>NC_092104.1:50785753-51111133 GCF_045679555.1 Salvelinus alpinus | reverse complement strand
TCACCTCTCACAGTTCTGGGTGACTTTAACCTCCCCACGTCTACCTTTGACTCATTCCTCTCTGCCTCCTTCTTTCCACTCCTCTCCTCTTTTGACCTCACCCTCTCACCTTCCCCCCCTACTCACAAGGCAGGCAATACGCTTGACCTCATCTTTACTAGATGCTGTTCTTCCACTAATCTCATTGCAACTCCCCTCCAAGTCTCCGACCACTACCTTGTATCCTTTTCCCTCTCGCTCTCATCCAACACTTCCCACACTGCCCCTACTCGGATGGTATCGCGCCGTCCCAACCTTCGCTCTCTCTCCCCCGCTACTCTCTCCTCTTCCATCCTATCATCTCTTCCCTCTGCTCAAACCTTCTCCAACCTATCTCCTGATTCTGCCTCCTCAACCCTCCTCTCCTCCCTTTCTGCATCCTTTGACTCTCTATGTCCCCTATCCTCCAGGCCGGCTCGGTCCTCCCCTCCTGCTCCGTGGCTCGACGACTCATTGCGAGCTCACAGAACAGGGCTCCGGGCAGCCGAGCGGAAATGGAGGAAAACTCGCCCTCCCTGCGGACCTGGCATCCTTTCACTCCCTCCTCTCTACATTCTCCTCTTCTGTCTCTGCTGCTAAAGCCAATTTCTACCACTCTAAATTCCAAGCATCTGCCTCTAACCCTAGGAAGCTCTTTGTCACCTTCTCCTCCCTCCTGAATCCTCCTCCCCCTCCTCCCCCCTCCTCCCTCTCTGCTGATGACTTCGTCAACCATTTTGAAAAGAAGGTCGACGCCATCCGATCCTCGTTTGCTAAGTCAAACGACACCGCTGGTTCTGCTCACACTGCCCTACCCTGTGCTTTGACCTCTTTCTCCCCTCTCTCTCCAGATGAAATCTCGCGTCTTGTGATGGCCGGCCGCCCAACAACCTGCCCGCTTGACCCTATCCCCTCCTCTCTTCTCCAGACCATTTCCGGAGACCTTCTCCCTTACCTCACCTCGCTCATCAACTCATCCTTGACCGCTGGCTACGTCCCTTCCGTCTTCAAGAGAGCGAGAGTTGCACCCCTTCTGAAAAAACCTACACTCGATCCCTCCGATGTCAACAACTACAGACCAGTATCCCTTCTTTCTTTTCTCTCCAAAACTCTTGAACGTGCCGTCCTTGGCCAGCTCTCCTGCTATCTCTCTCAGAATGACCTTCTTGATCCAAATCAGTCAGGTTTCAAGACTAGTCATTCAACTGAGACTGCTCTTCTCTGTGTCACGGAGGCGCTCCGCACTGCTAAAGCTAACTCTCTCTCCTCTGCTCTCATCCTTCTAGACCTATCGGCTGCCTTTGATACTGTGAACCATCAGATCCTCCTCTCCACCCTCTCCGAGCTGGGCATCTCCGGCGCGGCCCACGCTTGGATTGCGTCCTACCCTGACAGGTCGCTCCTACCAGGTGGCGTGGCGAGAATCTGTCTCCGCACCACGTGCTCTCACCACTGGTGTCCCCCAGGGCTCTGTTCTAGGCCCTCTCCTATTCTCGCTATACACCAAGTCACTTGGCTCTGTCATATCCTCACATGGTCTCTCCTATCATTGCTATGCAGACGACACACAATTAATCTTCTCCTTTCCCCCCTTCTTGATAACCAGGTGGTGAATCGCATCTCTGCATGTCTGGCAGACATATCAGTGTGGATGACGGATCACCACCTCAAGCTGAACCTCGGCAAGACGGAGCTGCTCTTCCTCCCGGGGAAGGACTGCCCGTTCCATGATCTCGCCATCACGGTTGACAACTCCATTGTGTCCTCCTCCCAGAGCGCTAAGAACCTTGGCGTGATCCTGGACAACACCCTGTCGTTCTCAACTAACATCAAGGCGGTGACCCGTTCCTGTAGGTTCATGCTCTACAACATTCGCAGAGTACGACCCTGCCTCACGCAGGAAGCGGCGCAGGTCCTAATCCAGGCACTTGTCATCTCCCGTCTGGATTACTGCAACTCGCTGTTGGCTGGGCTCCCTGCCTGTGCCATTAAACCCCTACAACTCATCCAGAACGCCGCAGCCCGTCTGGTGTTCAACTTTCCCAAGTTCTCTCACGTCACCCCGCTCCTCCGCTCTCTCCACTGGCTTCCAGTTGAAGCTCGCATCCGCTACAAGACCATGGTGCTTGCCTACGGAGCTGTGAGGGGAACGGCACCTCCGTACCTTCAGGCTCTGATCAGGCCCTACACCCAAACAAGGGCACTGCGTTCATCCACCTCTGGCCTGCTCGCCTCCCTACCTCTGAGGAAGTACAGTTCCCGCTCAGCCCAGTCAAAACTGTTCGCTGCTCTGGCACCCCAATGGTGGAACAAACTCCCTCACGACGCCAGGTCAGCGGAGTCAATCACCACCTTCCGGAGACACCTGAAACCCCACCTCTTTAAGGAATACCGAGGATAGGATAAAGTAATCCTTCTAACCCCCCCCCCCCCCCCTTAAAAGAGTTAGATGCACTATTGTAAAGTGGTTGTTCCACTGGATATCATAAGGTGAATGCACCAATTTGTAAGTCGCTCTGGATAAGAGCGTCTGCTAAATGACTTAAATGTAAATGTAAGAAGGAAATAAATTCCACAAGGCACACCTATTAATTGAAATGCATTCCAGGTGACTACCTCATGAAGTTGAGAGAATGCCAAAAGTGTGCAAAGCTGTCAACAAGGCGAGGGGTGGCTATTGGAAGAATCTCAAATATAAAATATATTTTGATTTGTTGAACACTTTTTGGGTTACTACATGATTCCATATGTGTTATTTCATAGTTTTGATGTCTTCACTATTATTCTACAATGTAGAAAATAGTCAAAATAAAGAAAAACCCTTGAATGAATAGCTGTTCTAAAACTTTTGACCGGAAGCGTAGTTAACCAACAGGTTCACGTGCACAATAATCGTAATGTTCCATGTTGAAGGGTGTTTTCCCAATATATGTTGAATGTTATGAGATCGTGTCCTGATATGTTGAAATTAATTATGTAATGGCCATTGACCTAAATCAGAAATATTGGTTTTGGTGAGATATATTAATTGATGAAATACCTGTTTAGGTGCATTTTGGATTATTCCAGTGTTAGAAGTTGGGCTTTTAACCTGTTGGGGGCTGTGCTTTGGCAAAGTGGGTGGGGTTATATCCTTCCTGTTTGACCCTGTCCGGGGGTATCATCGGATGGGGCCACAGTGTCTCCTGACCCCTCCTGTCTCAGCTTCCAGTATTTCAGGGGGCTAGGGTCAGTTTGTTATATCTGGAGTACTTCTCCTGTCTTATCCGGTGTCCTGTGTGAATTTAAGTATGTTCTCTCTAATTCTCTCTTTCTTTCTCTCTCTCGGAGGACCTGAGCCCTAGGACCATGCCTCAGGACTACCTGGCATGATGACTCCTTGCTGTCCCCAGTCCACCTGGCCGTGCTGCTGCTCCAGTTTCAACTGTTCTGCCTGCGGCAATGGAACCCTGACCTGTTCACCGAACGTGCTACCTGTCCCAGACCTTCTGTTTTCAACTCTCTAGAGACTGCAGGAGCGGTAGAGATACTCTTAATGATCGGCTATGAAAAGCCAACTGACATTTACTCCTGGAGGTGCTGACTTGATGCACCCTCGACAACTACTGTGATTATTATCATTTGACCATGCTGGTAATTTATGAACATTTGAACATCTTGGCCATGTTCTGTTATAATCTCCACCCGGCACAGCCAGAAGAGGACTGGCCACCCCTCATAGCCTGGTTCCTCTCTAGGTTTCTTCCTAGGTTTTAGCCTTTCATGGGAGTTTTTCCTAGCCACCGTGCTTCTACACCTGCATTGCTTGCTGTTTGGGGTTTTGGGCTGGGTTTCTGTACAGCACTTTGAGATATCAGCTGATGTAAGAAGGGCTATATACATAAATACATTTGATTTGATTTCAGATTGCCCATTTCCTGAGAGCTTATTAGGCTAGAGTGATATGTTGTCCCAGGGCTCTCTAACTCAGCTGTGCGAGGAAATATTGACACAAAGTTATAGGTCTGACTAGTTTGAAAACGGTAGCTAGAAGCCAGCAGCTTCGGTGTATCAGCCATTTCGTTTGTTTGTTATTTTGCCAGTCAAATGTTTGCCAACGCATCGTGTAAATTATATTAATGGTTCCAGCTTTATTGACCTTTTCTGCACCTGTAAATATATACCACCATTTTGCACCTGAAGTCCACCTGACTGCTGACGCTTGGCACCCCTGAAAAGACCGTCGGGTCCACTATCTAGCAAACATCAAGTGACAGTCTGTCCTAAAAAAAGACATCCACTGTATGATTGTTCGGTGTGTTGTCTTGTTTTCCTTGCATTGTCTTAAACGCCATGCAATATGAACGAGAAAAGACAAAGAAAAACACAGTGGCGCATGAATAAATGGGCAAATAAAAGACACATTCCTTCATCTATTTAAGCTGCATTATTGATGCGACTCAAATGTGGTTCAGGGTGAATCTAAAGAAACATTTCCCACAAAGAGGTCTGATTGAAACAGATCAAAGAATAGAATACCTATCCCTTTGAGAGCGTGGGGCATAGGCCTATACCTTACAGGATGTCATTTAGCCCTCTGTGATGGGGGTGTTATGTCTGACTGGTTGTACAGTAGTATGGTAAATATACTATTAAATATCAGCGTTTACTGGGATGAAATCAAATGTGAGCTGGTGGTCGGTTGTGAAATCGCCTGGTAAAGACAGTGCTTTCAAAGCCCTGCAGAACTCTGTCAGACAAGACAAATCTCCCTCCCAACCAGCAGCAACGTACTCACTTTGTCTCCAATCCTCCGCAAAAAGAATAGCTCTTTTATCTGGGCCCCAGAATTGAGTTGCCATAGAAACAAAACTCAAGGTGGAGACTTCAAAACACGTTTTAAAGCTGCATATCGCACCCGTGGCGGTGTGAAATGCTATAGAGGGGGACAATATTTTCCCTCAATGTCCCTCAATGTTTCCTTAACTGAAACCATCAGATATTTAAATGGTAGAATAATTCAAACATCTTAATGGAAATAAATTACTGGTGGGGGTTCATTTCAGTGAGTGATTCATGATCCATTGATGATGATTAAGTGCATCGAGCCTTTATACCCATAGAAACATGAATTAGGAATGAGCTCATCCATATACAGTGGGGAGAACAAGTATTTGATACACTGCCGATTTTGCAGGTTTTCCTACTTACAAAGCATGTAGAGGTCTGTAATTTTTATCATAGGTACACTTCAACTATGAGAGACGGAATCTAAAACAAAAATCCAGAAAATCACATTGTATGATTTTTAAGTAATTAATTTGCATTTTATTGCATGACATAAGTATTTGATACATCAGAAAAGCAGAACTTAATATTTGGTACAGAAACCTTTGTTTGCAATTACAGAGATCATACGTTTCCTGTAGTTCTTGACTAGGTTTGCACACACTGCAGCAGGGATTTTGGCCCACTCCTCCCTACAGATCTTCTCCAGATCCTTCAGGTTTCGGGGCTGTCGCTGGGCAATACGGACTTTCAGCTCCCTCCAAAGATTTTCTATTGGGTTCAGGTCTGGAGACTGGCTAGGCCACTCCAGGACCTTGAGATGCTTCTTACGGAGCCACTCCTTAGTTGCCATGGCTGTGTGCTTCGTGTCGTTGTCATGCTGGAAGACCCAGCCACGACCCATCTTCAATGCTCTTACTGAGGGAAGGAGGTTGTTGGCCAAGATCTCGCGATACATGGCCCCATCCATCCTCCCCTCAATACGGTGCAGTCGTCCTGTCCCCTTTGCAGAAAAGCATCCCCAAAGAATGATGTTTCCACCTCCATGCTTCACGGTTGGGATGGTGTTCTTGGGGTTGTACTCATACTTCTTCTTCCTCCAAACACGGCGAGTGGAGTTAGACCAAAAAGCTATATTTTTGTCTCATCAGACCACATGACCTTCTCCCATTCCTCCTCTGGATCATCCAGATGGTCATTGGCAAACTTCAGACGGGCCTGGACATGCACTGGCTTAAGCAGGGGGACCTTGCGTGCGCTGCAGGATTTTAATCCATGACGGCGTAGTGTGTTACTAATGGTTTTCTTTGAGACTGTGGTCCCAGCTCTCTTCAGGTCATTGACCAGGTCCTGCCGTGTAGTTCTGGGCTGATCCCTCACCTTCCTCATGATCATTGATGCCCCACGAGGTGAAATCTTGCATGGAGCCCCAGACCGAGGGTGATTGACCATCATCTTGAACTTCTTCCATTTTCTAATAATTGCGCCAACAGTTGTTTCCTTCTCACCAAGCTGCTTGCCTATTGTCCTGTAGCCCATCCCAGCCTTGTGCAGGTCTACAATTTTATCCCTGATGTCCTTACACAGCTCTCTGGTCTTGGCCATTGTGGAGAGGTTGGAATCTGTTTGATTGAGTGTGTGGACAGGTGTCTTTTATACAGGTAACGAGTTCAAACAGGTGCAGTTAATACAGGTAATGAGTGGAGAACAGGAGGGCATCTTAAAGAAAAACTAACAGGTCTGTGAGAGCCGGAATTCTTACTGGTTGGTAGGTGATCAAATACTTATGTCATGCAATAAAATGCAAATTAATTACTTAAAAATCATACAATGTGATTTTCTGGATTTTTGTTTTAGATTCCGTCTCTCACAGTTGAAGTGTACCTATGATAAAAATGACAGACCTCTACATGCTTTGTAAGTAGGAAAACCTGCAAAATCGGCAGTGTATCAAATACTTGTTCTCCCCACTGTATATTCATCAAATATGATTAATCAAAATAGTATGAATAATCAACGGACAGAGTCTCCAAACATACAAATGTGCTTTTGAAGGTCGGCATTGGAATCCACTGAATTTAATATAAATAAATAATAATAACTTGTTTACTTTCTACTGACCTTCAATCACAACTTAAATCACTGAGCTTGTTAAATGATGATATTTGCTATCTCTCTCTTCATTTGTCTCCTAATGTTCCCCAGATGGGAAATAATGAGTGATTCTACATCTGATCTCAGAGCTGTGACCAGATACGTTATCAAGGGATGGTAGACCATACTAGTCTGTGCACACTGGCACCTGCCAGCAGCTGCAAACTCATACAAAGCACATAGCAAAAGAGAGCAGAAGGTCAAGGCCCCACTGTGCACATTATGGCCATTGTCACATTGATTAATGTCTCCAAGCTCTCTCTAGTGGAGAAAAAGTGAAGATTATAAAAAACAATTGTGCACGTGTGTGTGTGTGTGTGTGTGTGTGGACGCAGGCCTGGCGGACTGCACTGGTATGATGTGGATGGCAGCACTGCGTGCTGATTTACAAGCAGCCTTCCTCCTACTCTAAACTCTTCTCCAGCATGGCTCCTCCAGCTCTTGGACAATTGGATTGTGAGGAAAAGGCAAACGTCACAACATATATCAGAGGAGACGATAAAGGCATTGCATCTAGCTTTACACCGATGCACCAAGGGCAACAGGGCTCAAATGCACAATATGTAATCATTGCTATTTCCACAACAGCTATTTGGATTGGAGGCAGAATAGATTCATTTGGGAAATGCTATTGATTCCTGAGTGCTTTAAACATGTATCTGATATTCCTGTTGTTGTTTACTATGGTTTCCTGACGAATATCCAGTTTGTCAGTTAGTCCAATTACGTCTCCAGTAGCAGGTTCCTGCTGACTTCCCTTTTATGAAACAACACTTATCGTTTGGCCTTTATTCTGTTGAATGAAAAGTACACATTGTTAAAATACACACTGAGAGAATCAACATGAGTTCCATTTTAACTACAGCAAATCACCCAACAGAACAGAGGCTCTTTTCCAATTTCCAGCACTATTATTTCACAACGTCAATAGAGCTCACATAATTAGCCTGTGTATTTAGACTAAATAATTGAGCATTAATGAGCAATTGTCTGGACGGGAATGACTTCACTTACAATAAGAATTGAGGGAGTGTGAAGGAAGCTTGCTCTCTCCTGACAGGGTTAGACTTGGAAACAGACTTGTCAGCCTTGTAGTGTCCAGACCAGTTAGAAGATGACTGTACAGTTGGATAGGAAAAGACACGTCTCTCAGGCTGTCCAAGCAGAGGCAGGATTCAGAAGGTTATTTAAGTGGTGGCAGAGAAGATGGAGAGTTATTAGCTCTAATTGCACATCATTCCTATATAGGCTATACCTGTATACTGAATCAATCTCTCTCTTTCTCTCTCTGAAGCCAACTTGCAATACTCCACTAAGATACAGAAGAATATCTCTCCCTACACTGGTCTCCACAGCCTAGTATGGGCTGATTGTGACGGAGAAGCCCCATGGCGGTTCTGGCTATAATGATGATAATGGAAGAGCCTTGATGACAATGACAATGACAACAATGACAGTGACAGAGGGGAGGGAACCGCCCACCTTGATAGCAATTGAAGGCTCATGACCATACAGGAGAGCATATATCCAACACGTAGGTGATGTATGGTCCTGTGTTATGATGAAAGCAAGATTGAGACAGCGTGGGTGATGATTATGATGAATTAGTATGCTTTTGCCGGGGGGAGTGGATGGAGTCGTGGTGTTTAGGGGAGGCCTGTGAGTGCACATGTGAGGGCGGTCAGATTTACGGCCCATGCCTTGTCTGAAAGAAGGACGTGGCAGCTGACACCTGGGAGACAAGGGTGATTAATTGGCTCCGGGAGGCCCAGGGGAGAGCAGTAATCGTCTGATAGAATGTGATAGAAAACGGCAACACACCGCCATGTTTATCATGCCGTATGGCAGCCGTGGCCACGCACAGTCACCCAGTAATAACTCCACGTCTCATTGGTCGGCCCCAGCCACCTCTCATCATCACTGCTCCGCCGCATACAAACACAGAGCCCTCTTTAATTTCTACCTCTGATGAGACTGGCTAGGTGTCCACCCCTGCACCAGGCAGGCAGAGTCACAGAGCTTGTCACAGAGCTCCACTATGTGTGACTCTGTGCTAGCAGGAATATAATGGTGTGTGGGCAGTGGTGTGTGAGATCACAGCAGCCACTGTCAGTAGGGAACTATGTGTTCCTGAAATAGACTAAGGAGAAGGCATGTCAATTCTCATACAGCAGGAAGGAGACTAAATCTTACGGTAGGACTAAGTGACAAAAATATCCGCGTGTACGTGGGTATCAGCAATCTGCTTCTGTGAAATCTATTACCGCCTTTGTGTAAAATTGAAATGATGCCGAGGACATGGTTTGTACTGTGAAATCCACATGTGCCATTTTCCCTTCTCCTGCTGGCTGAATACACACTTTCATGATTATCATGGTAATAAATGTCTTCATCATTAACGCGGCGGCGAAGCTGCCAGCCAGCTCGCTGGCTTTGCTGAGCCAATCTAAAGCCTCTCCATGGCTGTCCCTCACCTTCCCCGGCTGTGGGGACACCTTCTCCCTGACATTTAATAAAAGTGGGCTTAAATGGGGCTGCTGGATGCCTCAGACGCATGGGGCCTGGGAGGGCAAGTTCCCCATTAGATTGGGGTCATTTTATATTCAACCTTTATTTAACCAGGGGAAACCCATTGAGACCAGGGTCTCATTGTCAAGGTGCCCTGGGAACAATAAACCAACATGATCAGTCTCAAAACAACACTATCAATTTACAATTTCACATTTTCAACAAATAAAAATGTAAAAATGACAGAAAATGTCACATCAATCAAGACACAGATGCTTGGGGTGTTGCTGGATTTGTACCACCTGGGTGGGTACAGGCGTCATGTGGAGTGTACCCCTTGCCACACACACACACACACACACACACGAACGTGGACATGCACACACACATACACACGCCGCTTCATGCCATTTCAGATGGTGTTGGGGTGTTTGGTTAACATCTGCCTAAAACAGCACAGTAGGCTCAAAGTTAATATATAACTTAAGCTAGCACATCACATTTTGAGAACCATATGTTTCCTAGAGCTTGGTGAGAGCGTGGTTGTCCTGTGGTTATTTTGCATACAACCTTCCCAACCTTAAATAAAGGTTAAATCAAATTAAAATAAAAAGTACCGGGAAGGGTGCAGGATACCCAACGGTCTGAGAACCATATGTGTCTTAGGTTGGAATTTCAGTACTTCAGCATAACCTGTAGAAAACGTTAAAGTAATTTTCTCCGATTGTTTAGAGAACTTTAAGAAACAACATTGCTCTGTGGGAATTTCAGTACTTCCGCATAATATATTCCGCAGGTTAAAAAACATATACATTCCATTCTCAGCAGCAACAAAACTCTCTCTATCCTCTATCTTGGTAAGTGTGTTCAGGTGTGTTGGCCACATCCACTAATTGGCCACACCTGATCTTAATGAGTGCTTGTTTCCTTTGAAATGGGGTCTGTTTGAATAGACTAAAATGAACAGCTTTGTATAAGTTAAAAAAACATGACATGCTATCTCCATCCTGGTGACGCAGTGGACTAATTCCATGGATAGAGCGGCAGAAGATCATAGATTCAAATCTCATTGAGGCTGTGCTACAATAAAAAAAGAAAGAAATGTGTTTGCATGACTAATGCCTAAGCAAATGAATTTCCATGTGTCCTATCTGTGGTTGGAGTTCAACACAGTTAACCTAAGCTAGCAGTGTTACTAAAACATGTTCTCAGAAAGTTTTTGATTACCTTAAATAATCTATAATTTCTGTTCTCAGAGTGTTAACAATACCTCCCAGGAAAACTTTCAAGCCAGAACAGAAAACATTTTCACTTCCGTTCTCAGACAGGAAACTTATGGCTTCGTTACAAGAACCAATGGGAAACCAAAGATGTACGTTCCCACAACTACCAAGGAACCAAATGTGTCAGCTGGGTTAGAATCACTGGGCTTGAAGTCAGTTGAAAACCCATAACTCTGTAATTAATATCTCTATTTGAATAGCCATTAACATCTTTCCAGAGGTCAGTGTGTGTAGAAAGCATCGTTAATGAGCGCCAATGATAATGACGATGTCAATATTTCCAGATGTTTCGCGCTCATCCGGCTGAGTGGAGTGTGGGAAGGGAATTAGTGCAGAGTGTTATGGTGCTTGACACTAATGGAATGCGGAGCCAATTGTGAAGGCTAACACACAACGTGGCCCTCATCACAGGGGGTTGTCACACAGCATGAGAACGGGAGAGAGAGAGAGAGAGCAGTACACAGATAGGATGCACAATGTCTGTAATAATAACCACAATGCAGTCTAAATGAAAGATCATACTAATATCAAACTCTCACTAATGACAATCAAAGGTTAGGTTACAAAAGTGTAGTCAACATATCCCTCTAGTAGTATTTGTATGTGTTACCCCATACCCCAAATAGCAATTCCTCCGTACACCAAGTATAGGGTGCCCACTCAATGTCAATAAAACATGGGTAAAGTAAGAGATTAAAAAAATACATGCCTCAAAACCTACTTAGACAGACACTGCCACTTGGTGCACTCCGGTCATTTTCAGACCTGATGTAGACAGATCTAGCCATTTCCTCCCAGGTAGGCAGTCTATTCCTCAGGGTGCTCCATCAGCACTGCAAGCCTTTCAGGGAGCAGGCCGTCCAAGAGCAGTCTGACCTTACAGAGATGGGGACTAGCTAGCTAGTCTGGAGTCTGGAGCGGTGGCAGCCCAGATGTCTGCTAGCAGCTAGTTTAAATTTAAAACCCTGCGACTCAGCAGAACATAACAAACCAAGCCTGTTGTTTTATTCATCACTGCAGCAAACTTGGTGGCCTGGAGGATGGAGCCAAGTGCTACTGTATGTAGGCCTATGAGTCTCAATAAAACACACTTTGCTTGCTTAGAGAATACTGTGTATATGGTGTCTTTGTGGGTTAACTTAAGCAATTTTTCTATGTAAGACCTACTTTGCACTACGACTTAGGGTCGTTTTTTAGACAGAGGTTGTGTGGTAAGTGGACCTATTCTACAGATACAGACACAGAATCCACCAGTAACTTCAATCCAAATCATTTTCAGGAAAAAATTAAACTACTATTAAACTACTATTAGACTATTATAACCCCCACTGACATTTGAAGTCAGTGACAAAAACCACACAGAAGCCTCGCATTACCATTCCTAGCATAAGCCAGCCTTCAGATCATTTTCCAGAGACACTTAATATAGATTAATAAGCATTGCACAAAGCCACATTGGGGAGAATGGAATTTGTTCTCTTAAATTCCCCTTCAATAATTTATGGATTAATGATACGATGTGGATAAGCACACATAAAAATAACCAGATACAGTATTTATTTCCTCATTTCGGAGGATTTCAAGAGCAGTCATCTACGCATATGAGCTGGAAAATTGCATATAAAATTCCAATCTGCTTTAACAATCTGTTCAGCTCTCACTGTCATTTCAATTTGCTCTTTTTTGGTTTGCTTTGATATTCCCCAACCAACACTTTTCAGTTAAATGAGAAGAGTTTGATGTGGGGTGAAGTCATTGTGTTACAAATGGGCTGTACATTCAATTCTGTCGTTTTATCAAACACACAAACCTACACCTGTTGCAAGAATCTTGAGGAGAAAACTGAAGTGAAGAGGATGCAGACACTCTTGGAGGACAATGGAACTTGGATGATAAAAATGCTTCTTTATCATCTTCCATTGTCCTCCAACAGTGGCTGCATATCCTCTTCACTTCAATCACAAATGACTCACACATCCTCAAACAATCATTCCTCTTTCCACACTTGTGCCTATTTGTTACTGAGAGAAAGATACACGAATTTATATTCTCCAACATTTTCTCCAAATATTGGACAGCAGAATTCACTAATTGTGCAGAAGCACATCATGGTCATGGTCCCACTCGGTACTGTCCACTACTAATCTCCTTTGCTCAGGACTTGGTCCCTCTCTGCTCAATTGCAAAGGACCCAGAGCCTGCTGAACTTGGTGCCAAGTTCCCTAAACCCTATTCTCCAAGGGAAACAAATGGTTCCTTGTTCTGTCTTGTTGTTGTTTTTGCTTACCTTTTGAGAAGGAGAACAAACATCACAACATAAATACATTTTCTCTGTGCTCTCTTGGCTCCCTAAACAGAGTCACTCTAATTAGGTAATTAACGAGGATTAAGGAAACTGAACTGCTCGAATCAAACATTTAATTAGAAAACTACACGGATACTCTCGTCTTTTGTCTGACGGAGTACCAAGGATCGCTGCCATGTCTCTCGGACAAACTGTTTCTGTCTCTCCCCATACTGGTCATCTTTAAAGAGTCCTTACTTAGCAATGCCAAAACTGATCCATCTTGTCTAAGCCTTGTAAGCCTTGTGGGTTGAACCTATTACCTTTCTATAGATTAAAGCATTGCTGAATACCTGCAACTGTTTACTAGAACAAATGTTAAAGGGCACATTTTCAAGCTTCAGGCCTATCACATCAACTATGAATGTGTTACATTATTCATTATAAAAATGGTCTGAATGTCTTATGAAGGACAGCAAAGGACATCCCATGATGACCAAGAATTGTGTTCCATGACTCTGGCTCATACAGCTGGTTACGCCGCTTAATGCAGAGATGGGAGACAACAAAAGATGCTGTGAAAATCTCTTGTGTACAGATCAGACAACCGGAAGAACTTTTGTGCAAATGTATACATGTTTTTCCTTTGAAGAGGGAAATGTAATCCTTGAATGATTAAAATCCTGTGGAGAGTATTCCATTTTAAAGACATTAATGGGGTGAAACTATTGTAAGAGCCTGGATAAGTACTCCACTCTCATCTCAAGCAGTGGCATTTCAAGACAATGGATGCTACCCCTGTACTGGTTCCTCAGCCGACACAAGCTTGCACCGGACCTCACAAAAAGACTGCAGTTTGCTCAAATACAATTGCACAGGAAAATCTGTATTGAGAATCCTTTAATGGACCATCTGCTTGTAGCAATTACAGTTGAAGTTGGAAGTTTACATACACCTTAGCCAAATACATTTAAACTCAGTTTTTCATAATTCCTGACATTTAATCCTAGTAAAAATTCCCTGTCTTAGGTCAGTTAGGGTCACCACTTTTATTTTAAGAATGTGAAATGTCAGAATAATAGTAGAGAGAATGATTTATTTCAGCTTTTATTTCTTTCATCACATTCCCAGTGGGTCAGAAGTTTACATACACTCAATTAGTATTTGGTAGCAATGATTTTAAATTGTTTAACTTGAGTCAAATGTTTCGGGTAGCCTTCCACAAGCTTCAATAAGTTGGGTTAATTTTGGCCCATTCCTCCTGGCAGAGCTGGTGTAACTGAGTCAGGTTTGTAGGCCTCCTTGCTCGCACACGCTTTTTCAGTTCTGCCCACAAACCTTCTATAGGGTTGAGGTCAGGGCTTTGTGATGGCCACTCCAATACCTTGACTTTGATGTCCTTAAGCCATTTTGCCCACAACTTTGGAAGTATGCTTGGGGTCATTGTCCATTTGGAAGACCCATTTGCGACCAAGCTTTAACTTCCTGACTGATGTTTCCCAGCAGGGAGCGTCTAACAAACAACAACAGACTTTCCCAGATGAGATCAGTCAAAACGTTAAGGGGCCATGCATATCAATAGTTCCAGTGTTTTCACTGTAGATACTGTATTGATCAAGCATTGACTTTGTCTAGCTTAGTCTAGCTTCACCAAAAGCAGCAAAGGATGGCATGTGTGTATATTTGGCTTCAAAACAGTGATCAGACGGGCTATAATGAGCGTGTTGGGCTCAGCGATGCTTTCAAAGCCTTGCCATGCGGCACACATGCTCTTCTGTACCCCCCTGGATTACTGAGGACACTGTGCTCTATTTGGACCATCACATCTGAGGGGGGGGGGGGGGGGATCTAAGAACAAAACCTTATGATGTCTGGAGATACTACAGAACTGCAAGTCAGATCATAGTGCACTTTCAAACGGGGCTAGTTCTGTCATGAAACACCACTGCCATGTGCCTGTGAAGACAGCACAGGCCCACATAGTTAACCTTTTCTTTGAGCACTGTGAACTGCAGTATTTCTGAAATATCCTAATGAATGCAACTCTTCAAATGTTTCTCAAAGGATCACACTATTGAGAGGCACATTTGTGGAAAACATACTGTACAGATCATGTATTCATGCCAGCTATGGTACCCTCCCATCAGATCTAGACGTGCTCCTACATCTATACTGTATCTGAGGTCTAAGCTCTTTGTAATGTGAGCGGAGTGTGCCATATTTCGTATGGAAGACAGGGGAGAGATAACAGCCCATTCAATCTGGCCCGAGGTTTCAGTAAAAAAAAATATATATATTATTTTGGGTTAAAAAAAACACTCCAGGCCACGATTGAACGTCTAAAACTAGATAGAAAGTATGTCGAAATTATAATGGACCGATACATTTTCAAATAACTGCCCTTTTTCTGCCCTGAAAATTGCATTTGAGGAACAAATCTTTCCGAAAATAAATTGAAATCCTGACGTGGCCCTTAAGCAAAAATGATTGCCCACCCCTGGCCTAGACTCTCTCCAAAACTGACAGCATACATGGAATACATTGAAACATATTACCCGAGTGTTTCTTTCTCAACCCATCTGACATGGCAATGAGAAAGACGATTCCAGTACGATTCTCTATGAACAGATTCTAAAAAGCCCTTATAGCAATGTCCTTTAGTCCTAGTCCTGCAGACCCCACGGGGTGCAGGCTTTTGTTTCAGCCCATCATTAATTAACACACCTTATTTAACTCGTCAACTAATCATCAAGTCTTTGACAAGTTGAATCCGGTGTGACTGGGCTGGTACAAAATCCTGCACACCCTGTGGATCCCAAGGCCCAGGACTGAAAAACACTGCCTTAGAACGTAGAGCAGTTTTCTCCCTCCCCTGTGGTAATCTCTCAACTGTGTTTTCAGCAAAGGAACATACTGTATATTGGATTATTCTCAAAATATGATTAAAAAAAATCACTCAGCCACGGCGAGCTATTCAAACGATACCTAAGCCATATGACCTTCATAAACAAAGCAATCTCCTGTGTGTTACTACTGCACTAAATTGCATTGTCATTGACGTGACTATTCCTGTGTTCTTTCCTTTTCGTAGCGTGTTTTACCTTGCCACCCCCAGGCCCCGACACGATATACATATTCTGCCCCCACTTTAATCTGTCTGATTTAAATAGGATTTACACTCGACAGTTCTTCAAACACGCACAAACTCACACAGACACACACACAGACACACACCCACCCACACATCTGGTTTACTTAAGCAGGATGCCAGAGAACAGAAAATGTGTACCTACGTGCTGGTTACAACAAATCAGTGTGCAGGTTCAAGGTTGCGTACAGGAAATAAGAGCTTTTTCTCTCAGGACGATAGAGAGGAAATAGGCCAGAAGAGAGAATACAGAATGATGGAAAACCAGGATGAATAGAAAGAGAGAGAAGAGTGTGCACTATTTATCTGTCAGGTATTTTTGCAGCACAAGCCTGGAAACACTATGTCATGGGCCATAGAGCTATGCTCGCCCATCAAATACCACACTGTTTTCCCCCTGCAGTTCAATCCCGAAGATGGGGAAATAAACTAAAACGAGTGGCCAGTAAAATGTAGGTGGCAGGTAGCCTAGTGGTTACAGCGTTGGGCCAGTAACCGGAAGGTTGCTAGATCGAATCCCTGAGCTGACAAGGTACAAATCTGTCATTCTGCCCCTGAACAAGGCAATTAACCCACTGTTCCTCGGTAGGCCGTCATTGAAAATAAGAATTTGTTACTGACTTGCGTAGTTAAATAAAGGTTTTTAAAAAACAAATAAAAATAAAAGCCTGTTACTCGGGCCTTTATGACTTTGTGGCTGATTTAGCTAGATTTAGCTTGACCCCCCTGTTGACACAAACGGCTTCAACAATAACGGTAATGTGTTTAATGTGAAAAGTTTTATTAAAAACTACCCGGTTTGATAAACTAGTAGGTTAATTACCCAGCCAAGCAGATACAAGTAGTAGTCATTTTGGTTGTGAAGTGCATTATCAAAAAGCTATGTCCTTTCCTTATAACAAACTGCAATTTACCACTTTGTCTATTGTATCACCCTGTCAGATGCCCTCCCAGTCAACACCACCTCATAAGATGAGGAAGTACATTGTTTATGAGAATTGTCTGCTGCAGTTGTTTGAGAGATGTCCAGTTTGCAACCGAACGTGCAACATAAAGAACACCAACATGGGGACCCTCAGCATCACACAGACATGCACTCGTTGTTAGCATTCCTAATAATGGAATAGGGAGGACACTTGAATCAGGTTGGTGACATTTGACATGGTCAAAGGTTAAAAAAAAGTTTCGAGTTTCGTCCCAATTCACCTTCATAACTTAGCCTGGTGGAGCAATCAGGTGATCAGGTTTGGTAAGATCGCGCCGGAAAAGAAGGCAGACATAAGTGCCCCCAGCCATACCACAACAGTCAGAGGCTGGCACTAAGACAGCATTGAATGAGCTGTATTCCGCCATAAGCAAACAAGAAAACGCTCAACCAGAGGCAGCACTGCTAGTAGCCAGGGACTTAAATCCAACTTAAATCCATTTTACCAAATTTCTATCAGCATGTTAAATGTGCAACCAGAGGAAAACTCTGGACCACCTATACTTCACACACAGAGATGCATACAAAGCTCTCCCTCACCCTCCATTTGGCAAGTCTGACCATAATTCCATCCTCCTGGTTCCTGCTTACAAGCAAAACTAAAGGGGAAGCACCAGGAACTATTGTGGTGGTAAGTAAACAGCCACAAAAAGTATAGCTGAGAACTCTCTAGGCAAGTAGTGTGGCCTGCAATTTATCGCAAAATCTAGAGACTTCCTTAGATTTCGTGCACCAGCTGTTGTTTACAAATATGCACAGACCGCCCCCCCTCATCTTACTGTGTGCTGTTCTATGTTGCCGGTGCAGCGTGTATCCCGCTAGCTGAATATCCATGTCGTCATTCAGCCACAATTCCGTGAAACATAGGATATTACAGTTTTTGATGTCCCGTTGGTAGGATATTCGTGATCGTACCTCGTGTAGTTTATTGTCCAATGATTGCACGTTGGCGAGTAATATTGACAGTAACGGCAGCTTTCCTACTTCCTCTGCGTCGCTTCTTTATACGAATAATTGGGATGTCTGCCCTGCGGGGTGTTTGGAGAATATCGTGTGAGTCCTGCTTGTTGTTGTTGAAAAAATCTTTGTCTAATCCGAGGTGAGTGATCGCTGTCCTGATATCCAAAAGCTCTTTTCTGCCGTAAGATGTGGTTGCAGAAACATTATGTACAAAATCATTTACAAATATCGCAAAAAAAACACATAACAGCACAATTGGTTAGGAGACCGTAAAACGGCGGCCATCTCCTCCGGCGCCATTTTTCAATCACCCACGTGGGTAAAACCAATGAGGAGATGGCACGTGGGTACCTGCTTCTATAAACCAATGAGGAGATGGGAGAGGCAGGATTTGCAGCGCAATCTGCGTCAGAAATAGGAATGACTTCTATTTTAGCCCTTGGCAACGCAGACGCTCCTTGGCGCGCGCGAGCAGTGTGGGTGCAATAATTGAATAACATGGATTTCTACATTTATTTTGCAACGCTCGCACACGCGACGTGTCCGGTCTGGTCAGCATGTGAGAGTTCACAGATGCATCTATGGTGCCAGCACTTGCAAGATTATGTGATGAAGTCCAGACAGGCTTGATACTGATGTCTCTGAATGGAGAGAGACCTGGCACTAGGCATTAAAATGTTATTAGCCACAACTTTTACTTGTATTGTCTTTTTTTAAATTGTTGACTTGAATGGTATCAGTCAGTATGGGGAGGGAGAAACCCTGTGTATTCTGCACCAGGATCTGGGAACTCCTGTTGTATACAGGACACCACACAGGAAGGTATGACCACTCTGACATAGGTTTGCCAAGGTAGCCCCATTACCAGCAGACAAAAACGCCGATAGGCAAAGTATCGGTCACAGCTGGGAATGACAATGAAAGGTGAAAGGTGCACATTGTTATATTAGCAGAAGACTGCCTCTATGGTATTATGTAAAGGGTTATTTATTCTACATGGACCTGTTACTACATTTGAAAGTTATCAAAACACTTAGTTTAGAATATCTACATAAATTCAGCAATTGCATTCTTCTCATATTATTCTGTAGGCTACCGACCTATTCAAAGCTTCCTCCTGCATCTCAGCATACTTCTGCCTCTAGCTATTGAACTCCACCTGCAGGAGGTTTATTTGTTGTGATTGAGTGGGGGGGAAACAGCTGCGGGCAAGGTTCTGACAGATGAGTGTATTTTGGTGGTGGCAAGGACACACCCAAGAAACACCCACATCAAGCCACACCCCCAAGTCAACTCACGTTTCACTTCTGTCATGGCCGCCAGCATTTCTTGAAGAGCAAGCTAAAATCAGCAGGTCCAGTTCCCCTTTAAACCCAGACTAACTAAGTCAGTGGCACAGATGGAACTATCCAAGCAAAACATACATCTCCTTCAAATGTTGATATTTGGTTGCATGACAACAGAACACAATTCGAAGTTAAAGAATTGGACTAAATCGCGAGGCTCAACTTCTCAGCTGTTTTTGGCGACCTGGCTACACCGCAGTGAACAGCGTGAAGCGAACCTGTGAACATCTCGCTCATCTCCATATCTGCGGTGCTGGTCGTGGCAACGTCATTTTGCTGAGTCTACCTTTAACTTGGAGATTACATTTTAAATAAACCAAAGCTTGAAACCCTAGGCCTATATGTATTGTCTATTTTTAGTTGAACCCTGGGTTGAATTGAAACAATAACTGTTCACGACTTTGCAAATACTATATAGGCCTAAATGGTATCACTGATGATATGATATACGACTTATAAAGTATGGTTACATTTTATATGCTTTGTTAAACCTACCCTTTGGAATGATTTGGATAACAACAGTGAATATATTTAGTTATTAACATGCCATTAATGTTGCTATTTCCCTTCGGCCGAGAAGTCATGGAGTTTGATCTGAGGCTGTAAGGCACATGCAGCCATTATTGTCGGCACTTCAGCGTAAGTAATGACAACATAAAGGAAATTTACGGCGCGCCGTCCACCCCGCTGCAGAGAGTTAATAATCTGCCCAAGAGCAAGGGATCATGGTCATCAATCATGCCAAGCAGGGAGGGGGAGGGGGAATGAAATGGACAGCGGGGGAGGGTGAAGTGTCAAGGTCTTGAGGGGGAGAAACCATTAGGTGATAGTAAGGTGATGGACAGAGAGAGCCGGAGGAGGGACTGTCCTAGATTTGGGCGACCTTGTGCTTTGGACTGCTTGGTGCTTCATGGACTGTGCAGAACTCTCTTGCCGCATACAGTACTTGGAGTGAGTGACTTTCATTTTATCCAGGTTCCCCGTTTCAACCTGGAACATCAAATCTAATGGATAACCAATATGAAATCATAAAGGCACAGAATTCAATTTACTCATTACAGTGTTCCCTGATGGCTGATTTGTGTCCCTGAAGCTGGGAGGTCATTTTATATTGTTCCCCTTACATTCTTCCATCAAAATGTCTCAAACATGATATCTTTACAAAAGGTCCCCAACTACTGTATTAATGCAATTTTTTAAATTTCAAATAGACAATTGAGATAAAGATAAAGTACATACTATTGCTTCTAGGAATAATAAAATAAAATAAAAAACCTTTGAAAATATGATGTAACAAATACAGAGGAGCAAGAACACAGAGAACAAAGTATTGGATAAAAAATAACACTCCCACTCTGGTCTAGTAAATTGGATGGTGTGTATTTTACAGGCTTTTTGCCTTCGCAGGGAGAATTGAAGATGCTGTAAAGCAACAAAGCTGTGGTAGCAAGAAGAGGGAGGTCAGATAAGCACAAAACCTGCAAAGTAGCTTGATCTGGACTGATCTGGTTGTGGATCTATAGACTGTAAATGCCAGTGCTGGTCCCTGATGGCAGCTTGTGGCTTATGTTGCACACACTGATATGCTTGCAGGAAACCCAGGTAGGCTAAAAGTTGCTCATAATGAACGTTGCAGACTGAATTGATTTTAAATGACCATTAAATTACAGACACTTGGACCTGCTTGTACAAGTCACCTTTCATTCATTAGTATGAAAGGGGGAATCTGCATAGTGGAATAATCTTTAATCCCTGAAAGAACATTTGCACTCACCTCGATTTAATCAGTAATATATTGGAATAATGACCATAAAAGCTTGTCTCTCAACCTCTACTTTGAAGGCTTTTTGGCGTGATGCAGAAATACATTGACGCAGTTCATAAAAGATAATTCAGTGTGTCGTGGCTACAGTGCCTAGCAAAAGTATTCATCCCCCTTGGCGTTTTTCCTATTACATTGCATTATAACCTGTAATTTAAGATGATTTTTATTTGGATTTCATGAAATGGACATACAAAATAGTCCAAATTGGTGAGGTGAAATGTAAAAAAAAAAAAAACTTTTTTTAAATTCTAAAACATTTTAAAACGGAAAAGTGGTGCGTGCATATTTATTCACCACCTTTGCTATGAAGCCCCTAAATAAGATCTGGTGCAATAAATTACCTTCAGAAGTCACATAATTAGCTAAATAAAGTCCACCTGGGTGCAATCTAAGTGTCACATGGTCTCAGTATATATACACCTGTTCTGAAAGAGTCCCAGAGTCTGCAACACCACTAAGCAAGGAGCACCACCAAGCAAGCGGCACCATGAAGACCAAGGAGCTCTCCAAACAGGTCAGGGACAAAGTTGTGGAGAAGTACAGATCAGGGTTGGGTTATTAAAAAAAATCTGAAACTTTGAACATCCCATGGAGCACCATTTAAATCCATTATTAAAAATGTTTAAGAATATGGCACTACAACAAACCTGCCAAGAGAGGGCCGCCCACCAAAACTTACAGACCAGGCAAGGAGGGCATTAATCAGAGAGGCAACAAAGAGACCAAAGATAACCCTGAAGGAGCTGCAAAGCTCCACAGCGGAGATTGGAGTATCTGTCCATAGGACCATTTTAAGCTGTACACTCCACAGGGCTGGGCTTTATGGAAGTGTGTCCAGAAAAAAAAAATAAGCAAACACGTTTGGTGTTTGCCAAAAGGCATGTGGGAGACTCCCCAAACATATTGAAGAAAGTACTCTGGTCAGATGAGACTAAAATGTAGCTTTTTGGCCATCAAAGAAAACCCTATGTCTGGCGCAAACCCAACACCTCTCATCACCCCGAGAATCCTATCCCCACAGTGAAGCATGGTGATGGCAGCATCATGCTGTGACGATGTTTTTCCTCCGGCAGGGACTGGGAAACTAGTCCGAATAGAAGGAATGATGGATGGCGCTAAATACAGGGAAATTGTTGAGGGAAACCTGTTACAGTCTTCCAGAGATTTGAGACTGGGACAGAGGTTCACCTTCCAGCAGGACAATGACCCTAAGCATACTGCTAAAGCAACACTCGAGTGGTTAAAGGGGAAACATGTAACATGTCTTGGAATGGCCAAGTCAAAGCCCATACCTCAATCCAACTGAGAATCTGTGGTATGACTTAAAGATTGCTGTACACCAGCAGAACCCATCCAACTTGAAGGAGATGAAGCAGTTTTGCCTTGAAGAATGGGCAAAAATCCCAGTGGCTAGATGTGCCAAGCTTTGAGACATAACCAAAGAGACTTGCAGCTGTAATTGCTGCAAAAGGTCTCTACAAAGTATTGACTTTGGGGGGGTGAATAGTTATTTTTTTGTGTTAATTCTTGTTTGTTTCACACACACAAAAAATTGCATCTTCAAAGTGGTAGGCATGTTGTGTAAATCAAATGATACAAACCCCCCAAAAATCTATTTTAATTCCAGGTTGTAAGGCAACAAAATAGGAAAAATGCCAAGGGGGGTGAATACTTTCGCAAGCCACTGTATGTCTCTTAAACAGGCTGTCCCTTGGGTCAGCATGACTTGTCTGAAGCCCCCTGGGTAATCGTGTCAGAGTGTGTGTTCATTAGACCAGGAAGTGGAGACTGGTGACTGATTTCATAGGGCCCCCGTGGATGGCAATGACCGTGTGTTTATTCAGTCTATCTTCAGAAAGGACCTTCTTCAGAAAGTTTTTATTGGCCCCTGATTAAGACCACGGCTGAAGCATTCAGCGGGAGGACAAACACGGAGGGTATATGCAGCTCACGCAAGTACACTGTGAGAGACGTTAATAGTGGAGAAGGCATCTGTTCCAATTAATATGCCCCTTCAAATCAAATCCCTATTTACATTTCCTAACTGGGTCACAGTCTTCATGGTGCAATAGGTTAACATGAATTGGCTTTTTGAAAACATGAAGTTTTAACATGTGGGTTACAGCGCTAGAGGATCTCCCCCCAAAAAGTTTGGATCGTCTTTCCCTCGCGGGGCACTGTGATTAGAAGATGACTGTTTGGGAATCGAAACCTCTTGCACATGACCGTGTGGATCATTTATAGACCAAAGGCTACACACTTTTCTTCTACAGAACAGTCACAGCTCATTCCTCCTCCAAGTCTCCCCTACATAAGTATGAGGGATCTCCATTAAGCAAGTAACATCCACTGGGAACAAACTGGTTGTATCAACGTTGTTTCAACGTATTGTGACGTAGAATCTATGTGGGAAAAACATCGCATTTGAAAAAAAAAAAAATCAAATTGACTGAAATTTTTACCACAGCATTATGTAATCATTGTAACCAATTTTCCACATAGACAAATATTCTAATATATTGAATTTGTACCTTGGAAACAACGTCAGATCTGATGGTTATATTGACTATCAGAAAAAAACTATAGGCTGGGCAATACCTCCTACTGGAATGTTGATCTATCTACAGCTTTTCATTTGGTCGCCTATCCAGGGTTTTAACCAAGCCCAGCCCTTAGCTTCGATATTTGTCACTGACTACTACTACTACTACTACAGTATGTGCTATCTTGAGAAGTATTAATCAGAGGTATCATAACCCTTGCCTGCAGTCAAATGACCTAGTGGCCTCATGGGTTGAATGTTATTAATATTTCTCATAATTGTTTCTATTTCAAGCGGTTTTATTATATTTCAGTCTTCTGTGATGCACTGTGCATTTGGAAAGTATTCAGACCTCTTGACTTTTTCCACATTTTGTTACGTCATAGCCTTATTCTAAAATTGATTAAATGGTCCAGGTTTCCTCCAGACATGACACTTGGCGTTCAGGCTAAAGAGTTCAATCTTGGTTCCATCAGACCAGAGAATCTTGTTTCTCATGGTCTAAGAGTCCTTTAGGTGCCTTTTGGCAAACTCCAAGCGGGCTGTCATGTGCCTTTTACTGAGGAGTGGCTTCCGTCTGGCCAATCTACCATAAAGGCCTGATTGGTGGAGTGCTGCAGAGATGGTTGTCCTTCTGGAAGGTTCTCCCATCTCCACAGAGGAACTCTGTCAGAGAGACCATCGGGTTCTTGGTCACCCCCTCTTGGTGGTTCCAAATGTCTTCCATTTAAGGGTGATGGAGGTCACTGTCTTCTTCAGGACATTCAATGCTGCAGACATCTTTTGTTACCCTTTCCTAGATCCTGTGCCTCGACACGACCGTGTCTCGGGGCTCTACGGACAATTCCTTTGACCTCATGGCTTGGTTTTTGCTCTGACATGCACTTTCAACTATGGGACCTTACTTAGACAGGCGTGTGCCTTTCCAAATCATGTCCAATCAATTGAATTTACCACATGTGGACTCCAATCAAGTTGTAGAAACATCTCAAGGATGATCAATGGAAAAACAAGATGACCATCTGAGCTCAATTTAGAGTCTCATAGCAAAGAGTCTGAAAACGTACGTAAATAAGGTATCTCTGTTTTTATTTTTAATACATTTGCAAAAATGTCGAAAACCTGTTTTCGCTTTGTGGAGTGTAGATTGAGGGACACTTTCCAAATGCACTATATATAAACTGTAAAATTGGGATGCAAACTAAAAATGTAATACATTTCACCTCTATATCTGACATGGTGCACGTGTCTTCCTTTTTAAGCCCATACCCATGTTTGTGAGGAGGCATACTTTTGTTTCAGAAGTAGATTTGTTAAAGACTACCAAGAAACACTCTGTGTGACCCTGGTTTCCTTGGCCCACTCCAGTAAAAGGTTAGCAAAGCAGGCCGCCTGAACACGAGAAACACTAACTAAATGGTATTACTTATTGTCTCTCTGTGTGCCCAGTCGTCCTCTGCGACCTGCATCCCATCCCCTGTTGCTCGGCTCTGTACTTGGTGCAAGAGGGGCACACATGGCAGGTCTGACACCACACGGTGTGACACTCAGAAGCCCACATTAATGGAGGCTTTATGGGGGCATAGCATGCTAAACTGTCATGTTTCATCATGGGGACGCTGTAACAAGGGATAAAGAGAGGTGTTTTTGTCAGTTCTCTCTCAGGATAGCACCAAGGCTTTCCATTGGTCTGAGCAAGGTTGTTTTTTTCTGCAGACCGTCTGACAGAGCATAAAGGGGAGCAGGATTTCTGAGCCCTAGAACTGCCTGTTGAGTGAAGCACTGATTCTTACTAATTCTTTATTCAAGACCTCAAGCTCAATGATGCACCCCGCTGCCAAACCCTTCAACTCCCCCTCTCCTCCCTCACTCCATCCATTCTTCCTCCCCTCCCTCCATCTCCCCACTCCTTCCTCCATCACAATATAGTGTTCTTCTCTCATTGGCAGCCTGACTCATACACTGTGAGTGAAGGTCTAGCTTGCACCAGCCACAACAGGCCCCCCACCGTTCCCATCGGCCCCTCTCAGAGTGAATTACTTCTCTTCTGTTTATTGGGCAATTCCACTTGCAGCGGGAGCAGAACATATTTTTGGTTACTCCGATTGTTTTAGCAATTCTCACATAGGAACTTCAATAGAACGAAGGAAGTTTGACGTGCTTTTTACATTTGTATCACAAACCATTTTTGAGAAGCCGTACACTGATACAGACAACATATCTGGTGTCATCATAGTCCTTATAGTGTGCACTAACATATGGAGTATGTCTAGATTCAGAAATACACATTTTCACATTAATTGATTCAACATTATAAACATTTATGTGAATATCACAAAACTATCCTTTTTGATTTAGTTCATTTTAAGACATATTGTTGGGAACGATATACTCTACAAGTACATCCAATTTCCAAAGTTGTCTCCCTGCTAATAATGAAAGTCGTGATTAATTTTATGAGCATCACCAACACAGTGAATGGTACATTTTCAACAACAACAAAAATGGTGATACAAACTTGGAAAGGCAAATCAATACAATGAAGTTTCTGATGTGAGAATTGCTAAAACAACTATGGAGACACAAAAAACAATGCTGCTGCGGCTGGCGTAGAATCGCTCTATGATGTTGCTTCACTGTCTGAGTTATTCTTGGCCTGGTCAAGCAAGACCATTTTAAATAAACACCAAAATACTGGAGAAATATTCTGAAGGACAAAGCTATATGTCGTTTCGTTCAGTAAAGACTATTCTGTACAGTTCAGTAAGGCACAACTCTCAAAAATGGAGGTATTTACTGGTAAAAACAGTATAGAACTGAATAAACACAGACTGCAAGCTCCCAAAATATGTGAATCATTAATCATTCAAGATCTAGGCTATGAATATGTATTGGCAGGCTAATAGTATATATTTTTAGCACAGACAACTTAAAGGTGAAAAAATATTATAAAAAAATAGCTGCGAGCAGCAAATGAACGGGGTTCAAAGGATGACATGTAGAATATATTGTAGGATATCTTGTAGGATATCTTCCTTTATGTGTAATCAGTGAAAGCATTACCATGTCTTTCTCTCATATACCACAAGGATGTATCAAAATTAAGCTTAGTCTAGTGATGTTGGTAGGTAATCATTCTTAAAGTCCTTATTTAATTACTGAGTTCATATCGGTGGCTACGGTAATGCAGGGAAACTTAAATCTGTTTTACCAAATTTCTACCAGCATGTCACATGTACAACCAGAGGGAAAAGCCTCTTGACTACCTTTACTCCAAACATAGAAACGCTGCTACGACAGCTCTCCCTCGCCCTCCATTTGGCAAATCTGATGCCATAATTCTATCGTCCTGATTCCTGCTTACAAGCAAAAACTAAAGCAGGAAGCACCAGTGACTCAGTCAATAAAAAAGGGGTTAGATGAAGCAGATGCTAAGCTACAGGACTGTTTTGCTACAACAGACTGGGATATGTTCTGTGACTCTTCCGATGGCATTGAGGAGTACATCATATCAGTCACTTAGGCAGTCATCAATAAGTGACATATCGATTGACATGTCGGCCCCACAGTCGAACGTATCTGCGCATACCTCATACCAGAAGCCGATGGATTACACGCAACCTGCCGCACTGAGCTAAAGGGCAGAAGCTGTCCGCTTTCAAGGAGCGTCAGATGTGGCAGGGCTTGCAAACCATTACGGATTACAAAGGGAAGCACATCCACGAGCTGCCCATGTGACACGAGCCTACCAGAACGAGTTTTAAATTACTTCATGCTCGCTTCGAGGGCAAATAACACTGGAGCATGCATGAGAGCATCAGTTGTTCTGGGACAACTGTGTGATCACACTCTCCGTTGCCGATGTGAGTAAGACTTTTAAACAGGTCAACATTCACCAGGCCGCAGGGCCAGACGTGAGTGCTACGGGTTGGTAGTCATTTAGGCAGGTTACCTTAGTGTTCTTGGGCACAGGAACTGTGTTGGTCTGCTTGAAACATGTTGGTATTACAGACTCAGCCAAGAACAGGTTGAAAATGTCAGTGAAGACACTTGCCAGTTGGTCAGCACATGCTCGGAGTACACATCCTGGTAATCCGTCTGGCCCTGCGGCCTGGTGAATGTTGACCTGTTTAAAAGTCTTACTCACATCGGCAACGGAGAGTGTGATCACACAGTTGTCCAGAACAACTGATGCTCTCATGCATGCTTCAGTGTTATTTGCCTCGAAGCGAGCATGAAGTAATTTAACTCGTCTGGTAGGCTCGTGTCACTGGGCAGCTCGTGGATGTGCTTCCCTTTGTAATATGTAATGGTTTGCAAGCCCTGCCACATCTGACGCTCCTTGAAAGCGGCAGCTCTACCCTTTAGCTCAGTGCGGAGGTTGCCTGTAATCCATGGCTTCTGGTTGAGGTATGCGCGTACGTTCACTGTGGGGACGACGTCATCGATGCACTTATTGATGACGCCAGTGACTGATATGATGTACTCCTCAATGCCATCGGAAGAATCACAGAACATATTCCAGTCTGTTGTAGCAAAACAGTCCTGTAGCTTAGCATCTGCTTCATCTAACCCCTTTTTTATTGACTGAGTCACTGGTGCTTCCTGCTTTAGTTTTTGCTTGTAAGCAGGAATCAGGACGATAGAATTATGGTCAGATTTGCCAAATGGAGGGCGAGGGAGAGCTTTGTACGCGTTTCTATGTTTGGAGTAAAGGTAGTCAAGAGTTTTTTCCCTCTGGTTGTACATGTGACATGCTGGTAGAAATTTGGTAAAACGGATTTAAGTTTCCCTGCATTAACGTCCCCGATATGAACTCAGTAATTAAATAAGGATTTTAAGAATGATTACCTACCAACAGCACTAGACTAAGCTTAATTTTCATCATCCTTGTGGTATTGAGAGAAAGACATGGTAATGCTTTCACTGATTACACATAAAGGAAGATATCCTACAAGATATCCTACAATATATTCTACATGTCATCCTGTGAACCCCGTTCATTGCTGCTCGCAGCTATTTTTTATAATATTTTTTCACCTTTAAGTTGTTTGCTAAAAATATATACTATTAGCCTGCCAATACATATTCATAGCCTAGATAAATGATTAATGATTCACATATTTTGGGAGCTTGCAGTCTGTTTTTATTCAGTTCTATACTGTTTTTACCATTAAATCCTCCATTTTTGAGAGTTGTGCCTTCAACTGTACAGAATAGACTTATAATTAATCTTTACTCAACAAAAGTACATATAGCTTTGTCCTTCAGAATATTTCTCCAGTATTTTGGTGTTTATTTAAAATGGTCTTGCTTGACCAGGCCAAGAATAACTCAGACAGTGAAGCAACATAAGAGCGATTCTACGCCAGCGAGAGCATAATTTGTTTTTTGTGTCTCAGATTGTTTTAGCAATTCTCACATAGAAACTTCATTGTTTGATTTGCCTTTTTAAGTTTGTATCACCATTTTTGTTGTTGTTGAAAATGTACCATTCACTGTGTTGGTGATGCTCATAAAATTAATCACAACTTCATTATTAGCAGGGAGACAACTTTGGAAATTGGATGTACTTGTAGAGTATATTGTTCCCAACAATATGTCTTAAAATGAACTAAATCAAAAAGGATAGTTTTGTGATATTCACATAAATGTTTATAATGTTGAATCAATTAATGTGAAAATGTGTATTTCTGAATCTAGACATACTCCATATGTTAGTGCACACTATAAGGACTATAATGACACCAATATGTTGTCTGTATCATGTACGGTTTCTCAAAAATGGTTTGTGATACAAATGTAAAAAGCATGTCAAACATCCTTCGTTCTATTGAAGTTCCTATGTGAGAATTGCTAAAACAATCGGAGTAACCAAAAATATGTTCTGCTCCCGCTGGCGTGGAATTGCCCAATAAACAGAAGAGAAGTAATTCACTTAGAGGGGCCGATTGGAACGGTGGGGGGCCTGTTGTGGCTGGTGCAAGCTGACCTTCACTCACAGTGTATGAGTCAGGCTGCCAATGAGAAGAACACTATTTTGTGATGGAGGAAGAGGAGTAGGAGATGGAGGGAGGGAAGAATGGATGGAGTGAGGGAGGAGAGGGGGAGTTGAAGGGTTTTGCAGCGGGGTGCCATTGAGCTTGAGGTCTTGAATAAAGAATTAGTAAGAATCAGTGCTTCACTCAACAGGCAGTTCTAGAGAAATCCTGCTCCCCTTTTTACTCTGCAGACGGTCTGAAAAAAACAACCTTGCTCAGACCAATGGAAAGCCTTGGTGCTATCCTAGAGAGCTGACAAAAACACCTCTCTTTATCCCGTTTACAGTTCCCATGATGAAACATGACAGTTTAGCATGCTATGCCCCATAAAGCCTCCATTAATGTGGGCTTCTGAGTGTCACCGTGATGTAGACCTGCCATGTGTGCCTTAACACCATACAGAGCCAAGAACAGGGGATAAAATGCAGGTCCCAAGGACGACTGGTCACCAGAGACAATAAGTAATACCATTTAGTTAATGTTCTCGTGTCAGGCGGCCTGCTTTGCTAACCTTTTACTGCAGTGAGCTAAACCAGGGTCACACAGAGTGTTTCTTGGTAGTCTTTAACAAATCTACTTTGAAACAAAAGTATCCACCTCACAAACATGGGTATGGGCTTAAAAAAGGAAGACACGTGCACCATGTCAGATATAGAGGTGAAATGTATTACATTTTTAGTTTGCATCCCAATTTTACAGTTTATATATAGTGCATTTGGAAAGTGTCCCTCAATCTACACTCCACAAAGCGAAAACAGGTTTTTCGACATTTTTGCAAATGTATTAAAAATAAAAACAGAGATACCTTATTTACGTACGTTTTCAGACTCTTTGCTATGAGACTCTAAATTGAGCTCAGATGCATCTTGTTTCCATTGATCATCCTTGAGATGTTTCTACAACTTGATTGGAGTCCACATGTGGTAAATTCAATTGATTGGACATGATTTGGAAAGGCACACGCCTGTCTAAGTAAGGTCCCATAGTTGAAAGTGCATGTCAGAGCAAAAACCAAGCCATGAGGTCAAAGGAATTGTCCGTAGAGCTCCGAGACACGGTCGTGTCGAGGCACAGATCTAGGAAAGGGTAACAAAAAATGTCTGCAGCATTGAAGGTCCTGAAGAACACAGTGACCTCCATCACCCTTAAATGGAAGACATTTGGAACCACCAAGAGGGGGTGACCAAGAACCCGATGGTCTCTCTGACAGAGTTCCTCTGTGGAGATGGGAGAACCTTCCAGAAGGACAACCATCTCTGCAGCACTCCACCAATCAGGCCTTTATGGTAGATTGGCCAGACGGAAGCCACTCCTCAGTAAAAGGCACATGACAGCCCGCTTGGAGTTTGCCAAAAGGCACCTAAAGGACTCTTAGACCATGAGAAACAAGATTCTCTGGTCTGATGGAACCAAGATTGAACTCTTTAGCCTGAACGCCAAGTGTCATGTCTGGAGGAAACCTGGCACCATCACCACGGTGAAGCATGGTGGTGGCAGCAACATGATGTGGGGATGTTTCCTAGCGGCAGGGACTGGGAGATTAGTCAGGATCGAGGCAAAGATGAACGGAGCAAAGTACAGAGAGATCCTTGATGAAAACCTACTCCAGAGCCTTCAGGACCTCAGACTGGGGCGAAGGTTCACCTTTCAACAGGACAACGACCCTAAGCACACAGCCAAGACAACGCAGGAGTGGCTTCGGGACGAGTCTCTGAGATTCCTTGAGTGGCCCAGCCACAGCCCGGACTTGAACTTGATCAAACGTCTCTGGAGAGACCTGAATAGCTGTGCAACCTGACATAGCTTGAGAGGATCTGCAGAGAAGAATGGGATAAACACCCCAAATACCGGTGTGCCAAGCTTGTAGCATCATACCCAAGAAGACTCGAGGCTGTAATCGATGCCAAAGGTGCTTCAACAAAGTCCTGAGTAAAGGGTCTGAATACTTTTGTAAATGTGATATTTCAGTTTTTTTATATATATATTAGCAAAAATGTCAAATAAAACTGTTTTTGCTTTGTCATTATGGGTATTGTGTGTAGATTGATGAGGGTGGGGGGGGGGGGGGGCGGACCATTTAATCAATTTTAGAATAAGGCTATGACGTAACAAAATGTGGAAAAAGTCAAGAGGTCTGAATACTTTCCAAATGCACAGTGCATCACAGAAGACTGAAATATAATAAAACCGCTTGAAATAGAAACAATTATGAGAAATATTAATAACATTCAACCCATGAGGCCACTAGGTCATTTGACTGCAGGCAAGGGTTATGATACCTCTGATTAATACTTCTCAAGATAGCACATACTGTAGTAGTAGTAGTAGTAGTCAGTGACAAATATCGAAGCTAAGGGCTGGGCTTGGTTAAAACCCTGGATAGGCGACCAAATGAAAAGCTGTAGATAGATCAACATTCCAGTAGGAGGTATTGCCCAGCCTATAGTTTTTTTCTGATAGTCAATATAACTATCAGATCTGACGTTGTTTCCAAGGTACAAATTCAATATATTAGAATATTTGTCTATGTTGAAAATTGGTTACAATGATTACATAATTCTGTGGTAAAAATTTCAGTCAATTTGATTTTTTTTTTTTTTCAAATGCGATGTTTTTCCCACATAGATACTACGTCACAATACGTTGAAACAACGTTGATACAACCAGTTTGTTCCCAGTGGATGTTACTTGCTTAATGGAGATCCCTCATACTTATGTAGGGGAGACTTGGAGGAGGAATGAGCTGTGACTGTTCTGTAGAAGAAAAGTGTGTAGCCTTTGGTCTATAAATGATCCACACGGTCATGTGTAAGAGGTTTCGATTCCCAAACAGTCATCTTCTAATCACAGTGCCCCGCGAGGGAAAGACGATCCAAACTTTTTGGGGGGAGATCCTCTAGTGCTGTAACCCACATGTTAAAAATTCATGTTTTCAAAAAGCCAATTCATTTTAACCTATTGTACCATGAAGACTGTGACCCAGTTAGGAAATGTAAATAGGGATTTGATTTGAAGGGGCATATTAATTGGAACAGATGCCTTCTCCACTATTAACGTCTCTCACAGTGTACTTGCGTGAGCTGAATTTACCCTCCGCGTTTGTCCTCCCGCTGAATGCTTCATCCGTGGTCTTAATCAGGGGCCAATAAAAACTTTCTGAAGAAGGTCCTTTCTGAAGATAGACTGAATAAACACACGGTCATTGCCATCCACGGGGGCCCTATGAAATCAGTCACCAGTCTCCACTTCCTGGTCTAATGAACACACACTCTGACACGATTACCCAGGGGGCTTCAGACAAGTCATGCTGACCCAAGGGACAGCCTGTTTAAGAGACATACAGTGGCTTGCGAAAGTATTCACCCCCCTTGGCATTTTTCCTATTTTGTTGCCTTACAACCTGGAATTAAAATAGATTTTTGGGGGGTTTGTATCATTTGATTTACACAACATGCCTACCACTTTGAAGATGCAATTTTTTTTGTGTGTGAAACAAACAAGAATTAACACAAAAAAATAACTATTCACCCCCCCAAAGTCAATACTTTGTAGAGACACCTTTTGCAGCAATTACAGCTGCAAGTCTCTTTGGTTATGTCTCAAAGCTTGGCACATATAGCCACTGGGATTTTTGCCCATTCTTCAAGGCAAAACTGCTTCATCTCCTTCAAGTTGGATGGGTTCTGCTGGTGTACAGCAATCTTTAAGTCATACCACAGATTCTCAGTTGGATTGAGGTCTGGGCTTTGACTTGGCCATTCCAAGACATGTTACATGTTTCCCCTTTAACCACTCGAGTGTTGCTTTAGCAGTATGCTTAGGGTCATTGTCCTGCTGGAAGGTGAACCTCTGTCCCAGTCTCAAATCTCTGGAAGACTGTAACAGGTTTCCCTCAACAATTTCCCTGTATTTAGCGCCATCCATCATTCCTTCTATTCGGACTAGTTTCCCAGTCCCTGCCGATGAAAAACATCCCCACAGCATGATGCTGCCATCACCATGCTTCACTGTGGGGATAGGATTCTCGGGGTGATGAGAGGTGTTGGGTTTGCGCCAGACATAGGGTTTTCTTTGATGGCCAAAAAGCTACATTTTAGTCTCATCTGACCAGAGTACCTTCTTCAATGTGTTTGGGGAGTCTCCCACATGCCTTTTGGCAAACACCAAACGTGTTTGCTTATTTTTTTTTTCTGGACACACTTCCATAAAGCCTAGCCCTGTGGAGTGTACAGCTTAAAATGGTCCTATGGACAGATACTCCAATCTCTGCTGTGGAGCTTTGCAGCTCCTTCAGGGTTATCTTTGGTCTCTTTGTTGCCTCTCTGATTAATGCCCTCCTTGCCTGGTCTGTAAGTTTTGGTGGGCGGCCCTCTCTTGGCAGGTTTGTTGTAGTGCCATATTCTTAAACATTTTTAATAATGGATTTAAATGGTGCTCCATGGGATGTTCAAAGTTTCAGATTTTTTTTAATAACCCAACCCTGATCTGTACTTCTCCACAACTTTGTCCCTGACCTGTTTGGAGAGCTCCTTGGTCTTCATGGTGCCGCTTGCTTGGTGGTGCTCCTTGCTTAGTGGTGTTGCAGACTCTGGGACTCTTTCAGAACAGGTGTATATATACTGAGACCATGTGACACTTAGATTGCACCCAGGTGGACTTTATTTAGCTAATTATGTGACTTCTGAAGGTAATTTATTGCACCAGATCTTATTTAGGGGCTTCATAGCAAAGGTGGTGAATAAATATGCACGCACCACTTTTCCGTTTTAAAATGTTTTAGAATAAAAAAAAGTATTTTTTTTTTACATTTCACCTCACCAATTTGGACTATTTTGTATGTCCATTTCATGAAATCCAAATAAAAATCATCTTAAATTACAGGTTGTAATGCAATGTAATAGGAAAAACGCCAAGGGGGATGAATACTTTTGCTAGGCACTGTAGCCACGACACACTGAATTATCTTTTATGAACTGCGTCAATGTATTTCTGCATCACGCCAAAAAGCCTTCAAAGTAGAGGTTGAGAGACAAGCTTTTATGGTCATTATTCCAATATATTACTGATTAAATCGAGGTGAGTGCAAATTTTCTTTCAGGGATTAAAGATTATTCCACTATGCAGATTCCCCCTTTCATACTAATGAATGAAAGGTGACTTGTACAAGCAGGTCCAAGTGTCTGTAATTTAATGGTCATTTAAAATCAATTCAGTCTGCAACGTTCATTATGAGCAACTTTTAGCCTACCTGGGTTTCCTGCAAGCATATCAGTGTGTGCAACATAAGCCACAAGCTGCCATCAGGGACCAGCACTGGCATTTACAGTCTATAGATCCACAACCAGATCAGTCCAGATCAAGCTACTTTGCAGGTTTTGTGCTTATCTGACCTCCCTCTTCTTGCTACCACAGCTTTGTTGCTTTACAGCATCTTCAATTCTCCCTGCGAAGGCAAAAAGCCTGTAAAATACACACCATCCAATTTACTAGACCAGAGTGGGAGTGTTATTTTTTATCCAATACTTTGTTCTCTGTGTTCTTGCTCCTCTGTATTTGTTACATCATATTTTCAAAGGTTTTTTATTTTATTTTATTATTCCTAGAAGCAATAGTATGTACTTTATCTTTATCTCAATTGTCTATTTGAAATTTTAAAAATTGCATTAATACAGTAGTTGGGGACCTTTTGTAAAGATATCATGTTTGAGACATTTTGATGGAAGAATGTAAGGGGAACAATATAAAATGACCTCCCAGCTTCAGGGACACAAATCAGCCATCAGGGAACACTGTAATGAGTAAATTGAATTCTGTGCCTTTATGATTTCATATTGGTTATCCATTAGATTTGATGTTCCAGGTTGAAATGGGGAACCTGGATAAAATGAAAGTCACTCACTCCAAGTACTGTATGTGGCAAGAGAGTTCTGCACAGTCCATGAAGCACCAAGCAGTCCAAAGCACAAGGTCGCCGAAATCTAGGACAGTCCCTCCTCCGGCTCTCTCTGTCCATCACCTTACTATCACCTAAAGGTTTCTCCCCCTCAAGACCTTGACACTTCACCCTCCCCCGCTGTCCATTTCTTTCCCCCTCCCCCTCCCTGCTTGGCATGATTGATGACCATGATCCCTTGCTCTTGGGCAGATTATTAACTCTCTGCAGCGGGGTGGACGGCGCGCCGTAAATTTCCTTTATGTTGTCATTACTTACACTGAAGTGCCGACAATAATGGCTGCATGTGCCTTACAGCCTCAGATCAAACTCCATGACTTCTCGGCCGAAGGGAAATAGCAACATTAATGGCATGTTAATAACTAAATATATTCACTGTTGTTATCCAAATCATTCCAAAGGGTAGGTTTAACAAAGCATATAAAATGTAACCATACTTTATAAGTCGTATATCATATCATCAGTGATACCATTTAGGCCTATATAGTATTTGCAAAGTTGTGAACAGTTATTGTTTCAATTCAACCCAGGGTTCAACTAAAAATAGACAATACATATAGGCCTAGGGTTTCAAGCTTTGGTTTATTTAAAATGTAATCTCCAAGTTAAAGGTAGACTCAGCAAAATGACGTTGCCACGACCAGCACCGCAGATATGGAGATGAGCGAGATGTTCACAGGTTCGCTTCACGCTGTTCACTGCGGTGTAGCCAGGTCGCCAAAAACAGCTGAGAAGTTGAGCCTCGCGATTTAGTCCAATTCTTTAACTTCGAATTGTGTTTGGTTGTCATGCAACCAAATATCAACATTTGAAGGAGATGTATGTTTTGCTTGGATAGTTCCATCTGTGCCACTGACTTAGTTAGTCTGGGTTTAAAGAGGAACTGGACCTGCTGATTTTAGCTTGGTCTTCAAGAAATGCTGGCGGCCATGACAGAAGTGAAACGTGAGTTGACTTGGGGGTGTGGCTTGATGGGGGTGTTTCTTGGGTGTGTCCTTGCCACCACCAAAATACACTCATCTGTCAGGACCTTGCCCGCAGCTGTTTCCTCCCCACTCAATCACAACAAATAAACCTCCTGCAGGTGGAGTTCAATAGCTAGAGGCAGAAGTATGCTGAGATGCAGGAGGAAGCTTTGAATAGGTCGGTAGCCTACAGAATAATATGAGAAGAATGCAATTGCTGAATTTATGTAGATATTCTAAACTAAGTGTTTTGATAACTTTCAAATGTAGTAACAGGTCCATGTAGATTAAACAAGCCTTTACATAATACCATAGAGGCAGTCTTCTGCTAATATAACAATGTGCACCTTTCACCTTTCATTGTCATTCCCAGCTGTGACCGATAATTTGCCTATTGGCGTTTTTGTCTGCTGGTAATGGGGCTACCTTGGCAAACCTATGTCAGAGTGGTCATACCTTCCTGTGTGGTGTCCTGTATACAACAGGAGTTCCCAGATCCTGGTACAGAATACACAGGGTTTTTCCCTCCCCATACTGACTGATACCATTCAAGTCAACAATTTAAAAAAAGACAATACAAGTAAAAGTTGTGGCTAGTAACATTTTAATGCCTAGTGCCAGGTCTCTCTCCATTCAGAGACATCAGTATCAAGCCTGTCTGGACTTCATCACATAATCTTGCAAGTGCTGGCACCATAGATGCATCTGTGAACCCTCACATGCTGACCAGACCGGACACGTCGCGTGTGCGAGCGTTGCAAAATAAATTTAGAAATCCATGTTATTCAATTATTGCACCAACACTGCTCGCGCGCGCCAAGGAGCGTCTGCGTTGCCAAGGGCTAAAATAGAAGTCATTCCTATTTCTGACGCAGATCGCGCTGCAAATCCTGCCTCTCCCATCTCCTCATTGGTTTATAGAAGCAGGTACCCACGTGCCATCTCCTCATTGGTTTTACCCACGTGGGTGATTGAAAAATGGCGCCGGAGGAGATGGCCGCCGGAGGAGATGGCCGCCGTTTTACGGTCTCCTAACCAATTGTGCTGTTATGTGTTTTTTTTTAGATATTTGTAAATGATTTTGTACATAATGTTTCTGCAACCACATCTTACGGCAAAAAATAGCTTTTGGATATCAGGACAGCGATCACTCACCTCGGATTAGACAAAGATTTTTTCAACAACAACAAGCAGGACTCACACGATATTCTCCAAACACCCCGCAGGGCAGACATCCCAATTATTCGTATAAAGAAGCGACGCAGAGGAAGTAGGAAAGCTGCCGTTACTGTCAATATTACTCGCCAACGTGCAATCATTGGACAATAAACTACACGAGGTACGATCACGAATATCCTACCAACGGGACATCAAAAACTGTAATATCCTATGTTTCACGGAATTGTGGCTGAATGACGACATGGATATTCAGCTAGCGGGATACACGCTGCACCGGCAACATAGAACAGCACACAGTAAGATGAGGGGGGGCGGTCTGTGCATATTTGTAAACAACAGCTGGTGCACGAAATCTAAGGAAGTCTCTAGATTTTGCGATAAATTGCAGGCCACACTACTTGCCTAGAGAGTTCTCAGCTATACTTTTTGTGGCTGTTTACTTACCACCACAATCAGATGCCAGTTGGTCAGCGCATGCTCGCAGTATATGTCCTGGTAATCCGTCTGGCCCTGCGGCCTTGTGAATGTTGACTTCTTTAAAGGTCTTATTCACATCGACTGCGGAGAGCGTGATCACACAGTCTTCCGGGAACAGCTGGTGCTCTCATGCATTTTTCAGTGTTATTTGCCTCGAAACGAGCATAGAAGTAGTTTAGCTCGTCTGGTAGGCTTGTGTCACTGGCTAGCTCTCGGCTGTGCTTCCCTTTGTGGTCTGTAATGGTTTGCAAGCCCTGCCACATCCGACGAGCGTCAGAGCCGCTGTAGTACGATTCGATCTTAGTCCTGTATTGATGCTTTGCCTGTTTGATGGTTCGTCGGAGGGCATAGCAGGATTTCTCATAAGCTTCCGGTTTAGAGTCCCGCTCCTTGAAAGTGGCAGCTCTAGCCTTTAGCTCAGTGCGGATGCTGCCTGTAATACATGGCTTCTGGTTGGGGTATGTACAGTGGCTTGCGAAAGTGTTCACCCCCTTGGCATTTTTCCTATTTTGTTACCTTACAACCTGGGATTAAAATACATTTTTTTGGGTTTGAATCATTTGATTTACACAACATGCCTACCACTTTGAAGATGCAATATGTTTTTTATTGTGAAACAAACAAGAAATAATAAGAAAAAAAAATCAACTTGAGCGTGCATAACTATTCACCCCCACAAAGTCAATACTTTATAGAGCCACCTGTTGCAGCAAATACAGCTTCAAGTCTCTTGGGGTATGTCTCTCTAAGCTTGGCACATCTAGCCACTGGAGTTTTTGCCCATTCTTCAAGGCAAAAGTGCTCCAGCTCCTTCAAGTTGGATGGGTTCTGCTCTTGTACAGCAATCTTTATGTCATACGACAGATTCTCAATTGGATTGAGGTCTGGGCTTTGACTTGGCCATTCGAGACATTTAAATGTTTCCCCTTAAACCACTGACGTGTTGCTTTAGCAGTATGCTTAGGGTCATTGTCCTGCTGGAAGGTGAACCTCTGTCCCAGTCTCAGATTTCTGGAAGACTGAAACAGGTTTCCCTCAAGAATTTCCCTGTATTTCGCGCCATCCATCATTCCTTCTATTCTGACTAGTTTCCCAGTCCTTGTCGATGAAAAAGATCCCCATAGATGATGCTGCCACGACCGTGCTTCACTGTCGGGATGTTGTTCTCGGGGTGATGAGAGGTGTTGGGTTTGCGCCAGACATAGGGTTTTCCTTGATGGCTAAAAAGCTCAGTTTTAGTCTCATCTGACCAGAGTACCTTCTTCAATATGTTTGGGGAGTCTCCCACATGCCTTTTGGCAAACACCAAATGTGTTTGCTTATTTTTTTCTTTAAGCAATGGCTTTTTTCTGGACACACTTCCATAAAGCCCAGCTCTGTGGAGTGTATTGCACACAGGTGGAGTGTAAAATGCACACAGGTGGACTTTATTTAACTACTTATGTGACTTCTGAAGGTAATTGATTGCACCAGATCTTATTTAGGGGCTTCATAGCAAAGGGGGTGAATAAATATGCAAGCACCCCTTTTCCGTTATTTTTTTTTAAATATATTTTTTTAACAAGTTGTTTTTAAAATTTCATTTCACCAATTTGGACTATTTTGTGTATGTCCATTTCATGAAATCCAAATAACAATACATTTAAATGACAGGTTGTAATGCAACAAAATAGGAAAAACGCCAAGGGGGATGAATACTTTTGAAAGGCACTGTACGTACGGTCACTGTAGGGACGACTTCATCAATGCACTTATTGATGAAGCCAATGACTGATGTGGTGTACTCCTCAGTGCCATCGGAGGAATCCCGGAACATATTCCAGTCAGTGCTAGCAAAACAGTCCTGTAGTTTTGCATCTGCTTCCTCTGACCACTTTTTTTATTGATCTAGTTCCTGGTGCTTCCCCTTTAGTTTTGCTTGTAAGCAGGAATCAGGAGGATGGAATTATGGTCAGATTTGCCAAATGGAGGGTGAGGGAGAGCTTTGTATGCATCTCTGTGTGTGAAGTATAGGTGGTCCAGAGTTTCTCTGGTTGCACATTTAACATGCTGATAGAAATTTGGTAAAATGGATTTAAGTTGGATTTAAGTCCCTGGCTACTAGCAGTGCTGCCTCTGGTTGAGCGTTTTCTTGTTTGCTTATGGCGGAATACAGCTCATTCAATGCTGTCTTAGTGCCAGCCTCTGACTGTTGTGGTATGGCTGGGGGCACTTATAACGTCTGCCTTCTTCTCCGGCGCGATCTTACCAAACCTGATCACCTGATTGCTCCACCAGGCTAAGTTATGAAGGTGAATTGGGACGAAACTCGAAACTTTTTTTTAACCTTTGACCATGTCAAATGTCACCAACCTGATTCAAGTGTCCTCCCTATTCCATTATTAGGAATGCTAACAACGAGTGCATGTCTGTGTGATGCTGAGGGTCCCCATGTTGGTGTTCTCTATGTTGCACGTTCGGTTGCAAACTGGACATCTCTCAAACAACTGCAGCAGACAATTCTCATAAACAATGTACTTCCTCATCTTATGAGGTGGTGTTGACTGGGAGGGCATCTGACAGGGTGATACAATAGACAAAGTGGTAAATTGCAGTTTGTTATAAGGAAAGGACATAGCTTTTTGATAATGCACTTCACAACCAAAATGACTACTACTTGTATCTGCTTGGCTGGGTAATTAACCTACTAGTTTATCAAACCGGGTAGTTTTTAATAAAACTTTTCACATTAAACACATTACCGTTATTGTTGAAGCCGTTTGTGTCAACAGGGGGGTCAAGCTAAATCTAGCTAAATCAGCCACAAAGTCATAAAGGCCCGAGTAACAGGCTTTTATTTTTATTTGTTTTTTAAAAACCTTTATTTAACTACGCAAGTCAGTAACAAATTCTTATTTTCAATGACGGCCTACCGAGGAACAGTGGGTTAATTGCCTTGTTCAGGGGCAGAATGACAGTTTTTTACCTTGTCAGCTCAGGGATTCGATCTAGCAACCTTCCGGTTACTGGCCCAACACTGTAACCACTAGGCTACCTGCCACCTACATTTTACTGGCCACTCGTTTTAGTTTATTTCCCCATCTTCGGGATTGAACTGCAGGGGGAAAACAGTGTGGTATTTGATGGGCGAGCATAGCTCTATGGCCCATGACATAGTGTTTCCAGGCTTGTGCTGCAAAAATATCTGACAGATAAATAGTGCACACTCTTCTCTCTCTTTCTATTCATCCTGGTTTTCCATCATTCTGTATTCTCTCTTCTGGCCTATTTCCTCTCTATCGTCCTGAGAGAAAAAGCTCTTATTTCCTGTACGCAACCTTGAACCTGCACACTGATTTGTTGTAACCAGCACGTAGGTACACATTTTCTGTTCTCTGGCATCCTGCTTAAGTAAACCAGATGTGTGGGTGGGTGTGTGTCTGTGTGTGTGTCTGTGTGAGTTTGTGCGTGTTTGAAGAACTGTCGAGTGTAAATCCTATTTAAATCAGACAGATTAAAGTGGGGGCAGAATATGTATATCGTGTCGGGGCCTGGGGGTGGCAAGGTAAAACACGCTACGAAAAGGAAAGAACACAGGAATAGTCACGTCAATGACAATGCAATTTAGTGCAGTAGTAACACACAGGAGATTGCTTTGTTTATGAAGGTCATATGGCTTAGGTATCGTTTGAATAGCTCGCCGTGGCTGAGTGATTTTTTTTAATCATATTTTGAGAATAATCCAATATACAGTATGTTCCTTTGCTGAAAACACAGTTGAGAGATTACCACAGGGGAGGGAGATCCACAGGGTGTGCAGGATTTTGTACCAGCCCAGTCACACCGGATTCAACTTGTCAAAGACTTGATGATTAGTTGACGAGTTAAATAAGGTGTGTTAATTAATGATGGGCTGAAACAAAAGCCTGCACCCCGTGGGGTCTGCAGGACTAGGACTAAAGGACATTGCTATAAGGGCTTTTTAGAATCTGTTCATAGAGAATCGTACTGGAATCGTCTTTCTCATTGCCATGTCAGATGGGTTGAGAAAGAAACACTCGGGTAATATGTTTCAATGTATTCCATGTATGCTGTCAGTTTTGGAGAGAGTCTAGGCCAGGGGTGGGCAATCATTTTTGCTTAAGGGCCACGTCAGGATTTCAATTTATTTTCGGAAAGATTTGTTCCTCAAATGCAATTTTCAGGGCAGAAAAAGGGCAGTTATTTGAAAATGTATCGGTCCATTATAATTTCGACATACTTTCTATCTAGTTTTAGACGTTCAATCGTGGCCTGGAGTGTTTTTTTTAACCCAAAATAATATATATTTTTTTTTTTACTGAAACCTCGGGCCAGATTGAATGGGCTGTTATCTCTCCCCTGTCTTCCATACGAAATATGGCACACTCCGCTCACATTACAAAGAGCTTAGACCTCAGATACAGTATAGATGTAGGAGCACGTCTAGATCTGATGGGAGGGTACCATAGCTGGCATGAATACATTATCTGTACAGTATGTTTTCCACAAATGTGCCTCTCAATAGTGTGATCCTTTGAGAAACATTTGAAGAGTTGCATTCATTAGGATATTAGAAATACTGCAGTTCACAGTGCTCAAAGAAAAGGTTAACTATGTGGGCCTGTGCTGTCTTCACAGGCACATGGCAGTGGTGTTTCATGACAGAACTAGCCCCGTTTGAAAGTGCACTATGATCTGACTTGCAGTTCTGTAGTATCTCCAGACATCATAAGGTTTTGTTCTTAGATCCCCCCCCCCCCCCCTCAGATGTGATGGTCCAAATAGAGCACAGTGTCCTCAGTAATCCAGGGGGGTACAGAAGAGCATGTGTGCCGCATGGCAAGGCTTTGAAAGCATCGCTGAGCCCAACACGCTCATTATAGCCCGTCTGATCACTGTTTTGAAGCCAAATATACACACATGCCATCCTTTGCTGCTTTTGGTGAAGCTAGACTAAGCTAGACAAAGTCAATGCTTGATCAATACAGTATCTACAGTGAAAACACTGGAACTATTGATATGCATGGCCCCTTAACGTTTTGACTGATCTCATCTGGGAAAGTCTGTTGTTGTTTGTTAGACGCTCCCTGCTGGGAAACATCAGTCAGGAAGTTAAAGCTTGGTCGCAAATGGGTCTTCCAAATGGACAATGACCCCAAGCATACTTCCAAAGTTGTGGGCAAAATGGCTTAAGGACATCAAAGTCAAGGTATTGGAGTGGCCATCACAAAGCCCTGACCTCAACCCTATAGAAGGTTTGTGGGCAGAACTGAAAAAGCGTGTGCGAGCAAGGAGGCCTACAAACCTGACTCAGTTACACCAGCTCTGCCAGGAGGAATGGGCCAAAATTAACCCAACTTATTGAAGCTTGTGGAAGGCTACCCGAAACATTTGACTCAAGTTAAACAATTTAAAATCATTGCTACCAAATACTAATTGAGTGTATGTAAACTTCTGACCCACTGGGAATGTGATGAAAGAAATAAAAGCTGAAATAAATCATTCTCTCTACTATTATTCTGACATTTCACATTCTTAAAATAAAAGTGGTGACCCTAACTGACCTAAGACAGGGAATTTTTACTAGGATTAAATGTCAGGAATTATGAAAAACTGAGTTTAAATGTATTTGGCTAAGGTGTATGTAAACTTCCAACTTCAACTGTAATTGCTACAAGCAGATGGTCCATTAAAGGATTCTCAATACAGATTTTCCTGTGCAATTGTATTTGAGCAAACTGCAGTCTTTTTGTGAGGTCCGGTGCAAGCTTGTGTCGGCTGAGGAACCAGTACAGGGGTAGCATCCATTGTCTTGAAATGCCACTGCTTGAGATGAGAGTGGAGTACTTATCCAGGCTCTTACAATAGTTTCACCCCATTAATGTCTTTAAAATGGAATACTCTCCACAGGATTTTAATCATTCAAGGATTACATTTCCCTCTTCAAAGGAAAAACATGTATACATTTGCACAAAAGTTCTTCCGGTTGTCTGATCTGTACACAAGAGATTTTCACAGCATCTTTTGTTGTCTCCCATCTCTGCATTAAGCGGCGTAACCAGCTGTATGAGCCAGAGTCATGGAACACAATTCTTGGTCATCATGGGATGTCCTTTGCTGTCCTTCATAAGACATTCAGACCATTTTTATAATGAATAATGTAACACATTCATAGTTGATGTGATAGGCCTGAAGCTTGAAAATGTGCCCTTTAACATTTGTTCTAGTAAACAGTTGCAGGTATTCAGCAATGCTTTAATCTATAGAAAGGTAATAGGTTCAACCCACAAGGCTTACAAGGCTTAGACAAGATGGATCAGTTTTGGCATTGCTAAGTAAGGACTCTTTAAAGATGACCAGTATGGGGAGAGACAGAAACAGTTTGTCCGAGAGACATGGCAGCGATCCTTGGTACTCCGTCAGACAAAAGACGAGAGTATCCGTGTAGTTTTCTAATTAAATGTTTGATTCGAGCGGTTCAGTTTCCTTAATCCTCGTTAATTACCTAATTAGAGTGACTCTGTTTAGGGAGCCAAGAGAGCACAGAGAAAATGTATTTATGTTGTGATGTTTGTTCTCCTTCTCAAAAGGTAAGCAAAAACAACAACAAGACAGAACAAGGAACCATTTGTTTCCCTTGGAGAATAGGGTTTAGGGAACTTGGCACCAAGTTCAGCAGGCTCTGGGTCCTTTGCAATTGAGCAGAGTGGGACCAAGTCCTGAGCAAAGGAGATTAGTAGTGGACAGTACCGAGTGGGACCATGACCATGATGTGCTTCTGCACAATTAGTGAATTCTGCTGTCCAATATTTGGAGAAAATGTTGGAGAATATAAATTCGTGTATCTTTCTCTCAGTAACAAATAGGCACAAGTGTGGAAAGAGGAATGATTGTTTGGGGATGTGTGAGTCATTTGTGATTGAAGTGAAGAGGATATGCAGCCACTGTTGGAGGACAATGGAAGATGATAAAGAAGCATTTTTATCATCCAAGTTCCATTGTCCTCCAAGAGTGTCTGCATCCTCTTCACTTCAGTTTTCTCCTCAAGATTCTTGCAACAGGTGTAGGTTTGTGTGTTTGATAAAACGACAGAATTGAATGTACAGCCCATTTGTAACACAATGACTTCACCCCACATCAAACTCTTCTCATTTAACTGAAAAGTGTTGGTTGGGGAATATCAAAGCAAACCAAAAAAGAGCAAATTGAAATGACAGTGAGAGCTGAACAGATTGTTAAAGCAGATTGGAATTTTATATGCAATTTTCCAGCTCATATGCGTAGATGACTGCTCTTGAAATCCTCCGAAATGAGGAAATAAATACTGTATCTGGTTATTTTTATGTGTGCTTATCCACATCGTATCATTAATCCATAAATTATTGAAGGGGAATTTAAGAGAACAAATTCCATTCTCCCCAATGTGGCTTTGTGCAATGCTTATTAATCTATATTAAGTGTCTCTGGAAAATGATCTGAAGGCTGGCTTATGCTAGGAATGGTAATGCGAGGCTTCTGTGTGGTTTTTGTCACTGACTTCAAATGTCAGTGGGGGTTATAATAGTCTAATAGTAGTTTAATAGTAGTTTAATTTTTTCCTGAAAATGATTTGGATTGAAGTTACTGGTGGATTCTGTGTCTGTATCTGTAGAATAGGTCCACTTACCACACAACCTCTGTCTAAAAAACGACCCTAAGTCGTAGTGCAAAGTAGGTCTTACATAGAAAAATTGCTTAAGTTAACCCACAAAGACACCATATACACAGTATTCTCTAAGCAAGCAAAGTGTGTTTTATTGAGACTCATAGGCCTACATACAGTAGCACTTGGCTCCATCCTCCAGGCCACCAAGTTTGCTGCAGTGATGAATAAAACAACAGGCTTGGTTTGTTATGTTCTGCTGAGTCGCAGGGTTTTAAATTTAAACTAGCTGCTAGCAGACATCTGGGCTGCCACCGCTCCAGACTCCAGACTAGCTAGCTAGTCCCCATCTCTGTAAGGTCAGACTGCTCTTGGACGGCCTGCTCCCTGAAAGGCTTGCAGTGCTGATGGAGCACCCTGAGGAATAGACTGCCTACCTGGGAGGAAATGGCTAGATCTGTCTACATCAGGTCTGAAAATGACCGGAGTGCACCAAGTGGCAGTGTCTGTCTAAGTAGGTTTTGAGGCATGTATTTTTTTAATCTCTTACTTTACCCATGTTTTATTGACATTGAGTGGGCACCCTATACTTGGTGTACGGAGGAATTGCTATTTGGGGTATGGGGTAACACATACAAATACTACTAGAGGGATATGTTGACTACACTTTTGTAACCTAACCTTTGATTGTCATTAGTGAGAGTTTGATATTAGTATGATCTTTCATTTAGACTGCATTGTGGTTATTATTACAGACATTGTGCATCCTATCTGTGTACTGCTCTCTCTCTCTCTCTCCCGTTCTCATGCTGTGTGACAACCCCCTGTGATGAGGGCCACGTTGTGTGTTAGCCTTCACAATTGGCTCCGCATTCCCTTAGTGTCAAGCACCATAACACTCTGCACTAATTCCCTTCCCACACTCCACTCAGCCGGATGAGCGCGAAACATCTGGAAATATTGACATCGTCATTATCATTGGCGCTCATTAACGATGCTTTCTACACACACTGACCTCTGGAAAGATGTTAATGGCTATTCAAATAGAGATATTAATTACAGAGTTATGGGTTTTCAACTGACTTCAAGCCCAGTGATTCTAACCCAGCTGACACATTTGGTTCCTTGGTAGTTGTGGGAACGTACATCTTTGGTTTCCCATTGGTTCTTGTAACGAAGCCATAAGTTTCCTGTCTGAGAACGGAAGTGAAAATGTTTTCTGTTCTGGCTTGAAAGTTTTCCTGGGAGGTATTGTTAACACTCTGAGAACAGAAATGATAGATTATTTAAGGTAATCAAAAAACTTTCTGAGAACATGTTTTAGTAACACTGCTAGCTTAGGTTAACTGTGTTGTACTCCAAGCACAGATAGGACACATGGACATTCATTTGCTTAGGCATTAATCATGCAAACACATTTCTTTCTTTTTTTATTGTAGCACAGCCTCAATGAGATTTGAATCTATGATCTTCTGCCGCTCTATCCATGGAATTAGTCCACTGCGTCACCAGGATGGAGATAGCATGTCATGTTTTTTTAACTTATACAAAGCTGTTCATTTTAGTCTATTCAAACAGACCCCATTTCAAAGGAAACAAGCACTCATTAAGATCAGGTGTGGCCAATTAGTGGATGTGGCCAACACACCTGAACACACTTAACAACATAGAGGATAGAGAGAGTTTTGTTGCTGCTGAGAATGGAATGTATATGTTTTTTAACCTGCGGAATATATTATGCGGAAGTACTGAAATTCCCACAGAGCAATGTTGTTTCTTAAAGTTCTCTAAACAATCGGAGAAAATTACTTTAACGTTTTCTACAGGTTATGCTGAAGTACTGAAATTCCAACCTAAGACACATATGGTTCTCAGACCGTTGGGTATCCTGCACCCTTCCCGGTACTTTTTATTTTAATTTGATTTAACCTTTATTTAAGGTTGGGAAGGTTGTATGCAAAATAACCACAGGACAACCACGCTCTCACCAAGCTCTAGGAAACATATGGTTCTCAAAATGTGATGTGCTAGCTTAAGTTATATATTAACTTTGAGCCTACTGTGCTGTTTTAGGCAGATGTTAACCAAACACCCCAACACCATCTGAAATGGCATGAAGCGGCGTGTGTATGTGTGTGTGCATGTCCACGTTCGTGTGTGTGTGTGTGTGTGTGTGTGGCAAGGGGTACACTCCACATGACGCCTGTACCCACCCAGGTGGTACAAATCCAGCAACACCCCAAGCATCTGTGTCTTGATTGATGTGACATTTTCTGTCATTTTTACATTTTTATTTGTTGAAAATGTGAAATTGTAAATTGATAGTGTTGTTTTGAGACTGATCATGTTGGTTTATTGTTCCCAGGGCACCTTGACAATGAGACCCTGGTCTCAATGGGTTTCCCCTGGTTAAATAAAGGTTGAATATAAAATGACCCCAATCTAATGGGGAACTTGCCCTCCCAGGCCCCATGCGTCTGAGGCATCCAGCAGCCCCATTTAAGCCCACTTTTATTAAATGTCAGGGAGAAGGTGTCCCCACAGCCGGGGAAGGTGAGGGACAGCCATGGAGAGGCTTTAGATTGGCTCAGCAAAGCCAGCGAGCTGGCTGGCAGCTTCGCCGCCGCGTTAATGATGAAGACATTTATTACCATGATAATCATGAAAGTGTGTATTCAGCCAGCAGGAGAAGGGAAAATGGCACATGTGGATTTCACAGTACAAACCATGTCCTCGGCATCATTTCAATTTTACACAAAGGCGGTAATAGATTTCACAGAAGCAGATTGCTGATACCCACGTACACGCGGATATTTTTGTCACTTAGTCCTACCGTAAGATTTAGTCTCCTTCCTGCTGTATGAGAATTGACATGCCTTCTCCTTAGTCTATTTCAGGAACACATAGTTCCCTACTGACAGTGGCTGCTGTGATCTCACACACCACTGCCCACACACCATTATATTCCTGCTAGCACAGAGTCACACATAGTGGAGCTCTGTGACAAGCTCTGTGACTCTGCCTGCCTGGTGCAGGGGTGGACACCTAGCCAGTCTCATCAGAGGTAGAAATTAAAGAGGGCTCTGTGTTTGTATGCGGCGGAGCAGTGATGATGAGAGGTGGCTGGGGCCGACCAATGAGACGTGGAGTTATTACTGGGTGACTGTGCGTGGCCACGGCTGCCATACGGCATGATAAACATGGCGGTGTGTTGCCGTTTTCTATCACATTCTATCAGACGATTACTGCTCTCCCCTGGGCCTCCCGGAGCCAATTAATCACCCTTGTCTCCCAGGTGTCAGCTGCCACGTCCTTCTTTCAGACAAGGCATGGGCCGTAAATCTGACCGCCCTCACATGTGCACTCACAGGCCTCCCCTAAACACCACGACTCCATCCACTCCCCCCGGCAAAAGCATACTAATTCATCATAATCATCACCCACGCTGTCTCAATCTTGCTTTCATCATAACACAGGACCATACATCACCTACGTGTTGGATATATGCTCTCCTGTATGGTCATGAGCCTTCAATTGCTATCAAGGTGGGCGGTTCCCTCCCCTCTGTCACTGTCATTGTTGTCATTGTCATTGTCATCAAGGCTCTTCCATTATCATCATTATAGCCAGAACCGCCATGGGGCTTCTCCGTCACGATCAGCCCATACTAGGCTGTGGAGACCAGTGTAGGGAGAGATATTCTTCTGTATCTTAGTGGAGTATTGCAAGTTGGCTTCAGAGAGAGAAAGAGAGAGATTGATTCAGTATACAGGTATAGCCTATATAGGAATGATGTGCAATTAGAGCTAATAACTCTCCATCTTCTCTGCCACCACTTAAATAACCTTCTGAATCCTGCCTCTGCTTGGACAGCCTGAGAGACGTGTCTTTTCCTATCCAACTGCACAGTCATCTTCTAACTGGTCTGGACACTACAAGGCTGACAAGTCTGTTTCCAAGTCTAACCCTGTCAGGAGAGAGCAAGCTTCCTTCACACTCCCTCAATTCTTATTGTAAGTGAAGTCATTCCCGTCCAGACAATTGCTCATTAATGCTCAATTATTTAGTCTAAATACACAGGCTAATTATGTGAGCTCTATTGACGTTGTGAAATAATAGTGCTGGAAATTGGAAAAGAGCCTCTGTTCTGTTGGGTGATTTGCTGTAGTTAAAACGGAACTCATGTTGATTCTCTCAGTGTGTATTTTAACAATGTGTACTTTTCATTCAACAGAATAAAGGCCAAACGATAAGTGTTGTTTCATAAAAGGGAAGTCAGCAGGAACCTGCTACTGGAGACGTAATTGGACTAACTGACAAACTGGATATTCGTCAGGAAACCATAGTAAACAACAACAGGAATATCAGATACATGTTTAAAGCACTCAGGAATCAATAGCATTTCCCAAATGAATCTATTCTGCCTCCAATCCAAATAGCTGTTGTGGAAATAGCAATGATTACATATTGTGCATTTGAGCCCTGTTGCCCTTGGTGCATCGGTGTAAAGCTAGATGCAATGCCTTTATCGTCTCCTCTGATATATGTTGTGACGTTTGCCTTTTCCTCACAATCCAATTGTCCAAGAGCTGGAGGAGCCATGCTGGAGAAGAGTTTAGAGTAGGAGGAAGGCTGCTTGTAAATCAGCACGCAGTGCTGCCATCCACATCATACCAGTGCAGTCCGCCAGGCCTGCGTCCACACACACACACACACACACACACACACGTGCACAATTGTTTTTTATAATCTTCACTTTTTCTCCACTAGAGAGAGCTTGGAGACATTAATCAATGTGACAATGGCCATAATGTGCACAGTGGGGCCTTGACCTTCTGCTCTCTTTTGCTATGTGCTTTGTATGAGTTTGCAGCTGCTGGCAGGTGCCAGTGTGCACAGACTAGTATGGTCTACCATCCCTTGATAACGTATCTGGTCACAGCTCTGAGATCAGATGTAGAATCACTCATTATTTCCCATCTGGGGAACATTAGGAGACAAATGAAGAGAGAGATAGCAAATATCATCATTTAACAAGCTCAGTGATTTAAGTTGTGATTGAAGGTCAGTAGAAAGTAAACAAGTTATTATTATTTATTTATATTAAATTCAGTGGATTCCAATGCCGACCTTCAAAAGCACATTTGTATGTTTGGAGACTCTGTCCGTTGATTATTCATACTATTTTGATTAATCATATTTGATGAATATATATGGATGAGCTCATTCCTAATTCATGTTTCTATGGGTATAAAGGCTCGATGCACTTAATCATCATCAATGGATCATGAATCACTCACTGAAATGAACCCCCACCAGTAATTTATTTCCATTAAGATGTTTGAATTATTCTACCATTTAAATATCTGATGGTTTCAGTTAAGGGAACATTGAGGGACATTGAGGGAAAATATTGTCCCCCTCTATAGCATTTCACACCGCCACCGGTGCGATATGCAGCTTTAAAACGTGTTTTGAAGTCTCCACCTTGAGTTTTGTTTCTATGGCAACTCAATTCTGGGGCCCAGATAAAAGAGCTATTCTTTTTGCGGAGGATTGGAGACAAAGTGAGTACGTTGCTGCTGGTTGGGAGGGAGATTTGTCTTGTCTGACAGAGTTCTGCAGTGCTTTGAAAGCACTGTCTTTACCAGGCGATTTCACAACCGACCACCAGCTCACATTTGATTTCATCCCAGTAAACGCTGATATTTAATAGTATATTTACCATACTACTGTACAACCAGTCAGACATAACACCCCCATCACAGAGGGCTAAATGACATCCTGTATGGTATAGGCCTATGCCCCACGCTCTCAAAGGGATAGGTATTCTATTCTTTGATCTGTTTCAATCAGACCTCTTTGTGGGAAAGGTTTCTTTAGATTCACCCTGAACCACATTTGAGTCGCATCGGTAATGCAGCTTAAATAGATGAAGGAATGTGTCTTTTATTTGGCCATTTATTCATGGGGCACTGTATTTTTGTTTGTCTTTTCTCGTTCATATTGCATGGCGTTTAAGACAATGCAAGGAAAACAAGACAACACACCGAACAATCATACAGTGGATGTCTTTTTTTAGGACAGACTGTCGCTTGATGTTTGTTAGATAGTGGACCCTACGGTCTTTTCAGGGGTGCCAAGCGTCAGCAGTCAGGTGGACTTCAGGTGCAAAATGGTGGTATTTATTTACAGGTGCAGAAAAGGTCAATAAAGCTGGAACCATTAATATAATTTACATGATGCGTTGGCAAACATTTGACTGGCAAAATAACAAACAAACTAAATGGCTGATACACCGAAGCTGCTGGCTTCTAGCTACCGTTTTCAAACTAGTCAGACCTATAACTTTGTGTCAATATTTCCTCGCACAGCTGAGTTAGAGAGCCCTGGGACAACATATCACTCTAGCCTAATAAGCTCTCAGGAAATGGGCAATCTGAAATCAAATCAAATGTATTTATGTATATAGCCCTTCTTACATCAGCTGATATCTCAAAGTGCTGTACAGAAATCCAGCCCAAAACCCCAAACAGCAAGCAATGCAGGTGTAGAAGCACGGTGGCTAGGAAAAACTCACTAGAAACGCCAAAACCTAGGAAGAAACCTAGAGAGGAACCAGGCTATGAGGGGTGGCCAGTCCTTGAACCAGGCTGTGCCGGGTGGAGATTATAACAGAACATGGCCAAGATGTTCAAACGTTCATAAATTACCAGCATGGTCAAATAATAATAATCACAGTAGTTGTCGAGGGTGCATCAAGTCAGCACCTCAGGAGTAAATGTCAGTTGGCTTTTCATAGCCGATCATTAAGAGTATCTCTACCACTCCTGCAGTCTCTAGAGAGTTGAAAACAGCAGGTCTGGGACAGGTAGCACGTCCAGTGAACAGGTCAGGGTTCCATAGCCGCAGGCAGAACAGTTGAAACTGGAGCAGCAGCACGGCCAGGTGGACTGGGGACAGCAAGGAGTCATCATGCCAGGTAGTCCTGAGGCATGGTCCTAGGGCTCAGGTCCTCCGAGAGAGAGAAAGAAAGAGAGAATTAGAGAGAGCATACTTAAATTCACACAGGACACCGGATAAGACAGGAGAAGTACTCCAGATATAACAAACTGACCCTAGCCCCCCCGACACAAACTAATGCAGCATAAATACTGGAGGCTGAGACAGGAGGGGTCAGGAGACACTGTGGCCCCATCCGATGATACCCCCGGACAGGGCCAAACAGGAAGGATATAACCCTACCCACTTTGCCAAAGCACAGCCCCCAACAGGTTAAAAGCCCAACTTCTAACACTGGAATAATCCAAAATGCACCTAAACAGGTATTTCATCAATTAATATATCTCACCAAAACCAATATTTCTGATTTAGGTCAATGGCCATTACATAATTAATTTCAACATATCAGGACACGATCTCATAACATTCAACATATATTGGGAAAACACCCTTCAACATGGAACATTACGATTACTGTGCACGTGAACCTGTTGGTTAACTACGCTTCCGGTCAAAAGTTTTAGAACAGCTATTCATTCAAGGGTTTTTCTTTATTTTGACTATTTTCTACATTGTAGAATAATAGTGAAGACATCAAAACTATGAAATAACACATATGGAATCATGTAGTAACCCAAAAAGTGTTCAACAAATCAAAATATATTTTATATTTGAGATTCTTCAAATAGCCACCCTTCGCCTTGTTGACAGCTTTGCACACTTTTGGCATTCTCTCAACTTCATGAGGTAGTCACCTGGAATGCATTTCAATTAATAGGTGTGCCTTGTGGAATTTATTTCCTTCTTAATGCGTTTGAGACAATCGGTTGTGTTGTGACAAGGTAGGGGGGTATACAGAAGATAGCCCTATTTGGTAAAAGACCAAGTCCATATTATGGCAAGAACAGCTCAAATAAGCAAAGAGAAAACAAAGACATGAAGGTCAGTCAATACGGAACATTTCAAGAACTTTGAAAGTTTCTTCAAGTCCAGTCGCAAAAACCATCAAGCGCTATGATGAAACTGGCTCTCATGAGGACCGTCATAGGAATGGAAGACCCAGAGTTTCCTCTGCAGCAAAGGATAAGTTCATTAGAGTTACCAGCCTCAGAAATTGCAGCTCAAATAAATGCTTCACAGAGTTCAAGTAACAGACACATCTCAACATCAACTGTTCAGAGGAGACTGCGTGAATCAGGCCTTCATGGTTGAATTGCTGCAAAGAAACCACTACTAAAGGACACCAATAATAAGAAGAGACTTGCTTGGGCCAAGAAACACGAGCAATGGACATTAGACCGGTGAAAATGTGTTATTTGTTCTGCAGCGAACCGCCAACCCATCTGGTTTGGGCTTAGTGGGACTATCATTTGTTTTCAACAGGACAATGACCCAACACACGTCCAGGCTGTGTAAGGGCTATTTGACCAAGAAGGAGAATGATGGAGTGCTGCATCAGATGACCTGGCCTCCACAATCACCTGACCTCAACCTAATTGAGATGGTTTGGGATGAGTTGGACCGCAGAGTGAAGGAAAAGCAGCCAACTAGTGCTCAGCGTATGTGGGAATTCCTTCAAGACTGTTGGAAAAGCATTCCAGGTGAAGCTGGTTGAGAGTATGCCAAGAGTGTGCAAAGCTGTCATCAAGGCAAAGGGTGGCTATATGAAGAATCTCCAATATAAAACATATTTTGATTTGATTAACACTTTTTTGATTATTTCATGATTCCATATGTGTTATTTCATAGTTTTGATGTCTTCACTATTATTCTAGAATGTAGAAAATTGTAAAAATGAAGAAAAACCCTTGAATGAGTATGTGTCAAAGTTTGACCGGTAGTGTATGTGGACTTCACAGGCGTGTTCGTTCTCCAAACTAGTCCACAAACAACATGCAGTTGTGAGTAGGCCTACAGGCTGGCGATACAATGCACCTTAAATTCTAAATAACCAAAGTTAAAGGTCCAATGCAGTCATTTTTATCTCAATATCAAATAATTTCTGGGTAACAATTAAGTGGGCTACCTTACTGTGACTGGTTTAAATAAAAATGGTAAAAGGAAACAAAAATTGCTTCTTAGCAATTTCTCAAGCAAGAATTTTGCTAGGACAGTCTGGGAGTGGTCTGAGTGGAAAAACTGAAAACTAGCTGTTATTGGCTTAGAGTTTTGGAACTCTCTCTTATTTGTTTATCAACTAATTTACCACCTGGTTATGTTACCAGGAAGGGCAAAACTCCATCCCACCAAACCAGGCTGAAATTTCAGGCAGTGGGACATGTCTAGCAGTAGGAATGTGCTTGAAAACGCTAGGAAACATTAACAATCATTAGCAACATTTGCAAAGTGTGTTTGACACCTTCTCCTCCAGTGGGTTTTGAGAAGGAGGAGAGGAGAGAGGACGCGAGAAGTATGCAATTGAGATTCTTCCAATGTACTTAAAATTATAAATAAACAATCTTAACCTGCGTGTGATTGGACATGTCTAGCAGTAGGACGCTTGAAAATGCCAGTAACATGAACAAACATGATGAAACGTTTACAAAGTGTTCTTGTTGCTAAATGAGGGGATGGCAATGGGATTGGAATGTCTAACTTGAGGGACACTCTCCAGTGCACATTGTCCCAAGGACTGACTTTGTCGCTTGACGTGGTTCATAGCATAGGCTACTGCAATCCTCAGGATGTTACCTTGCTGTAATTTTTGTGAAGGTCTATGAAGAGGGTGACCAAAAATCACACTGACCCGCAATCGGCCCCAAAATGTGAGATTAGCTCCGAATTGGTGAGTTTACTGTATGAATCACCAATCTGTATCATACACGCAATCTATTTCTAAATGATGACTATTTGCAGGTCAGCAAAATGCATTTAGCATTGCTTCAGTGAGCAGTTGTAAACAATTACTAGCTCATTTGCTGCAGGCAACAAGCAGAGAGGAAATGCAAGGCCAAAAGAAGAGATACTGGCTCTATTTGGATTCCTGCAGGATGTAGGTAGAATGTTCCTGTATTGTATACACCCATTGACTGTGGCATACCTTACTTATTTCCCAGCAAATGGATTGTTGCTCTATTGATGTTTAGGCACACGTACAATATGAGGCCCAAGAGACTTTCCTTAGACACGATGATCACTTATCATTCCCCTTTCCTCCCTCTCTCCCCCCTCTTGCTCTCTCTCTCCTCCCTTCTTTCTCTTTCCGAAGGGGCCATCTTTGATGAGTCTGCCAGGAAGGATGACGAGGTGTTCCGCATGGCTGTGGCGGACCTCAACCTCAACAACGAGATCCTGGAGACGGAGAAGATCACCATCTCCGTGGAGTTTGTGGACGGGAACAACCCTTTCCAGGCGGTCCAGGAAGGTAAGGCCTTGCCCTGCCCTCGCCCTCACCCTGCAGTCACTACAACCACCACCAGCAGTCCATCTCACACTCAGCGAGGCCAGAGGAGTGGCTGACAAAGTCCATTATTTTCCCCCGACGACTCTGCATGGTTTTTGTGTGGATATGCTTCAGCCTTTCAGAATGTCAGATGGAACCCACATGAATCTGAAAATCCCTCAATTTTCAGACCGAACCTTGATCAATGACACACTGAACTGAATAGCACTATATTAGGTTTTGAAGGTGTTCCCCAGAAAATGAAGAAAAGGTTTGGGTTTTGGACATCTCTTTTACTGTTACAGTAGTTGCACCATTCTGAAAATGGTGTCTGTTGGATTTCGCTGTACTTTACCCGTGATACTCTCGGTCACTGTTGATATGCACTCTAGGATTGGGAAGATTATAATTTTTTATTAAAAGGCTCGTCATTTTGGTTGATATTCTTCCAATATTTCTGAAATACGTTTCAATACGGCCATTACTTGAAATGCTGCTAACAATTAATTAAGCTGGTAACGTCGATGGCATTTGTCTCGGGAGATATCTGATTAAAATGCAGAGACATGTGGCACAAAATATAAATGAACTCCTCTAGCATGATTCCATGATTTAATTAACTGATAAATGATAACAAAAAAATACAATTCAGACCAAAACCTGTGTTCGACTGAACAGACCTCATCTAAAAGAGTCACATTTCCCTGGGTTTTAAATAGGTCCCTTCGGTTCCTTCTGACATCAAATAACCCTTACTATAACAAGCTCCTAGCATCATGTCATATTGTCGCCGGTAGCTACTCGGCCCTTATAGACCCCTAGCCTGGGAAGTCTGAACACAAGGAGAAGTCTGGTTGGAACCTGTTTAGCTAATGGACACTGGTTATTTGTGGATGGCGGCAGGTGTACAGTCTAGTGCAGTCTAAGAGCCTAATAGTTATTACCACTGGTGCTTTTGTTAAGCCTCTCTGGAGCATCTGTACCTGAGATGCTCTCTTGTCTTTGAAGTCTCATTGTGAGTAGTGCTATTACTGAATACATTACATGTGTTCTGGCTGAATGATGATGGTGGGTCTGCTGGAAGCATCTTTTGTTACTTGTATCGAAACACCTTTTTATCTGTATCTCTGCGAACAACGACAATAAAATCCAATTTGCTTTTGTTAATTAAAAAGGGTTCTTAATTAATTTCTGATCATGGCCTACGGAGTGATATATTATTATAGTGATTGTATTTAGTGATATATTATCAGAACACACTTTTTTGTGTAGATGCATTGATGTGAAGAAAACATATTACAGGACTATGCTCGGTCTTAATTTAGAATAATTGTTTTCCACCTCTGCTCATTTATAAACAAATAACTGTGCACAGAAAATAACAATGCATGATTCATGTTGGTGTTATAATACATAATATAGAATATAAACTCAGCAAAAAAAGAAACGTCCCTTTTTCAGGACCCTGTCTTTCAAAGATAATTCTTAAAAATCCAAATAACTTCACAGATCTTCATTGTAAAGGGTTAAAACACTGTTTTCCATGCATGTTCAATGAATCATAAACAATTAATGAACATGAACCTGTGGAACGGTCGTTAAGACACTAACAGCTTACAGACGGTAGGCAATTAAGGTCACAGTTATGAAACCTTAGGACACTAAAGAGGACTTTCTACTGACTCTGAAAAACACCAAAATAAAGATGCCCAGGGTCCCTGCTCATCTGCGTGAACGTGCCTTAGGCATGCTGCAAGGAGGCATGAGGACTGTAGATGTGGCCAGGGCAATAAATTGCAATGTCCGTACTGTGAGACGCCTAAGACAGCGCTACAGGGAGACAGGACAGACAGCTGATCGTCCTCGCAGTGGCAGACCATGTGTAACAACACCTGCACAGGATCGGTACATCCGAACATCACACCTGCGGGACAGGTACAGGATGGTAACAACAACTGCCTGAGTTACACCAGGAACGCCAGAATCCCTCCATCAGTGCTCAGACTGTCCGCAATAGGCTGAGAGAGGCTGGACTAAGAGCTTGTAGGCCTGTTGTAAGGCAGGTCCTCACCAGACATCAACGGCAACAACATTGCCTATGGGCACAAAACCACCGTCGCTGGAACAGACAGGACTGGCAAAAAGTGCTCTTCACTGACGAGTCGTTGGATCGGAGGGTGAGGGCTAGGGCCATTCCCCCCAGAAATGTCCGGGAACTTGCAGGTGCCTTGGTGGAAGAGTGGGGTAACATCTCACAGCAAGAACTGGCAAATACGGTGCAGTCCACCAGATATTGACTGTTACTTTTGATTTTGACCCCCCTTTGTTCAGGAACACATTATTCAATTTCTGTTAGTCACATGTCTGTGGAACTTGTTCAGTTTATGTCTCAGTTGTTGAATCTTGTTATGTTCATACAAATATTTACACATGTTAAGTTTGCTGAAAATAAACGCAGTTGACAGTGAGGACGTTTCTTTTTTTGCTGAGTTTGTAATACATATAGTATGTGCATACATCCATGTAAACATAGGCACGTACACTACTTTGGTGAGTCTGATACTATTTACACATAGGTCTTAGCATGGCTCTTAGCAGTGACTTACCGCTAATGCTCAGCACTTGCCTTTTTCACACCGACAGAACTTGTTGCTAAACCATGGCATAACATTCCGAAGGAGTGTTTATTCCAAACCTGGGACTTAGCTTCTCCCATCTGCCTTGGTTTACCCAGTGTCTCCACTACAATGCTCCCCGTACGTCTAACACGTCCTGTAATAGGCTTGGCGCTGGATTTGAATGGGATGGAAGAAAGGGAGCCCTGTCGCCTTGTTGTCATCTCAAACAGCAAAGACTGAACAAAGGCAACGAGATGCGCCAAGAAGCCTGTCCAAGTCTTCTCCATTTGGGAGGTGTTATGTCGTCACTGAGCATCTTTTTGTCTTACAAACATGTGGACACACACACACACACACACACACACACACACACACACACACACACACACACACACACACACACACACACACACACACACACACACACACACACACACACACACACACACACACACACACACACACACACACACACACCCAGCAGCTGGGTGTCTGCAAACTCAACAGGCCTGTTTGTATTTGTATTTGTATTTATGATGGATGCCCATTAGCTGCTGCCAAGGTGTATTTATATCTGTTTTTTAAATTCGATTTTACTGCTTACATGAGTTACTTCATGTGGAATTGTTACGTGAATTATGTTCTCAATGTTCATAAACTGAACTTCAATTAAACTGCTCAGTCTGAAACCCAGAATTTGTAAGATTATGGTTGAATGAAACAGACAGTCCCAGCTACAATAGCCAAAATGTTTATTCACGAGGACGTCCCCCTCCGTTGGACAAAACCATCCATTTTATACTGGCTCCTGGCGCACATACCTTCACACACAAACAGCAGGTATCCTACGCACATACTGTATCACTACCCAGCCGACAAAGATTAGGGAGACCGTGAGAAGTACTTCCTGTCCTCCCCCAAGATTAGGGGGACCGTGAGAAGTACTCCCTGCTCTCTCTCAAATCTCCCAGAGGCTAGCCAGGTCGGCACCGAATTTTGCTCAGATAGTCTGTGTTTAAGATACTATAAAGATATATTGTACAGATATATTGTTTTACCCTAATTCTGACTAAAACTACACACATCATTAATTATAATTTGACTGACTATAATCAATTTCATACAATTATATGGTTTCAGGGTGGAATATTCTAATTATTAATTAAACATATAAATTCTATTATCAGGAATAGAGTTCCATGTAGTCTATTTACATTTACATTACATTTAAGTCATTTAGCAGACGCTCTTATCCAGAGCGACTTACAAATTGGTGCATTCACCTTATGATATCCAGTGGAACAACCACTTTACAATAGTGCATCTAACTCTTTTAAGGGGGGGGGGGGGGTTAGAATGATTACTTTATCCTATCCTAGGTATTCCTTAAAGAGGTGGGGTTTCAGGTGTCTCCGGAAGGTGGTGATTGACTCCGCTGACCTGGCGTCGTGAGGGAGTTTGTTCCACCATTGGGGTGCCAGAGCAGCGAACAGTTTTGACTGGGCTGAGCGGGAACTGTACTTCCTCAGAGGTAGGGAGGCGAGCAGGCCAGAGGTGGATGAACGCAGTGCCCTTGTTTGGGTGTAGGGCCTGATCAGAGCCTGAAGGTACGGAGGTGCCGTTCCCCTCACAGCTCCGTAGGCAAGCACCATGGTCTTGTAGCGGATGCGAGCTTCAACTGGAAGCCAGTGGAGAGAGCGGAGGAGCGGGGTGACGTGAGAGAACTTGGGAAAGTTGAACACCAGACGGGCTGCGGCGTTCTGGATGAGTTGTAGGGGTTTAATGGCACAGGCAGGGAGCCCAGCCAACAGCGAGTTGCAGTAATCCAGACGGGAGATGACAAGTGCCTGGATTAGGACCTGCGCCGCTTCCTGCGTGAGGCAGGGTCGTACTCTGCGAATGTTGTAGAGCATGAACCTACAGGAACGGGTCACCGCCTTGATGTTAGTTGAGAACGACAGGGTGTTGTCCAGGATCACGCCAAGGTTCTTAGCACTCTGGGAGGAGGACACAATGGAGTTGTCAACCGTGATGGCGAGATCATGGAACGGGCAGTCCTTCCCCGGGAGGAAGAGCAGCTCCGTCTTGCCGAGGTTCAGCTTGAGGTGGTGATCCGTCATCCACACTGATATGTCTGCCAGACATGCAGAGATGCGATTCACCACCTGGTTATCAGAGGGGGGAAAGGAGAAGATTAATTGTGTGTCGTCTGCATAGCAATGATAGGAGAGACCATGTGAGGATATGACAGAGCCAAGTGATTTGGTGTATAGTGAGAATAGGAGAGGGCCTAGAACAGAGCCCTGGGGGACACCAGTGGTGAGAGCACGTGGTGCGGAGACAGATTCTCGCCACGCCACCTGGTAGGAGCGACCTGTCAGGTAGGACGCAATCCAAGCGTGGGCCGCGCCGGAGATGCCCAGCTCGGAGAGGGTGGAGAGGAGGATCTGATGGTTCACAGTATCAAAGGCAGCCGATAGGTCTAGAAGGATGAGAGCAGAGGAGAGAGAGTTAGCTTTAGCAGTGCGGAGCGCCTCCGTGACACAGAGAAGAGCAGTCTCAGTTGAATGACTAGTCTTGAAACCTGACTGATTTGGATCAAGAAGGTCATTCTGAGAGAGATAGCAGGAGAGCTGGCCAAGGACGGCACGTTCAAGAGTTTTGGAGAGAAAAGAAAGAAGGGATACTGGTCTGTAGTTGTTGACATCGGAGGGATCGAGTGTAGGTTTTTTCAGAAGGGGTGCAACTCTCGCTCTCTTGAAGACGGAAGGGACGTAGCCAGCGGTCAAGGATGAGTTGATGAGCGAGGTGAGGTAAGGGAGAAGGTCTCCGGAAATGGTCTGGAGAAGAGAGGAGGGGATAGGGTCAAGCGGGCAGGTTGTTGGGCCTATGGGTATGGGTCTATGACTCTATGTAGTACTGTGCGCCTCCCATAGTCTGTTCTGGACTTGGGGACTGTGAAGAGACCTCTGGTGGCATGTCTTGTAGGGAATGCATGGGTGTCTGAGCTGTGTGCTAGTAGTTTAAACAGACAGCTCAGTGCATTCAGCATGTCACTTCTCACAAATACAAGTAGTGATGAAGTCAATCTATACTCTACTTTGAGCCAGGAGAGATTGACATGCATATTGTTAATGTTAGCTCTCCGTGTACATTTAAGGGCTAGCTGTTCTGCCCTGTTCTGGGACAATTGTAATTGTCCCTCTTTGTGGCACCTGACCACACGACTGGACAGCAGTCCAGGTACAAGCAACAAAACCAGGGCCTGTAGGACCTGCCTTGTTGATAGCATTGTTAAGAAGGCAGAGCAGCGCTTTATTATGGACAGACATCTCCCCATCTTAGCTACTGTTGCATCAATATATTTTGACCCTGACAGTTCAACTTGCTCAATTTCCACATTATTCAATACAATATTTAGTTGAGGTTTAGGGTTTAGTGAATGATCTTTCCTAAATACTTAGCTTTTTTGTTTTTAGGACTAACTTATTTCTTGCCACCCATTCTGAAACTGACTGCAGCTGTTTGTTAAGTGTTGCAGGGATTTCACTTGTTGTGGTAGCTGACATGTATAGTGTTGAGTCATCAGCATACATAGACACACAGGCTTTACTCAGAACCAGTGGCAGGTCATTAGTAAAAATTGAAAAAAGTAAGGGGCCTAGACAACTGCTCTGGGGAATGCCTGACTCTACCTGGATTATGTTGGAGAGGTTTCCATTAAATAACTCCCTCATTGTTCTGTTAGACAGGTAACTCTCGATCCACAATATAGCAGGGAATGTAAAGCCACAACACACATGTTTTTCCAGCAGCAAATGATGATCGATAATGTCAAAAGCTGCACTAAAGGCTAACAGAGCAGCGTTTTATTATCAATTTCTCTCAGCCAATCATCAGTCATTTGTGTAAGTGCTGTACATGTTGAATGCCCTTCCCTATAAGCATGCTGAAAACATTTTGTTCATTTGTTACTGTGAAAAAGCATTGTATCTGATCAAACACAATTTTTTCCAAAAGTTTATTAAGGGTGGTAACATACTGATGGTTGGCTGTTTGAGCCAGTAAAGGGTGCTTTGCTATTCTTGGCAAGCGGAATGGCTTTTGCTTCCCTCCAGGCCTGAATGCACACACTTTCCTGTAGGCTTAAATTGAAAAGATGGCTATCATCCTCTGTAATTTTCTATCCAAGTTGTCAGACCCAGGTGACTTGTCATTGTTGATAGACAACAATATTTTTTTTGCACCTCTACAATGCTTGTCTTTCATAATTTGGTCAGTTATGCATGGATATGTAGGTTCAGAATTAGTTGTTGGCATGTCATGTCTACGTTTTCTAATCTTGCCAATGAAAAAATCATTAAAGTAGTTGGCAATATCAGTGGGTTTTGTGTTGAATGAGCCATCTGATTCAATGAATGATGGAGCCGAGTTCCAACAAAGTTAGCCTGACCACGAGAGGCTCCTGAACTCCAATCCCACCATTAACAAGGAATCTATAACGCTATGTATAAGCACACTTTGTTTTGTCCTCTACAAGGGGATTCTTGCAGGCACTACCCATTACTGTTCACATTAATAAGGACAAACACACAGAGAGGACTTCTTGAAGCCAGATATTTATTATTATCTAGATTGCAGGGATGATTTGCCAGGATCGTACACAGGGATTTGAAGGCGATGTTCTCAACATCAACATCAGTCCTCTTTAAACCATCCCTGCTGCTGGAGCCCGAGCCGCCCGGGAGCTTGTAGAGATGTTCCTTCTCACCCGTCTCTGTGTAGTACCGCTTCAGCTTTGGAAGGTGTTTTTGGAGCATTTTGCATCTGGTTCTAAAATTCTATGGAGAGCGGGTGTGTGCTAAAGGAACCAGGCACAGCCTGTTCTCATTGCTTTGCATGTGAAACACGGTTAATTGCGAAAGGTATGCTGATGCCACTTATGTTTAGACACTGCGTTATATCTCATCATCTCCCGCCATAACCAGATGAATTAGTGAAGAGGTAGATGTGCGTGCGTTCACGGCTCATATTGATCAAAGCAGTAAGGGGGACTGTAATTGGATAACAGCACGAGGGGTGCGTGGAAGAGGAGCTTTTCGCTCATGGAGGCTGCTTGTGAGTTCTAGTCTTCTTGTCTTCTGCTCTCAGATGTAGCGATAAGTAATGATTCCCAGTAACACACCAAGCTGACAGCACACGGAGCTGTGGCTGAGACTGAGGTGGATAGGGCTTAGCAAGGCAAGTCTACAAAGTCTTCTTGGGAGGGCGAGCGACTTTTGAGGAAAAGAAGGGTGAAATGCTATATGACTGACAGACAGGTTAAATAATCTAGTTAAATGACATGCTGCTCTGTAGCAAAGTTGTGCCATACCTACCATTTTGTTGAAAGTGTCAAGAATATTGAAAGCGAAGGTGATAATGAGGCGAGACTAGGGTTGCAAAGCTACCGGTAATTTACCAAAGTTACTGGAATCTTCTGTAATTTTGGTAACAGATAATCTATGGCAATCTATGGTAATTTAGGTAATTTATGCTTGAATAACAAAACAAATCTGTATTCATTTATAGTATAATTTGTTTTATATCTGTGTTCATATATTGTCCATGAGTTTCTAGTGGATAGACCATATGGTTCAATAGAAAATAGCTTAATTAATGATAAAAGCATCTAATCAACAATGAAATTATTTTCAATTAACTCTGCAACACCTCTGTCACGTTCCTGACCTGTTTTCTGTTTAGTTTTGTGTGTTAGTTGGTCAGGACGTGAGTTTGGGTGGGCATTCTATGTTATCTGTTTCTATGTTGGTTTAGGGTTGCCTGGTATGGCTCTTAATTAGAGGCAGGTGTTTGGCGTTCCTCTAATTAAGAGTCATATTTAGGTAGGCGTTGTCACAGTGTTCGTTGTGGGTGATTGTCTCCTGTGTCTGTGTCGATGTTTGCACCATACGGGACTGTTTACGGTTTGTTTCATTTCGATGTAGTCTGTTTCCTGTCCGTGAGTTTTACGTTTCAGTTAAGTAAGTTCATGTTCAGGTTTTGTCGTCTATGTCGTTTTCTTGTTTTGTAAATTTGAAAGTGTTTTGTTTTGTTTCGTGTTGCCGTCGTATTTATAATAAAGATGGCTTATTTCCCTGAAGCTGCGTTTTGGTCTGAAGATCCTTCTCTCCTCACCACGTCCGAGGATGAGGAGAGCGACAGCCGTTACAGAATCACCCACCACGCTAAGACCAAGCGGCAAGGGAAAAATAAACGGAGTAAGGGACAGGAGAAAAACAAGGATTTCTGGACATGGGAGCAGATAATGAATGGAGAAGGTCCCTGGGCTAAGGCAGGAGAAAATCGCCGTTCCCAGGAAGAGAGGGAGGCAGCTAAAGCCCAGGAGCGGTGGTTTGAGGAGGCAGCAAGGAGACGTGGCTGGAAGCCCGAAAAGCCATGGGAACAGGTGGAGGCACTGAGGAGAGCAGAGGCTACCGAGGAGAGGAACCGGAGCTATGAGGGAACGCGTCTGGCACGGAAGCCAAAAAAGCCCGTGAGTAATTCCCAAAAATTTCTTGGGGGGGGGCTAGGAGATAGTGGGCCAAGGGCAGGTAGGAGACCTGCGCCCACTTCCCAGGCTTACCGTGGAGAGCGGGAGTACGGGCAGGCGCCGTGTTACGCAGTAGAGCGCACGGTGTCTCCTGTACGAGTGCATAGCCCAGTGCGGGTTATTCCACCTCCCCGCACTGGTAGGGCTAGATTGAGTATTGAGCCAGGTGTCATGAGGCCGGCTCAACGCGTCTGGTCTCCAGTGCGTCTCCTCGGGCCGGCATACATGGCACCTGCCTTACGCATGGTTTCCCCGGTTCGCCTACACAGCCCGGTGCGGGTTATTCCACCTCCCCGCACTGGGCGGGCGACCGGGAGCATTCAACCAGGTAAGGTTGGGCAGGCTCAATGCTCAAGAGAGCCAGTACGCCTGCACGGTCCGGTATTTCCGGTGCCACCTCCCCGCCCCAGCCTAGTACCTACAGTGCCTACACTACGCACTAGGCTACCAGGGCATTTCCAGAGCCCTGTTCCTCCTCCACGCACTCTCCCTATAGTGCGTGTATCCAGTTCGGTGCCTCCAGTTCCGGCCCCACGCACTAAGCCACCTGTGCGTCTCCTAAGTCCTGTACACACTGTCACTTCTCCCCGTACTAGTCCTGAGGTGCGTGCCCTCAGCCCGGTGCCACCAGTGCCGGTACCACGCACCAGGTATAGAGTACGCTTTGAGAGTTCAGTGTGCCCTGTCCCTGCTCCCCGCACTAGTATGAAGGTGCGTGTCCTTAGCCCCGTGCCTCCAGTTCCGGCACCACGCACCAGGTCTACAGTGCGCCTTATCCGGCCTGAGCCATCCGTCTCCCCAGCGCCATCTGAGCCATCCGTCTCCCCAGCGCCATCTGAGCCATCCGTCTCCCCAGCGCCATCTGAGCCATCCGTCTCCCCAGCGCCATCTGAGCCATCCGTCTCCCCAGCGCCGTCTGAGCCGCCCGTCTGCAATGAGCCTGCAAAGCCGCCCGTCTGCCATGAGCCTGCAAAGCCGCCCGTCTGCCATGAGCCTACAGAGCCGTCCGCCAGACAGGAGCCGCTAGAGCCGCCCGCCAGACAGGAGCCGCTAGAGCCGCCCGCCAGACAGGGTCTGCCAGAGCCGCCAACCAGACAGGATCTGCCAGAGCCGCCAACCAGACAGGATCTGCCAGAGCCGCCAGCCAGACAGGATCTGCCAGAGCCGCCAGCCAGACAGGATCTGCCAGAGCCGCCAGCCAGACAGGATCTGCCAGAGCCGCCAGCCAGACAGGATCTGCCAGAGCCGTCAGCGAGCCATGAGCAGCCAGAGCCGTCAGCGAGCCATGAGCAGCCAGAGCCGTCAACCTGCCATGAGCGTCCAGAGCCGTCAGCGAGCCATGAGCAGCCAGAGCCGTCAGAGAGCCATGAGCAGCCAGAGCCGTCAGAGAGCCATGAGCAGCCAGAGCCGTCAGAGAGCCATGAGCAGCCAGAGCCGTCAGAGAGCCATGAGCAGCCAGAGCCGTCAGAGAGCCATGAGCGTCCAGAGCCGTCAGCCAGCCATGAGCGTCCAGAGCCGTCAGCCAGCCATGAGCGTCCAGAGCCGTCAGCCTGCCATGAGCGTCCAGAGCCGTCAGCCTGCCATGAGCGTCCAGAGCCGTCAGCCTGCCATGAGCGTCCAGAGCCGTCAGCCTGCCATGAGCGTCCAGAGCCGTCAGTCAGCCATGAGCTGTCCCTCAGCCAGAAGCGGCTAGTAATTCAGAACTGCCCCTCAGTCCAGAGCTGTCTCTCTGTCCGGAGCTGCCCTTCAGTCCGGAGTTGCCCCTCTATCCTGAGCTACCTCTTTATCCTGAGCTACCTCTCTCTCCTAAGCTATCCCTCTGTCCTGAGCTATCCCTATGTCCTGAGCTACCTTGTCCCAGAGCTGTCCTTGATTCTGGTGTTGCCTCTAAATTTAGGTGGGGTTATTTGGAGGGTGGTCATTGTGGGGAGGATACGGAAGCGGGGATTGATTATGGTGGGGTGGGAACCACGCCCGGAGCCTAAGCCACCACCGTGGTCAGATGCCCACCCAGACCCTCCCCTGGACTTTTTGGTGATGCGTTCGGAGTACGCATCTTGAGGGGGGGGTTATGTCACGTTCCTGACCTGTTTTCTGTTTAGTTTTGTGTGTTAGTTGGTCAGGACGTGAGTTTGGGTGGGCATTCTATGTTATCTGTTTCTATGTTGGTTTAGGGTTGCCTGGTATGGCTCTTAATTAGAGGCAGGTGTTTGGCGTTCCTCTAATTAAGAGTCATATTTAGGTAGGCGTTGTCACAGTGTTCGTTGTGGGTGATTGTCTCCTGTGTCTGTGTCGATGTTTGCACCATACGGGACTGTTTACGGTTTGTTCATTTATGTAGTCTGTTCCTGTTCATTTCGTTCTTCACGTTGTATGTAAGTTCGTTGTTCAGGTCTGTCTACTTTCGTTTTGTTATTTTGTATCATTTTCAAGTATAGTTCGTTTTCGTGTTTGTTCGTTTTGTTTATTTTAAAAAATAAAATTCATCATGTATTCACAACCCGCTGCGCCTTGGTTCCCTCAATACTCCTCCTTTTCGTATGAAGAGGAGGAGGACAGCCGTTACAACCTCCAACTATTGTTTTTTTACACGACCGCCACCCGTTTGGCGCCAAAACATTTACAACAAAGACATATAAAAAAATAAAAATAAAAAAAGGATATTTCATGCTGAAACCCTCATGTTAGCCCTTACACTCGTGGGAATTGGCCTATATGGATAGAGCTACATTGAAATGTTTCTTACAGAAGAAATATGGATAGCATATGCATATGCAGAGCAATCAAAGGGGAACAGTTTGGAGATTATGGGAAAATTATTAGACTGAATCCAAACATTACACAGTTGATTTTATGTGCATTTGATATTTACTGTACTTTTTGCATTATTTGTTGATAACAAAATCTGACTATAATCAGTATTTGGGGTATATGCAACATAAGACAAAAAATGGTTTGAGTGAGAGGTATAACGTCTGCAAGTGGCCACATAATTCTCCAAAGTGTGCACAATTCCTACGCAATTTCAATGCACGTTTTCGACTCAAAGAAGAGTCTTCAACTTTAAGGTGCTATTTTGAGCTCTCCTAGATGTGCTATATAATTAACATTTCATTATTTATTTATTTTTTCCACATTTTCTCATTGTTTCTGTCATCAAAAAATCGAATTAACAGTTAAATGAAATTCTTTAAGAGTCCTGTTTAAGTAGTATTTTAGTATTTTGATACTTTGTGCAAGGCAATCGATAAGCATTGATAAAGCATTGATAAGCATTGATAAAACCTGTGGATGGGGCCTCACAAGTGGTGCAGTGGTCTAAGACACTGCATCGCAGTGCAAACTGTGTTGCTACATATGTTGGTTAAATACCCGTGCTGGCCGCAACAAGGTGACACACAATTGGCCCAGCGTCGTCTGGGTTAGGGGAGGGTTTGGCCGGCCGGGATGTCCTTGTCCCATCGCACTGTGGCGGGCCAGGCGCATGCATGCTGACACGGTCACCCAGGTGTACGGTGTTTCCTCCGACACATTGGTGCTCTCGACCTTCGCCTCTCCTGAATATTACGGGATTTGCAGTGATGGAACAAGACAATTGGATATGACAAAAAGGGGGTTAAAATAATTTTTACAAATGTGGATGGGTATAATTTGTTTGTATAAAATGTATAATAGTAATATTTAAAATGACTAAATCTGGAAATGTTGTATACATTTATTTAAAATTGCATCGGGCTGCTTCTGGGGGGATTCTGGTAAGATGTTGGCTGAATTCCGGTAGACGGAAACAGCCCGATGTACTTGGGCCGATTCTGGGCAGTCATTCATTTTGATTCCGGGCCGAGTCCAACACCCGATTCCGGGCCAATTCAACCAGTTCCGGCCCCCCGGAAGAGGGCCGCTTCTAGGCCGATTCCTCATTGCTAGCAGGGATAGGCTCATTCTGTTCAGAACAACCCAGGGTATGACACCATGTCATCTTGCACATCGAACATAGTCATCATAAATGTCAACACTGAATATTACAGGGGTTTTATGATTTGGAAATGTGCAGTAATGGGTGTTTGTCTTGCTTGTATGACATCAAAGCCGTAGTTATTATAATCCTCAACATCTCACCCTTCGAAATGCATCGAGTCCGCTTTATTTACAGGATTTCCCTCACTCAGACTCCAAAAAATGTGAACATGTTGCCCAATTAGCGGGAGGCAACTTTTTTATCGCTCGCAGTGTTCAAGTTCAGAACCGCTGTCAGTCAAAGCCAATACTGCGCTGTGAAGCAGAGACCTTGAACTCTGACATCATGTATAGCATGTTACTGTACAGCCACTGCCTTCCAATTTAGGTGTTTATCAGTGTCCAAATCTGCTATTTTGAACCCCGATATGGGTACGAGTGTAAAACGCTAAGCACCAATGGTACTCACTAAATTTATGGTTTATATTTAGGATAATGTTTTACACTTTGTCATTCAATTTTTTCTTAAAAAATTATCTTATTTGTTTTTTTAAATATATATTTTACATGGGCCAGAGATAGTTACAGACACCTTTGATAATCTCAAGTACCCACAAGGGCTACTAGATGCCTTGTGATAAATTACATAAAATCCTTGAAAGTTACCAACATTCTGGTAGTATACTGGAAAACGTTGAATGTTTCCCGTAATATATCATAGGGTGAATGCACCAATTTGTAAGTCGCTCTGGATAAGAGCGTCTGCTAAATGACTTAAATGTAAATGTAAATATACACTTGCAACCCTAGGCGAGACAGACATCATAGAAATTAAATAAATGGAGTGAGATGAATATCTTCATGTTTGAGCTTTTTTTGTCGTGAACAGCCAGGATGGAGAGGATTGTGATTTTGATTGGAATACAATGGGACAGGAAGCAGCAGTAGACACTTAGAGCAATCAATGAGTCTGTGTGTTCTCATATTTGGTTATACGATAAAAAGCCTCTGCAGATATCCGCATGTCTCATTCTCCAGCCTCTCTGCGGGATTCCTCACCGGATTCTCAGAAAACAAGCTGAGTTTTTGACCAGAGCATATTTAATGACATCAATATTTTAGTGTTCGATGAAGCCACTCTGAGTTATGAAAGATACAGAGTTCACAGTTGGTTAGGATTGTGCTTTTGTTTGTTTTCGTAGGTGTGGGGGGGGGGGGGGGAATCACAGGAAGGGAAAATGTCAGTGATTCATTCCCAGGTTAAGACAACAGATGTTTGCTCTATACAGCCCATTTATATAATCGACTAGGGACATGGGCTATACCCAACAGGGTTAGCTATCTGATGAGGTTAGGCACCATCGGGCTTCTCACCTGTTCCACGCATGCATGCATGCAAGCAAGCACACACACACACACACACACACACACACACACACACACACACACACACACACACACACACACACACACACACACACACACACACACACACACACACACACACACACACACACACACACACCGTTCAGATCATTCAAATGCGAATGTTGTACCAGATGGCCAGTGATATTGTAACCTTTTTATTTAGTAATTATGTTATGTGACCCCCTCAATGGAATCTACAGTATAGTCTCAGCTTACTAAGCAATGTAATGCATAAGACCATTTCATGTGAGTCATCTTTCTCCCATCCCTCCATCACCTATCCTCCCCCTGGTCCTTGGCTGTGCCTCGGTCAGCCTGATATCCTAAAAGGATTCCTTCTAAATGCCAGCATTCAGCTTCATCGCCACAATCCAATTATCCAGACTCTAATCAATGGCGGGCATTTCCAGCGGTGAGGCTGTCATTTGTAATAAAGTGGCAATATGATAGCATTCTGCAGCTGACAGCTGGGTGAAACCCTTCTGCTGGGGCCCGTTGGCTCCACAGAGGGACTTGGCCCCCAGAATGGCATGTCTGGCAACCCCTCAATGTGAACCTGGCAAGTTTTCCCAGAAATTATGGACAAAAGCTCCTTTAGTTATGAATGTTTGCGAGGCAGCGTGCCGCCGTAGGCTACATCTCTATTGAGCGCAGTGGTTTCCTGCTCACTCCGTGTGGTGTAATGGCTTCTACTGTGGTGTTGTCTGCAGGACTTAGCCTGGCAGAGCTTCCCCCTAACCACAAAGACCCTCCTTTATTGGTTCCCGGCAAAGCTGCAGAGCCCAATATGATGACATAATCATAAACTAACATAATCATCAATGATGACCATACAAACATACAGTATACATTCAAATTAAAAATTTAAATAGTATGCCTCCCGAGTGGCGCAGTGGTCTAAGACACTGCATCGCAGTGCTAGCTGTGCCTGGTTCGAGTCCAGGCTCTGTCGCATCTGGCCACAGGGATGTCCTTGTGCACTAGTGACTCCTGTGGTGGGCAGTGCACGCTGACACGGTCAGCGGTGTTTCCTTTGACACTGGTGTGGCTGGCTTCTGGGCATTGTTTCAAGAAGCAATGCGGCTTGGTTTAGTTGTGTTTCGGAGGACACACGGCTCTCGACCTTCGCCTCTCCTGAGTCCGTACGGGAGTTGCAGCGATGAGACAAAACTGTAACTACCAATTGGGTAGAAAAAGGGGCACATCCGTCCTGTCTCCCTGTAGCGCTGTCTTAGGCGTCTCACAGTACGGACATTGCAATTTATTGCCCTTTATTGCTCATGCCCAAGGCACGTTCACGTAGATGAGCAGGGACCCTGGGCATATTTCTTTTGGTGTTTTTCAGATTCAGTAGAAAGCCCTCTTTAGTTTCCTAAGGTTTCATAACTGTGACCTTAATTGCCTACCGTCTGTAAGCTGTTAGTGTCTTAACGACCGTTCCACAGGTGCACGTTCATTAATTGTTTGTGGTTCATTGAACAAGCACGGGAAACAGTGCTTAAACCCTTTACAATGAAGATCTGTGAAGTTATTTTGATTTTTACGAATTATCTTTGAAAGACAGGGTCCTGAAAAAGGGACGTTTCTTTTTTTTTGCTGAATTTACTGACATTCAGTAATCTTGCTCTGATTTGTCATCCTGAGGGTCTCAGAGAAAAAAATATAGTGTAGTTTTGTTTGAAAAAATATATTTTTATATTTAAATGAAGGAACTGGATTCTCCAGTTTGACCCCACTGTTGTCTCTAATTGCATAATAACACAAGGCTACAACAACAATAAATAGAAGTTTGCCAGCTCCAGGTAGGCTACACAGGTGGCACAAGTTGATTTGCAATGACTCCATTGATATTGTCATTTCAGCATATTTATTGTATAAAATAAAGAAAAACCCTTGAATGAGTAGGTGTGTCCAACCTTTTGACTGGTACTGTATATTTAAGAAATTGTCATGGTGGCCACGATACAAATTAGAAGTAGCCCAAAACCTGCAACCCGGGACTAATACATTTTTACCTGCGACATTGAATTTTCAAAGTAGCCCAATTTGTCTAGAAAACTGTAGACACAGAAACCCTGGTAATGGGTCACATATATACAGTGGGGAGAACAAGTATTGGATACACTGACGATTTTGCAGGTTTTCCTACTTACAAAGCATGTAGAGGTCTGTAATTTTTATCATAGGTACACTTCAACTGTGAGAGACGGAATCTAAAACAAAAATCCAGAAAATCACATTGTATGATTTTTAAGTAATTAATTTGCATTTTATTGCATGACATAAGTATTTGATACATCAGAAAAGCAGAACTTAATATTTGGTACAGAAACCTTTGTTTGCAATTACAGAGACCATGCGTTTCCTGTAGTTCTTGACCAGGTTTGCACACACTGCAGCAGGGATTTTGGCCCACTCCTCCATACAGACCTTCTCCAGATCCTTCAGGTTTCGGGGCTGTCGCTGGGCAATACGGACTTTCAGCTCCCTCCAAAGATTTTCTATTGGGTTCAGGTCTGGAGACTGGCTAGGCCACTCCAGGACCTTGAGATGCTTCTTACGGAGCCACTCCTTAGTTGCCCTGGCTGTATGTTTCGGGTCGTTGTCATGCTGGAAGACCCAGCCACGACCCATCTTCAATGCTCTTACTGAGGGAAGGAGGTTGTTGGCCAAGATCTCGCGATACATGGCCCCATCCATCCTCCCCTCAATACGGTGCAGTCGTCCTGTCCCCTTTGCAGAAAAGCATCCTCAAAGAATGATGTTTCCACCTCCATGCTTCACGGTTGGGATGGTGTTCTTGGGGTTGTACTCATCCTTCTTCTTCCTCCAAACACGGCGAGTGGAGTTTAGACCAAAAAGCTCTATTTTTGTCTCATCAGACCACATGACCTTCTCCCATTCCTCCTCTGGATCATCCAGATGGTCATTGGCAAACTTCAGACGGGCCTGGACATGCGCGGGCTTGAGCAGGGGGACCTTGCGTGCGCTGCAGGATTTTAATCCATGACGGCGTAGTGTGTTACTAATGGTTTTCTTTGAGACTGTGGTCCCAGCTCTCTTCAGGTCATTGACCAGGTCCTGCCGTGTAGTTCTGGGCTGATCCCTCACCTTCCTCATGATCATTGATGCCCCACGAGGTGAGATCTTGCATGGAGCCCCAGACAGAGGGTGATTGACCGTCATCTTGAACTTCTTCCATTTTCTAATAATTGCGCCAACAGTTGTTGCCTTCTCACCAAGCTGCTTGCCTATTGTCCTGTAGCCCATCCCAGCCTTGTGCAGATCTATAATTTTATCCCTGATGTCATTACACAGCTCTCTGGTCTTGGCCATTGTGGAGAGGTTGGAGTCTGTTTGATTGAGTGTGTGGACAGGTGTCTTTTATACAGGTAACGAGTTCAAACAGGTGCAGTTAATACAGGTAATGAGTGGAGAACAGGAGGGCTTCTTAAAGAAAAACTAACAGGTCTGTGAGAGCCAGAATTCTTACTGGTTGGTAGGTGATCAAATACTTATGTCATGCAATAAAATGCAAATTAATTACTTAAAAATCATACAATGGGATTTTCTGGAATTTTGTTTTAGATTCCGTCTCTCACAGTTGAAGTGTACCTATGATAAAAATTACATGCTTTGTAAGTAGGAATACCTGCAAAATCGGCAGTGTATCAAATACTTGTTCTCCCTACTGTATATGTGGACCATGTATATGGTCTACACTTGGCATGTAGGTTTTTCACTTAGTGGCACAAATTGGGATATGGGGGAGGGGATTTATTTACTGTAGTGTTTTTGCAGACAGTAGTGTTTTTGCAGACATTTCTGTAGTATTTACTACAGCGGTTTTTGGGGGGATAATACTGTAGTATTTACTATAGTACTCCACAGTGTACTACAACATTCTATACTAATGTTAGCAGTTGATGTTACTCTTCAATAACACAGACTCCAAAGCAAATCAGGGGGAGGAAAATGTGTTTATTCAAAGAGGACAAATCATGCTTGGAAGTAGATGGCAATTTCTTCCCTGTCCTCAGAGAATCTCTCCAGTGATTCTCTCCACAGAACAAAGGGACCCGGATGTAGTTTTATAACCCAGCCCCAGCCTGTGGTTGACCAATTAGAATTCATTGCAATAAAACAGTATCCTATTTCAGGTTCAATGTATAAACAATTTGGACCAATGAAAACTTGCCATGTAGCTATGAGTCCCGGTCTGAAATTCCTCCCATGTCTCTGTCTCTGATATTACAGAAAAAAACACTATTTCCATTAATCATTAGTACTCTATTGCCCTCTCATCCTCTGCCTTGTGTATTTATCTTTGAAATATTCTTACACTATGTACTGCACATTGTGACGGCCCTGAATATTTCTGAACCGTCTCAGTGCTTCTCCTTCTAATAGGGCGCTTCCCCTTTAATTCCCAATTAAATAGCCAGCATCAGCTGCGCAAAGGTGAAGTTGTGATCGAGACATGAATGAGGATGTGTACTACCTTCAGTTCATGAAACTTCGCTATTACGTTTGTTTGTTGCCTTGCAGTGTGTTTTGTAGCCTTAAAACGAGTTTACCCAGGATTGGATCCACTCTGTGCGTCTGTGGACTACAACTCTCCGTTGGTTTTCGTGGCTTTTCTCCGCTGGAGATCTGTTGGCGGATTGTCTGACTGACCGACTGACTACAACTTTTTGTACACGGTATTTCATTTGTTTGGGGTGATGTATACTGTGATTTATCTAGTTGTTAAGACGTATTATTCTTTGATTAGTCTTTGATACGCTTTCTAGTTGTGTTGCAAAATAAGTGTTATTTTGAGTGTATGAATATACTGGGTTTATGCTACGGACAAACGTTGCGTGACTAAGGTCACTTGAGTCACTGAACTTATTTACCGGGCTGGACTCTTTTTATGCCCGAGGTACAGGACATTTCTAAATGAACATAAGTGCATTGATTTGTTATATTGTTGTGTGTGTGATCATTTATGTTGTTAATACAACCACGCAAAAGAATACACTTGTTTGAAGTTCTTTCCAATGTTTTAAGGGGTTTATGAAAAGTATATTTCCATCTTGACTTTTACATAAGTCCTTTGTATTGGTGTGACTTGACGGACCAGATGGGACTCATTCCCTCCCAAACTAAAAGGAGAAACCCATGCTTTCTCTGGTAGGCACAACCTACCTGGCACCCCTATAAATAACCTCAAGTCAAAACCGTTACATAAAAAATGGCACCCCAGATGGGACCTCAACATTAAGAACTAACCCAAGCAAATATTTTGTGTGGAATTAAAACAATGGATTCACCCCAAGAAAATGTGCTCATCCATATTCTACCTGTCAATGGGAATAAACAGGGCCATTCTGACCACCGAGCCAACAATACAAATCATAATGTGAATGGAAAGAATGGAGTTGATTTGGGCCAGAGCCCTGGGAATCTGAATGGTCGTTCTGGACCACAGGCCACAGGAGGTCTAACTAGTAACTCACTTATTGACATGGATCTGTGTGAAAGTACTGAGCTAGCCCTTCCTCTGACGCCCAACCTTCCTCCATTGTCCGGTTTATCTCCAGAGGTTGTAGTCTTACAACTTCAAGGTGACATCCTTGATATTCGTCGGACTCAACAACACCTCCAAACTCTAATCCACCATAAATTCAAATGTCTGAGTGAAGAGCAACAACAGAGTGCCATGGAATTCAGAAACTCACTGAGTACTCTAACCCACACTCTGACAAAGCTCAGTGAGAGTGGAAGACGGGATGTTACTGGTGCCATGAACAGGCAGTTTGACTACCAACAAAGCCAACTCACTGCCACTCTCCAGTGGCGCCTGCAACATCATCACACTGAGGTCCTCAAGGACGTCAATTCTGTTTTTTCTCCCCTGGTAAACACTGTAGACCACTTGCAGACAGAGCTCTCTAATTGTGTTAAAATGTTGGATGACATGTCTGTTGACATGGCCTCCATTAGGCACAACTCCTTGCACAGAGCTTCTCTTGTGTCCACTTCTGTTCAGACCACTGAGGGCCAAGCTGGCACCTCAGAACAGCCAAGACAAGGCCATGCTGCAGCCACCCCTTGCAGGATGCAATCCACCATGCATCCTGGTGTTCATTTTCATGGTTCGATAACTCCCTCACCCTCTACTTCCTCAATCCCTCCTAGCTCTTTTGTTCATGGTGATTTGAGTAGACGTCATGTGGGAGCGATGCCCATTAAATTGCAATTTCCCACCTTTGGGAAAAAGGATGACAGTCCTGATCCGCTAATGTATCTGGAAAGATGTCATGACTTTCTTGCCCTCAATCCCCTGGCTGACGAAGAACTCCTTGCCACATTGAGGAATGTGTTGCATGGGACAGCTCGAGACTGGTGGGATGTGGCACGTCTCACCACTACCTCCTGGGCTGACTTTGAGGCCAAGTTTTCCTCTGCATTTCTGTCTGAGGACTACACAGATGAGCTGGCAGACAGAGTCAGGAATCGAGTGCAAAGGGAGAATGAGAATATCCGTGACTTTGCATACGGTTACCACTCCCTGTGCAGAAGGTGGAAACCTGGCATTGAGGAGGAAGAGGTCATTAAGTTGATCTTGAAGAACATCAACCCACTACTAGCCAGTCAACTCAGAGAAAGAGTCACCACTGTCGATGGACTGGTTCGCCTGGGACAGCAGTTCGAGAAGGACAGAGAATGCCAACAGCAATATGAACAGAGAAAGAAACAGACACCCAAACAGTTACCCAAGCCAGAGTCTCCAGCCAAGACCCCTCCCATGTTCTGTTGGAGATGTAGCCAAAAGGGACATTCTTCAGCTACATGTCCAAGACCGTATCAAGTAAACCCTTCCAGAAACCACAAATCACAACAGGCCAACACACCTAACACACTTCGCAGGAACGACCATCCTACTCTGGGTGCTTTGACCAGAGCTGAAACCTCAAGAGTCACTGCCTACGCCCCCCCGCCGACATCCCCTTCCTTTCAGTTAATACCACACCAGCTGGTGTTACCCCTGTCCATAGGCCCATGGACAGGAAGAGCCATCCTGGACACCGGGTCATCCTACACACTGCTCAATGAGAAACTGTGGAAGGAGGTTCAAGGTCCAAAATACAACTTGAAGCCGTGGACAGAAGGTCCACTGTATCTGGCTGACGGTGAGGCTAAACGACCACTTGGATGGAGTGAGGTGGAGTTCCGCCTGTGTAACCGCTCCTATATGATTCCTTCGGTTATCCTACAAACCAAGAACCTTGCTTTTCCTGTCGTGTTGGGAATTGATTTCATGTACTTCAGTGGTGTCCAGATTGATATAGCACACAATTGCTACTGGTTTCCAAACAATCCGAGCAAGAAGCATTTCTTCCAATCAGAAGCTACAAAGTTACATGATTGGGGTCCAAATGTAGCAGTCTTCTCTGCCGTTGCTCCGGTACCACTAACCCTGGGTAATCCTTCTGATGATCTCCTTTTACAGGCTGTAAGAAGAGCTCAGCTGGAACAGCCAGAGGAGTTAAGGCTGTTGGAACAGCTGCAGAATAATGCTGATGTATGTACTTCAAAGCTAGGACGCACCGGACTCCTGAAGCACAAAATATTCCTTACACAGGAAATGCCGATCAAGCAAAAGCCATATCGGTTGTCCCCAGCGAAGCTAATCATCCAAAAGGGACTCATTAATATATGTTGACACAAGATATAATAGAACGTTCCTCCTCTCCCTGGGCTGCTCCTGTTGTCCTCATTCCAAAAACGACCGGTGGTCTTAGATTTTGTGTGGACTATAGGAAGACCAACAATGTTTCCCAGACTGATGCCTATCCTCTTCCCACCATCCACGAAATCCTGGAGTCATTGTCTGGCGCTGTTGTGTTCACTACCCTTGACCTCAATAGTGGCTATTGGCAGGTTGAGATGGACCAGGAAAGCAAGGACAAGACTGCTTTTGTCTGTGCTGAGGGCTTGTTTTCATTTAAGGTGATGCCTTTTGGATTAAAGAATGCACCTGCCACTTTCCAAAGACTGATGGAGATTGCGTTAGGTGACCTCAAAGGGAAGATACAGTGGGGAGAACAAGTATTTGATACACTGCCGATTTTGCAGGTTTTCCTACTTACAAAGCATGTAATTTTTATCATAGGTACACTTCAACTGTGAGAGACGGAATCTAAAACAAAAATCCAGAAAATCACATTGTATGATTTTTAAGTAATTAATTTGCATTTTATTGCATGACATAAGTATTTGAACACCTACCAACCAGTAAGAATTCCGGCTCTCACAGACCTGTTAGTTTTTCTTTAAGAAGCCCTCCTGTTCTCCACTCATTACCTGTATTAACTGCACCTGTTTGAACTCGTTACCTGTATAAAAGACACCTGTCCACACACTCAATCAAACAGACTCCAACCTCTCCACAATGGCCAAGACCAGAGAGCTGTGTAAGGACATCAGGGATAAAATTGTAGACCTGCACAAGGCTGGGATGGGCTACGGGACAATAGGCAAGCAGCTTGGTGAGAAGGCAACAACTGTTGGCGCAATTATTAGAAAATGGAAGAAGTTCAAGATGACGGTCAATCACCCTCGGTCTGGGGCTCCATGCAAGATATCACCTCGTGGGGCATCAATGATCATGAGGAAGGTGAGGGATCAGCCCAGAACTACACGGCAGGACCTGGTCAATGACCTGAAGAGAGCTGGGACCACAGTCTCAAAGAAAACCATTAGTAACACACTACGCCGTCATGGATTAAAATCCTGCAGCGCACGCAAGGTCCCCCTGCTCAAGCCAGCGCATGTCCATGCCCGTCTGAAGTTTGCCAATGACCAGCTGGATGATCCAGAGGAGGAATGGGAGAAGGTCATGTGGTCTGATGAGACAAAAATATAACTTTTTGGTCTAAACTCCACTCGCTGTGTTTGGAGGAAGAAGAAGGATGAGTACAACCCCAAGAACCCATCCCAAACGTGAAGCATGGAGGTGGAAACATCATTCTTTGGGGCTGCTTTTCTGCAAAGGGGACAGGACGACTGCACCGTATTGAGGGGAGGATGGATGGGGCCATGTATCGCGAGATCTTGGCCAACAACCTCCTTCCCTCAGTAAGAGCATTGAAGATGGGTCGTGGCTGGGTCTTCCAGCATGACAACGACCCGAAACACACAGCCAGGGCAACTAAGGAGTGGCTCCGTAAGAAGCATCTCAAGGTCCTGGAGTGGTCTAGCCAGTCTCCAGACCTGAATCCAATAGAAAATCTTTGGAGGGAGCTGAAATTCCGTATTGCCCAGCGACAGCCCCGAAACCTGAAGGATCTGGAGAAGGTCTGTATGGAGGAGTGGGCCAAAATCCCTGCTGCAGTGTGTGCAAACCTGGTCAAGAACTATAGGAAACGTATGATCTCTGTAATTGCAAACAAAGGTTTCTGTACCAAATATTAAGTTCTGCTTTTCTGATGTATCAGATACTTATGTCATGCAATAAAATGCAAAGGAATTACTTAAAAATCATACAATGTGATTTTCTGGATTTTTGTTTTAGATTCCGTCTCTCACAGTTGAAGTGTACCTATGATAAAAATTACAGACCTCTACATGCTTTGTAAGTAGGAAACACTGCCGATTTTGCAGGTTATCATTTTACATTTAACATTTAAGTCATTTAGCAGACGCTCTTATCCAGAGCGACTTACAAATTGGTGCATTCACCTTATGACATCCAGTGGAACGGCCACTTTACAATAGTGCATCTAAATCTTTTAAGGGGGGGGGGAGTGAGAAGGATTACTTTATCCTATCCTAGGTATTCCTTAAAGAGGTGGGGTTTCAGGTGTCTCCGGAAGGTGGTGATTGACTCCGCTGTCAAATACTTATCAAATACTTGTTCTCCCCACTGTATGTTTTGTCTACCTGGACGATATAATTATCTACTCCCAGAACAGAGAGGACCACTTTCAAGATCTTCAAGCAGTGTTGGACAAGCTAAGAGAAGCTGGTCTGACAGTGAACATGAAGAAGAGCAACTTCTGCCAAACCTCCCTGAAGTTCCTTGGCCATATTGTGTCTTTTGATGGTATTCATGTGGATCCTGAAAAGACCAAGGCTGTACAAGACTTCCCTGTGCCAACCACACTCAAGGCCCTTCAACGGTTCCTTGGGATGGCTGGATGGTACCATCGGTTTGTGTGGAACTTCTCCCAGGTGGCAGAACCCCTCAACGCGTTGAAGCGAAAAGGAGCGAAATTCCGATGGACGGCAGAGTGCCAGAACTCCTTTGAAACCCTGAAACGACACCTCGTCACACCTCCCATTTTGGGTCATCCCAACTTTGATTGCCCTTTTGTTGTTTACACTGATGCAAGTGATGTTGGACTTGGTGCTGTCCTAGTCCAACAGACTGGACTTGGTACTGAAGAAGTGCTAGCGTTTGCCAGTCGGACCTTGAATGGAGCAGAACGGAACTACTCCACAACCGAGCAAGAGTGCCTTGCAGTTGTCTGGGCTTTGGAAAAGTGGAGGTACTACCTGGAGGGAAGACACTTCACTGTGGTCACTGACCATTCCTCCCTTGTGTGGGTGTTCAAGACCAACAAACCAAGCACCAGGCTCATCAGATGGGCTCTACGGTTGCAAGAGTTCACCTTTGCAGTAGAATACAGGAAAGGAAAATACAACACTGTTCCAGATGCCTTATCCAGAGCTCCTGCTTGTGGTAATGGTGGCCCTCATCTTACATGTGCTACTGTCCTGTCTAGCAGTTGAGACTCACCCAAAACTGACTTTCCCATCTCTGATGAGGTCATTTGGAAAGCCCAACAGGATGATCCAGAAGTACAGGCTTTGTACCAGACTATCCTGGAAGATGGAGAAAAGATGGTCAACCCTACCACAAAGCTGACCATCATTGAAGACAAAGTCTACCGAGTTGTACAACTACCTCACAGAACACTCTACCAAATGTACATACCTGAAACTCTACGCCTTCAACTGCTTCAACATTTCCATGAAGACCCATTAGCTGGTCATTTGGGCAGGTTCAAAACCTACAAGCGTTTGCAAGCATTACTGTACTGGCCACATCTGAGCATGGATGTGAAGTCACATATCCGAAACTGTCAGGTTTGTCAAATGTACAAACCAGAAGGTAGAAAACCTGCTGGCAAGTTGCAGCAAACTGTGGTTACCCGACCTTGGGAAATGTTAGGAGTGGATTTGATGGGTCCATTTCCTAGAAGCTCCAATCAGAATGTGTACCTGCTTGTTTTTGTTGATTACTATTCCAAGTGGGTGGAGCTCTTTGCCCTGCGTCAGGCCACAGCGAGGACCGTCTCTAACATCCTTACGAAAGAGATCCTGGGGCCGTCACAACATGTTCGAGAGTTTAGTATAATATTCTACGGTATACTACAGTTTACTACAGCATTCTATAGTAAGTACTGTAGTATTCTATAGTAAACTGTAGTATTTCTTTATGTGGGATGTCCAGGATTGATGTGTCTTACCAGCCACTTTAATGATTCATACTTTACACAGGCTGCTGTTGTGACACTATGATCCTCTGCCAAGCACTGCAGGATCCCACCTCTCATTCATTAAAGAAATACATTTAAAATAATCCACCCATCTAACTCTTTTGTTGGAAGAGAGAAATTTGACAGGCCAAAATTGGTCAATAAATGAATAAGCTGCCCAGAAACAATGAGACCGAGGCGGACTAAAAAAGCCAGTACTTTATTACTTGTGTTTTATAGTCTCTATAAAATATGGTGCAAGGACTGGCCAAAAAAGCTTTCCCTGTTTTAATGTCATCAGAATCTCCCTTAACTGGTCCGTACAGCTCGGTAAGCATTCAGCATGCCAAGATGAAAAGACTTTAGAACTCAGCTTTTTTCTAAACTATATTTAAAGCCTGAACATTAATAAATAATCTGATAATCAAACCACACTTTCTCTATCCCCTGTCTTCCTGTGTGTGTGTGTGTGTGTAGTATTCTCTACCTCCCCTGTGGTAATTGTCCGAAGCACAGACACAGCTTTCAGTCCTCTGAAAGGAAGAGCTTGGCCTCTTGTTCTGAAAATGCCTTCCCACAATGCACAGCCAGAGTAGTAATAATCACTTTAAATTTATTTGACATATTTCCTCTTTAACCTCAATCTTAGTCTTTCAGGATCACCCCAATGCAACCTGTCACCATAATGACACTTTCCGGTCCTGAACTTCCCGAGCCGCTGTGAGCGGGAGAATGAGTTGCTCCTGACCAGCCAACCAGACCTTTTCGTCAGAGGGAGCCTAATTGTGCTAAGCGGCACTGGGCCCCCACCTCCTCCGCGTAGACGTGGAATACAAATCAGCCTACTGCTACTCCCATCACTGATTTCAATCACAGTCAGGATGGTAAAGTTTTCGGCCTTCCTCTTTTTGAAAAGCGCCCTCACCGATTCTCACACAGACATATTTGTCTGCATTTTCTTCAATGGCAGCGCCTGGGTGCGATGACTTCCTCTCTCCAGACATTGAGTGTGTTTGGAGCTGGCCCACACAGACAGCCACAGACAGGCTTTACTGGAGGTGTGAAAGCCCCTCTTCCCCAGGGCACCTGGCTGGGGAGGGGAGGATGCTACTTCCAGGTCCCATGTTGGCCCTTGATCAATCCAATCTGCACCGACCGCAGTGGTCAGAAGGGGCGGGACCAGGAGTGAGAACCTCAACAATGATCCACGCCAAACATTCTTCTTCTCCCTATTGATCATTGTGTAAAAAATATTCCAGGAGAGGTAGTGAGTACAATGGTGGATTCTCAGGGCCAGACCACCCCCTCCTCCCCCAACACAGTTACCAATAGGTTGGAGAGTTGGCCTCTATTCATTCGTGACCTCTGTGGAAGTAATTGGAAGGCCTCTTTGGTTATGTGAATGTTGATTCATGGTTATTATTTGCATTGTGTGATTCTGTCCTTGTGTCTATGGCAAACACCCACCGTACTTCTTAGTTCTCTGTTGAATGGAGGACATGTCTCCCCACCTCCTCCCCTCGTTTCCTCTCCTCTACTCTCCCCCATTTTTCAGATCTCTCATCCCCTTAGTGACAACTAACTGGTGATCATCCATCACCATGGCAGCGATTAGAACCCCCAGGTGTTGACGTCTGGGACGGCCTGTCAGTCAGCGGCCTGTGATCTCACTGACACCGGGGCTGTAAATTACACCTGAATAGATGATGAAAAGAAGAATCCCTGTAAGTTTGCACTCGTTATCTGACATTCACTTCTCCTCTGTTCCTCTGGGCCCTGGGAGGGTCAGCGGGTGAACAGGGAGAGAGGTGTGATGAGCTTTAATGAAAACCTTCAACTGCCAAGTAATAGGAATGAACCTCAGTTGCCCTTCATATGGCATGAGGTTTTCTGAGCAGGGAATATGTCAGACGAATAGGGTTTGATCATTGAATTTGTACGAATAACACACCGTACTTGAGATGGCCTTACAAAATTTGAATACCCCAGAGAGAATTTCACCCAGATTACGTCAAGCATGCTTGTTTTTGATGTCTGCCCTTACACATGACGAGAGAAGAAGTATGAAACGTTTCCCTCTTCAATGATAAGTTTGACCGTTTCTTGCAACTAGAAAACCCTCTCCTCCCTCCGTCAATGTATATATTTTGCCCAAATAAAATAAATGGCTTGATAATACATTTTTGAGTTGGTCAAAATTTTCACACGTCTCTGTTGTAGGGCGAAACCGTGCTAGAACAAAGTAGCCCCATGTGCCCATGTTTTCGTATAACCCCGTCATCCCACTGGCGAACCACCATTAGGCCCTCGCCATCCGCCCGGTGAAGCGGCAACACTCCCGCTATTCCTGAAGAGTTTTCTTGTAACCAAAGATCTTGACAGGCCTTTTTACTCATTCTCCCGTCTAGCTTGGCATTGTTTTTGGACAGTACAGACCAATTTGCTCCCTTTTTACGGCTTTTAGCAGAAAACCTCAAGAGGGAGGTGGAGCGAGGTGAGAAGGGGATTGGGGTCAGGGATAAGGACCAAGGAGAGGAGGGGAGAGGAGGGTTGGATTAGAGAGGCAGAAGAGCAGCTTGGGAATAACGTGTGTGAGTATACTGCTTTCACTGTGAACCAGTAATAGTGCTATCTATCCCTCTGTTGACACTCTTTTTGGAGATGTTGACTGAAATAATATGTTCCTGTGAATAGGGTATAGTCTATACTATCTGTTGGGGATCTATAAAGGGTATTACAATAAAGTAGATGACAGACACTGAGTGTACAAAACATTAAAACAGACTGACCAGGTGAATCCAGGTGAAAGCTACGATCCCTTATTGAAGTCACTTGTTAAATCCACTTCAATCAGTGTAGATGAAGGGGAGGAGACAGGTTAAAGAAGGATTTTTTAAAGCCTTGAGACAATTGAGACATGGCTTGTGAATGTGTGCCATTCAGAGGGTGAATGGGCAAGACAAAAAATGTTAAGTGCCTTTGAACTGGGTATGGTAGTAGGTGCCAGGCGCATCGGTTTCAAGAACTGCATTGCTGCTGGATTTTTCATGCTCAATCATTTCCCATGTGTATCAAGAATGGCCCACCACCCGAAGGACATCCAGCTAACTTGACACAAATGTGGGAAGCATTGGAGTCAACATGGGCCAGCGTCCCTGTGAAACGCTTTCGACACCAAGTAAGGTCCATGCCCCGACGAACTGAGGATGTTCTGAGTGCAAAAGTGGAGGTGCAACTCAATATTAGGAAGGTGTTCCTAATGTTTGGTATACTCAGTGCCTCCAGAAAGTATTCTCACCCCTTGACTTTTTCCAAATGTTGTTGTGTTACAGCCTGAATTTAAAATGGATTACGTTTAGATAATGTCAAAGTGGAATTATGTTTTTAGAAATGTCTATAAATTAATAAAAAAGCTGAAATCTCTTGAGTCAATAATTATTCAACCCTTTTGTTATCGCAAGCCTGAATAAGTTCAGGAGTAAAAATGTGCTTAACAAGTCACATAAGTTGCATGGACTCACTCTGTGTGCAATAATAGTGTTTAACATGATTTTTGAAGGACTCTGTACCTCACACATACAATGAGCTGTAAGGTCCCTCAGTCGAGCAGTACATTTCAAGCACAGATTCAACCACAAAGACCAGGGAGGTTTTCCAATGTCTCGCAAATAAGGGCACATATTGGTAGATGGGTAAAAACTAGCAATTACCTCAGCCAATCACGGCTAGTGGAAAGGTTGCCTTCTTTTTCCATGGCTAAACTAGGCTCATAATTTAACAATTTTATTCGTATTTACAGATGGCATACAAGTTTGTTATTAAGGCACATGAAAGTTCACATGTTCCAGAAGGCATTTCTGCCCCAAAAAACTCCAGATTTACTTTCAAATGGCTCTCCTGTGAAGTAGTGACGCGCGACAAACGCCTAGTTTCCTGAAACGAGTCACATATTTTCAAGCATGTCATCAGCAAGGACTAGGGAGTTTTTTTGGGGATAAAAATAAACGGAAAAGAGCTAAGCACAGGCAAAATCCTAGAGGAAAACTTAGTTCAGTCTGCTTTCCACCAGACACTGGGAGACAAATTCACCTTTCAGCAGAACAATTACCTAAAACACAAGGCTAAATATATTGTACACTGGAGTTGGTTACCAATATGACGTTGAATGTCCCTGAGTGGCCTAGTTAAAGTTTTGACTTAAATCGTCTTGAAAATCAATGGCAAGACTTGAAAATGGCTGTGTAGCAATTATCAACAACCAAGTAATAGTAATGGACAAATATGAATGGACAAATATTGTACAATCCAGGTGTACAATCCAATTAGAGAGTTACCCAGAAAGACTCACAGACTCACATCGCTGCCAAAGGTTATTCTAACATGTATTGACAGGGGTTTGAATACTTATCTATTCAAGATTTATTTGTGTTTTATTTTCCATAAAATAAAATAAATGGTGTTCCACTTTGAAATTACAGAGAAATTTGTGTAGATCGTTGACAAAAAAGATCCAATTAAATCCATTTTAATCCCACTTTTTAACACAACAAAATGTGGAAAAAGTCAAGAGGTGTGAATACTTTCTGAAGGAACTGTACCTTTGTAGTTGAATTACCTATTTACATTCTCACTGGTGTATTCCTATCATGCACTTTGAGTCTTCCAGCTGGACACTCTCACTGTAGAAAACCCTCTCTCTCTGGCCCAGGGGAGACAAACTTTGTATCCTGTACTATCATATGACTTCCGGCGCCGAAAAGAGATGGCCGCCTCGCTTCGCGTTCCTTGGAAAATATGCAGTATTTTGTTTTTTTATGTGTTATTTCTTACATCGGTACCCCAGGTAATCTTAGGTTTCATTACATACAGTCGGGAGGAACTACTGAATATACGATTAACGTCAACTCATCATCGTTCCTACCAGGAATATGACTTTCCCGAAACGGATCCAGTGTTTTGCCTTCCACCCAATACAATGGATCTGATCCCAGCCGGCGACCCTGTGCGACGCCGTAAAAGGGGCAAACGAGGCAGTCTCGTGGTCAGGCTTCGGAGACGGGCACATCGCGCTCCACTCCCTAGCATACTACTCGCCAATGTCCAGTCTCTTGACAATAAGGTTGATGAAATCCGAGCACGGGTAGCATTCCAGAGAGACATCAGGGATTGCAACGTGCTCTGCTTCACGGAAACATGGCTAACTCAAGAGACGCTAACGGAGTCGGTGCAGCCAGCTGGTTTCTTCATGCATCGCGCCGACAGAAACAAACATCTTTCTGGTAAGAAGAGGGGCGGGGTATGCCTTATGATTAACGAGACGTGGTGTGATCATCATAACAACACACAGGAACTCAAGTCATTCTGTTCACCTGATCTAGAACTCCTCACAATCAAATGTCGACCGCATTATCTACCAAGGGAATTCTCTTCAATCATAATCACAGCCGTATATATTCCCCCCCAAGCAGACACATCGATGGCCCTGAACGAACTTTATCTGACTCTTTGTAAACTGGAAACCACACACCCTGAGGCTGCATTCATCGTAGCTGGGGATTTTAACAAGGCTAATCTAAAAACAAAACTCCCTAAATTCTATCAGCATATCGATTGTGCTACCAGGGCTGGAAAAACCCTAGATCATTGTTATACTAATTTCCGCGACGCATATAAGGCCCTCCCCCGCCCCCCTTTCGGAAAAGCTGACCACGACTCCATTTTGTTGATTCCAGCCTACAAACAGAAACTAAAACAACAAGCTCCCGCGCTCAGGTCTGTTCAACGCTGGTCCGACCAATCTGAATCCACGCTTCAAGACTGCTTCGATCACGCGGATTGGAATATGTTCCGCATTGCGTCCAACAACAATATTGACGAATATGCTGATTCGGTGAGCGAGTTCATTAGGAAGTGCATTGACGATGTCGTACCCACAGCAACGATTAAAACATTCCCAAACCAGAAACCGTGGATTGACGGCAGCATTCGCGTGAAACTGAAAGCGCGAACCACTGCTTTTAACCAGGGCAAGGTGACCGGAAGCATGACCGAATACAAACAGTGTAGCTATTCTCTCCGCAAGGCAATCAAACAGGCTAAGTCCCAGTACAGAGACAAAATCGAGTCGCAATTCAACAGCTCAGACACAAGAGGTATGTGGCAGGGTCTACAGTCAATCACGGATTACAAAAAGAAAACCAGCCCCGTCGCGGACCAGGATGTCTTGCTCCCAGACAGGCTAAACAACTTTTTTGCCCGCTTTGAGGACAATACAGTGCCACTGACACGGCCCCCTACCAAAACCTGCGGGCTCTCCTTCACTGCAGCCGAGGTGAGTAAAACATTTAAACGTGTTAACACTCGCAAGGCTGCAGGCCCAGACGGCATTCCCAGCCGCGTCCTCAGAGCATGCGCAGACCAGCTGGCTGGTGTGTTTACGGACATATTCAATCAATCCTTATCCCAGTCTGCTGTTCCCACATGCTTCAAGAGGGCCACCATTGTTCCTGTTCCCAAGAAAGCTAAGGTAACTGAGCTAAATGACTACCGCCCCGTAGCACTCACTTCCGTCATCATGAAGTGCTTTGAGAGACTAGTCAAGGACCATATCACCTCCACCCTACCGGACACCCTAGACCCACTCCAATTTGCTTACCGACCCAATAGGTCCACAGACGACGCAATCGCAACCACACTGCACACTGCCCTAACCCATCTGGACAAGAGGAATACCCATGTGAGAATGCTGTTCATCGATTACAGCTCAGCATTTAACACCATAGTACCCTCCAAACTCGTCATCAAGCTCGAGACCCTGGGTCTCGACCCCGCCCTGTGCAGCTGGGTCCTGGACTTCCTGACGGGCCGCCCCCAGGTGGTGAGGGTAGGTAACAACATCTCCACCCCGCTGATCCTCAACACTGGGGCCCCACAAGGGTGCGTTCTGAGCCCTCTCCTGTACTCCCTGTTCACCCACGACTGCGTGGCCATGCACGCCTCCAACTCAATCATCAAGTTTGCGGATGACACTACAGTGGTAGGCTTGATTTCCAACAACGACGAGACGGCCTACAGGGAGGAGGTGAGGGCCCTCGGAGTGTGGTGTCAGGAAAATAACCTCACACTCAACGTCAACAAAACAAAGGAGATGATTGTGGACTTCAGGAAACAGCAGAGGGAGCACCCCCCTATCCACATCGACGGGTCAGTAGTGGAGAAGGTGGAAAGTTTTAAGTTCCTCGGTGTACACATCACGGACAAACTGAATTGGTCCACCCACACAGACAGCGTTGTGAAGAAGGCGCAGCAGCGCCTCTTCAACCTCAGGAGGCTGAAGAAATTCGGCTTGTCACCAAAAGCACTCACAAACTTCTACAGATGCACAATCGAGAGCATCCTGTCGGGCTGTATCACCGCCTGGTACGGCAACTGCTCCGCCCACAACCGTAAGGCTCTCCAGAGGGTAGTGAGGTCTGCAGAACGCACCACCGGGGGCAAACTACCTGCCCTCCAGGACACCTACACCACCCGATGTCACAGGAAGGCCATAAAGATCATCAAGGACAACAACCACCCAAGCCACTGCCTGTTCACCCCGCTATCATCCAGAAGGCGAGGTCAGTACAGGTGCATCAAAGCAGGGACCGAGAGACTGAAAAACAGCTTCTATCTCAAGGCCATCAGACTGTTAAACAGCCACCACTAACATTTAGCGGCCGCTGCCAACATACTGACTCAACTCCAGCCACTTTAAAAATGGGAATTGATGGAAATTATGTAAAAATGTACCACTAGCCACTTTAAACAATGCCACTTAATATAATGTTTACATACCCTACATTACCCATCTCATATGTATATACTGTACTCTATATCATCTACTGCATCTTGCCATCTTTATGTAATACATGTACCACTAGCCACTTTAAACTATGCCACTTTATGTTTACATACCCTACAGTACTCATCTCATATGTATATACCGTACTCTATACCATCTACTGCATCTTGCCATGCCGTTCTGTACCACCACTCATTCATATATCTTTATGTACATATTCTTTATCCCTTTACACTTGTGTGTGTGTATAAGGTAGTAGTTGCGGAATTGTTAGGTTAGATTACTTGTTGGTTATTACTGCATTGTCGGAACTAGAAGCACAAGCATTTCGCTACACTCGCATTAACATCTGCTAACCATGTGTATGTGACTAATAAAATTTGATTTGATTTGATTTAAAGTAGGCTATCATCCCCCCCGCCTCAGCCTGACACCTTTGCCCAGCGGCATAGGGCACTTCGCACCTCTTGCTGTAAGGATCAGGTTGCCAGGGTTACCTGACTTGGTCAGCCAATCAGTGGCTTAGCCTGGGGTTGGAGATTCCCACTCTTCAGTTGCATCCAGGAGCCCAGGTTAACCAGAGCTCTATAAACCCATGGGCTTCCTACCAACTCACCAGCTAGACCTTTCCACATTGACAATCCTTCACCCTGGACTTCCTAACTTTTGTTAGTGTATGAATGACCAGAAAATCACAATTAATTTTCTCTAGTCCACTGCCTGTCTTGAGCATTGTGATAAACATGCGTTCTGAACACCTGTCTCCTACTGGTCATTTACGTCCTCGGGATGCTGGGACAGTTTTATATTTGAGTCATTTAGCAGACGCTCTTATCCAGAGCGGCTTACAGGAGCAATTAGGGTTAAGTGCCTTGCTCAAGGGCACATCAACCGATTGTTCACATAGTCGTCTCAGGGATTCGAACCAGCGACCTTTTGGTTACTGGCCCAACGCACTTAACTGCTAGGCTACCTGTCGCCCATTTTACCTTTCTAAACCAGGGATGAGCAACTGGCCCTTTTGAAGGCACTCGGATAGATTTTAGGAACTCAGTCGGGGTCTCAACGTACTGTTGCAAGTTAGAATAATGGAATACACAAGGTGCAATTCCAAAATGTGGTTGTGCATCAGCAGTTTTTCTCTTTCTCTGATAGTCAGTCAATTTTCCATGTCAGCCTTTTTTTTGTTTTGTTGCTACCGTAAAACATCAAATAATAGCCTGAGAGTTTATTGGCTTAAATCACTGGACACAACAGGCACTTAGAGACAGGGCTATATTTGAGCCAGGTGTCTATTTCCTTAATGCACACAGCTTTTTCTTATTTGCCTAGTTAATTGTTTCATCCCAGCATTCACTTCCAGCATTCTAATCAATTTCTTAATTTCCGCACTGATGTTATCATTTACACACTGTGTCCCGTTTCTTTTGTCTTAGTATTGCTCTATTTCGAAAAAATTACTTCCTTGACAGAATAATTATTCTCCTGTTACACTGTGCATTTTCGGGCAGTTCTTACTTTTGCCACCAGAGGGAAATCAGCCAATTTCTTGGGGTCTGTACTCCCGAAGTTGTTGACTGTTTTTGCGCTTGCCAGTTAGCTAGCAGTATTCAGCTGTTAGCAGCCAATGGCTAGCAGTTTCTTACTGCTGATAAAAATGGATGATTGCCATCATTTTTTCGAGTCATTACTGATTTATGTAATGTAACGAATCAAACATTAAACCTTGTAAATAATTCATGGTAATTCATGGTAACCTCGTAAACAATTCATTTAGTGTGCCGTTGCCCAGGTATTAAAAGGGACAGGCGGCATTTTGAAACTGCGTTTATTTGAAGTTTTACGTGAAGTTAGTTTTGCGGCCAGCTATTGTTATTTTGGTCGAATTACCAGCTGGGCTCCCCCCCATTGATTTTGTTTGTCAGTCTCACTCTGAAATAATTTTATAAACTGCAAACATCTCTCCACCCTATGGCAAAATGAATAGAATTGCATGAAATTAGCTATAAAATTGCAAAATCTTCTGGTATGTACATAGACTCACATCCACATACATGACGAGCAACTGCATCCCTTATTAAAGTTGCCCGTCCCTGTACTATTTTTATTTTATTTATTTTTTCACCTTAATTTAACCAGGTAGGCTAGTTGAGAACACGTTCTCATTTACAACTGCGACCTGGCCAAGATAAAGTAGAGCAGTGCGACACAAACAACAACACAGAGTTACACATGGAATAAACAATCATACAGTCAATAAAGTCTATATACAGTGTGTGCAAATGAGGTAGAATACGGGAGGTAAGGCAATGAATAGGCCATAGTGGCGAAATAATTACAATATAGCAATTAAACACTGGAGTGATAGATGTGCAGAAGATGAGTGTGCAAGTAGAGATACTGGCGTGGAGCAAAATAAATAAAATAAATAACAGTATGGATGAGGTAGTTGGATGGGCTATTTACAGATGGGATATGTACAGGTGCAGTGATCTGTGAGCTGCTCTGACAGCTGGTGCTTAAAGTTAGTGAGGGAGATATGAGTCTCCAGCTTCAGTGACTCTTGCAGTTCGTTCCAGTCATTGGCAGCAGAGAACTGGAAGGAAAAGCGGCCAAAGAGGAATTGGCTTTGGGGGTGACCAGTGAAATATACCTTCTGGAGCGTGTGCTGCGGGTGGGTGCCGCTATGGTGACCAGTGAGCTGAGATAAGGCGGGGCTTTACCTAGCAACGACTTATAGATGACCTGGAGCCAGTGGGTTTGGCGACGAATATGAAGCGAGGGCCAGCCAACGAGAGCATACAGGTCGCAGTGGTGAGTAGTATATGGGGCTTTGGTGACAAAATGGATGGCACTGTGATAGTCTGCATCCAATTTGCTGAGTAGAGGGTTGGAGGCTATTTTGTAAATGACATCGTCAAGGATCGGTAGGATAGTCAGTTTTACGATGGTATGTTTGGCAGGAGTGAAGGATGCTTTGTTGCGAAATAGGAAGCTGATTCTAGATTTAATTTTGGATCGGAGATGCTTAATGTGAGTCTGGAAGGAGAGTTTACAGTCTAACCAGACACCTAAGAATATGTGGACAACTACAAATACCAAGTCAGAACCGTCCAGAGTAGTGATGCTGGACGGGCAGGCAGGTGTGGGCAGCAATTGGTTGACGAGCATGCATTTAGTTTTACTTGCATTTAAGAGCAGGTGGAGGCTACGGAAGGAGAGTTGTATGGCAACTCAACCGTCACTCTACCTCTACTCTCAAACAGGAACAAAGCACCCCATCTGTTACAGTATCTTACTAAATGTGACTGATTTTACTTGCCAGGCAGTTACCGATGAGAAATAGCAGTCTTCACGTCGAGCTGAATCTCCCATATTTCTGGGCTTCTGATCTCTCCTGACTCTGTACTCCATCTCGCCCTCTTACTGTGGAACAATTCCCCCCTCTGTCTACTCAGCACATACACACACGCGTGCACACACACATACACAAACACACTTGTCACACTCACAGCCACCTTGTGCCCAAAATAATAACACACACATCACACACACACAACCTCCTTCTGCCCCAAATAATGAGGTGGCTTTTTAAAAAACATAGCATACCAGTTTATGTAATTAAAACCAGCCGCACATTTTTCAAGCCGCTGCCACAGAATGCTTTAAATGCCAATACACTTGTACTGTTTAGCATGAAGGAGAGAGACCCACTCTGGAGGGAGCTGATTGCGTTGTGAGTTTTAATGTCAGGGAGCCTTTCATATGGGACTTGTAGTTCAAACCCCTACCTGCTTTAGTTAAGGTTAAGGATTTCACTGCCGGACCATAAAAACAGCCACAACTCCCATCCTCTTAATTGAACGAAGTCCTCTGTACGGTATTTGCGACAGACAGGCTAATGATATCGTCGCAGAGTGAATATAGAAACAGTGGAATATGTGTGCTGGGACTTATCCAAGGGATTAGAGCCCTATACCTTGAGTGGAGGCGAGGCAAGCCTCAGGTACACAGACGGAAACAGCCGCCTTGTGGAAACAGAAGTCCTCATGTGGGAGGTTTTAACACTGCATTTTGTCTCGTGTTTAGGGATGGATACCGTGGATTAATCCAGTCCTGTTCACTTGGCAGCTGGCACCATGCCGGAGTATTGCTGGGCTGCCTTGGCTGAGCTGGCGGCTCCATAACACAGGGTATTAATCAGAAGGTTCATAGTCACAGCTTTCACCGAATAGCAGTCAGTCTGTCAGTCCACCCGGAGACACACACACCAGAGCCATGTCACCATGGCAATGTCATCATCGTTGTGTCAGTGTCTCCAGGCAGGAACTGTTCTGTGCTCGCTGTGATTAGGGCCTCAGTTGATAGGTGCTGTATGTATTATACTTAGAAGCAGGAGAGTGGGGCTTGGTATAAGATACGCTTCTGGGTGGTTCCATGCCAGCGTGGCTCCTAAATATTTTTGGTATCAGATTGCTTTGGTAATTTTTAGATAGAAACTTCATTGGTAGGAAGGATGTTTGATAGGCTTTTTACATTTGTATCATTTTTTGTTGTCGTTGAAAATGATGATGAAAGTGGCCATTTTAGGTTCTTTTTAGACGCTATGATATGTGAACCGTACATGATACAGACAACATCTTGGTGTCATTAAACCCCTTATAGTTTGCTCTCAGGCATGCTTTCTGTAAAAATAAAATAAAAAATCACATTAATTTATTCAACATTGAAACTGTTAATATGAATATCTCAAAACGAACCTTTTTGATTGTGTTCATTTTAAACAATGTAAGTACATCAAACATAGCCTAATACAGAAGCATGCCTGTTCTACGAAATATATTCCCAAATAAATGTATTCTCAAATATTGTATTTTCATTGTTAACACTGTGTGCACTGAACTGACATGCATAACTGTTTCTGACACTCTGATTTTCAGATGAAGGGATTTAAATAGTCTATAATGCCCACCAACGCAGCGCAAACTCAGACAGTGGTGTGTAGCCTACTGTAGCTACTGGCAAAGTCATTCAAACAGTGCTGTTTAAGATGAGGGAGGACACATTTCTTTCTTGAGCATGGCCTTATTTCTATTGCAGCATATTGGATGACTGTTATTCATATTCCATTCACCCAGCTCAATGTTACATCGATAGGTTTAGGCTACTACATGATACTCAAATGTTCTCTACATTCAATTTTGCCTTGCACACTATTGCCTGAATCTAGCTGATCTAGGGTGTAATCATTAGTCTAACAGTTGCAAACGAGAGTTTCTATTGGACAAATTCAGGTTTGTTAATCACTGTTTTGTTCTGTTTGCTTCCGTTTAAGAAACGTTTTTCAACAGAATTGGTGGAATGAATACACCCCTGATCACGCATAAACACAGTTCACTTTCATAACAGCCACGTTGTATTCCTTCTCGCATCTATGCGCTCTGCTCCTTTCACCTTTTCCCTTTCCTTGTATGTGACAAGGCAAAAAAAACTTTCCAAGCCAAATATATCATAACCGCTGCACACAGCCTACATCGTTGTCACCATATTATCTAAAGTAACGTCATAGTCAACATAGCTAATATGACTAATGCGTTAGTAAACCTGCTACAATCATGCAGTAATGTTACAGTGTACAGTCAGTAAGCAGTTTAGCACTTACATCGGCGGGCCCCGGTGACAACAAATTAGTCAAACCAAAAGCTTGCCTTGATTTAGAAGACTTCCAGTGTTGTGTTGAGTAGTCATAGACAGCTAGCTAACATAACATCCCTCTGTTTGAGCAGGGTGTTTGAGTAGCCTAAACTAGTTAGCTGCATTTGCTAGCTAAGTAAGTGAAGCTGAAAGTGAAAGAAAATATGATTAAATCTCTCTCTCTATCAGAGCGATAGAGAGAGAGATTTAATCATATTTTTTTTCACTTTCAGCTTCACTTACTTAGCTAGCAAATGCAGCTAACTAGCTTCTCCTTCATTTTGGAAGAAATACATTTGTTCAAAACTGTTCAACTATTGTCTTTCTCTCTCTTTGAGTCAACTACTCAAAGTACTGCAGTGCTAGCTAGCTGTAGCTTATGCTTTCAGTACTAGATTCATTCTTTGATCCTTTGATTGGGTGGCCAACATGTCAGTTCATGCTGCCAGAGCTCTGAAATGGTTGGAGGACGTGCTCCGGAAGTTGTCATAATGACTGTGTAAGTCAATGGTAGAGGGTGAGAACCATGAGCCTCCTAGGTTTTGTATTGAAGTCAATGTACCCAGAGGAGGGCGGAAGCAGGCTGTCCTCCGGCTACACCATGGTGCTACCCTACAGAGTGCAGTTGAGGCTACTGTAGACCTTCATTGCGAAACAGTGTATTTTAATCAATTATTTGGAGACGTGAATATATTTAGTATAGTTTTACAATTTGGATTTTTACCAATTCTCGTCTGAGGAGCCTCCACTGAATTCAATGTCTATACTTTATCACTCAGGATGCAACTTTCTAGTGCTAATATTTTTGCCATGTAATGTTGTTATTATAACAAAATCAGACAACCCCAAAGTAGAATAGTTGACCTATTTACCTAGTCAGCTTGTTGTGTGTTCTATGCCAGATAAATATTCTCCTCGAGGCGCATTCAAGTTGCTAGAGCCAATGCACAACTGCTTCTTAATGCAATCGCGGAGAAACACTTTTGAAAGCAGTTTTGGCCTTTGTTAATAAAGGGATCAAAATTTTCCATTGCTACCACGTTTATTTCTCTACTCCCTCATTTGCGAGAGTGTCATCGTTTCACAAATTTGAAGAATGGAGTTTGAAGAATGGTCTAGGTGCAACAGTAGTGATGGGTCATTTGCAAACAAATGGCTCTTTTTGAGCGGCTCTATTCTGTGAACCTCTGGAAGGGATCGCATCTGTGAAAGAGCCGTTCATTTGGCTCCCTGATTTGCATACTGTTACTATTGCTATCTGAGCTCCAGAGATCGATTATCTGCAGATAAATTATAAAATCATTATCTTAAGTGCAGGAACAATACAGTGAACAATTCAGCCTCATTCTGGTCATTGCAAATGTTTTCAATGGGTTAAATGCAGATGGACAAACCCCATGCCTATGTATATTTATAGCCATTATGCTGCATGAGTTGGGCTACAGGTGATAATGCTTATTGCTAATAGCACATCTGATAATACAGATAGACCATGCATAGGCTATATGCATGATCCAATATGTAAAAAAAATATTTGACATCATTTCTACAAATAAGTTATTGGGCTCATATCTGGAGGTGGAAATTATTTTAAAAAATCACCAGAACTGAGCTTCTCAGTCCTTATCCATAAAAATGATCCCAGGGAGAACCCCAGGTTAACTTGGCCCCAGAATATCAATCTAAGATCGACTCAAGTTTCAGTCATAGGATTTTGGTTTGCACTCTGGAAGTGTAATGTACCTGTGTCTAAAAATGAACAAAATAAAAAAAATAGTAGTTTTGAGATATTAATAGTTTTAATGTTGAATAAATGAACGTGAAAAATTGTATTTCAGAATCTAGACATACTCCATATTGGAGAGCACACTTTAAAGTATGATAACACAAATTCAGATGTCTGTATCAGAACAGTTCACAGATCACAAGGTCTCACAGGAGGCGTGTTCAGGTCTAAAAAGGGCCCTAAAATGGCCACTTTCATCATGAATAAAAAGAAAATGGTCTGAGATACAAATATAAATAGCATATCAAACATCCTCCCAGTGACGTTTCAATGTGACAAATGCCAGAATAATCTGCAACGCTGGCATAGATTGGCACTCCTTTCTTTGGTATTGGTGTTTGTGTGGGCACTTGTTTATGGGGACCTTTAATGTTGCAGACATTTTTTGGCACCCTTCCCCAGATCTGTGACTCGACACAATCCTATAACGGAGGACAATTCCTTCGACCTTATGGCTTGGTTTTTGCTCTGACATGCACTGTCAACTGTGGGACCTTATATAAACAGGTGTGTGCCTTTGCAAATCATGTCCAATCAATTGCATTTACCACAGGTGGACTCCAATCAAGTTGTAGAAACATCTCAAGGATGATCAATGGAAACAGGATGCACCTGAGCTCAATTTCGAGTCTCATAGCAAAGGGTCTGAATACTTATGTAAATAAGATATTTCTGTTTTTTATTTGTAATATATTTGCAAACATTTCTAAAAACCTGTTTTCACTTTCTCATTTTAGGTAGATTGATGAGGAAAAAATATATTATTCTATCCATTTTAGAATAAGGCTGGAACGTAAGAAAATGTGGAATAAGTCAAGATGTTCGAATACTCTCCGAATGCACTGTATGTCGCCTTCTGGAGTGGGTCACGAATCAGCCTCTGTGTGCTCTGCACTCACCCGCCATCTGTGGCCCCGGCCCCCTGACTCCCCAATCCTGTTACCTCTGCTCGAGTTTCTCCTTCTCTATCTGGCTCATTTCTCCGCACCTTTGTGTCTACGATAACTATTTCATAGGCCAATTGCAGTTGAGAAAACAGTCCCAGCAGACTGAGTAATAAGCCTAAATCAAATAAGAAAAGAATTTGATGAAATGTAAGTGGTGAGGTGTTATAAAAGGGACTGTTTCTGATCACATTACACAGCAATGCCACGCTCTCTCTTCTCCCTTTTGACTTTCTGTCTTTATTTCTCTCTCTACCCCACTCGCCTGTTGGTGATGGAGCCCACTTCCCCTCTCTCCCTCCCCCCCCTTCTCTCCACTCGTCTCCCCCTGTTCCACCTCTTAGCTCCAAGAGTGCTGCCGCTTCGCACCATAATGAAAGAGACTCTGCTCTCCCAAGCCTCTGAAAACAGGGGGGCATTAAAGTGTATTAAAACACAATAAGATTTCTGTGTCTTTGTATGCCAGAGAGGAAAAGTTGCTACTACCTCTCAGGACTGAGGCTGATCTCTGTCAGTCGCCACACTGAACCTGCCTGACAAAAAATAGATTCATATTCCAGGGATGTTGTTTTGATTTATGAATCATATCTTGTTTACCGTCACAAAAGAGGAGAAAATAAATCAGTAAATCCCAGGATTACGAAGCATGACTTCCTATCTCAGCAATGTGCCTTTCAAATGTCGAGATCTGAAACCCTACAGACATACACACAGGGAAGGGGACTATAAGTAAATTACAACAGATGCTAGGGTTTACTATTTTGTTTTGTGTTTCTGACATATAGTTGTTTTATGACAGACAGTGCCAGTCAAAAGTTTGGACACACCTACTCATTCCATGGTTTTTCTTTATTTTTACTATTTTCTACATTGTTGAATAATAGTGAAGACATCACAACTATGAAATAACACATGCAGTTGAAGTCGGAAGCTTACATACACTTAGGTTGGATTCATTAAAACTCGTTTTTCAACCACTCCACAAATTTCTTGTTAACAAACTATAGTTTTGGCAAGTCGGTTAGGACATCTACTTTGTGCATAACACAAGTAATTTTTCCAGCAATTATTTACAGACAGATTATTTCACTTATAATTCACTGTATCACAATTCCAGTGGGTCAGAAGTTTACATACACTAAGTTGACTGTGCCTTTAAACAGCTTGGAAAATTCCAGGAAATTATGTCATGGCTTTAGAAGCTAATTGATATCATTTGAGTCAATTGGAGGTGTATCTGTGGATGTATTTCAAGGCCTACCTTCAAACCCAGTGCCTCTTTGTTTGACATCGTGGGGAAATCAAAAGAAATCAGCCAAGGCCTCAGAAAAAAAAGTAGACCTCCACAAGTCTGGTTCATCCTTGGGAGCAATTTCCAAACGCCTGAAGGTACCACGTTCATCTGTACAAACAATAGTACGCAAGTATAAACACCATGGGACCACGCAGCCGACATACCGCTCAGGAAGAAGACGCGTTCTGTCTCCTAGATATGAACGTACTTTGGTGCGAACAGTACAAATCAATCCCAGGACAACAGCAAAGGACCTTGTGAAGATGCTGGAGAAAACAGGTACAAAAGTATCTCTATCCACAGTAAAACGAGTCCTATATCGACATAACCTGAAAGGTCGCTCAGCAAGGAAGAAGTCACTGCTCCAAAACCACCATAAAAAAGCTAGACTACGGTTTGCAACTGCACATTGGGACAAAGATCGTACTTTTTGGAGAAATGTCCTCTGGTCTGATGAAACAAAAATAGAACTGTTTGGCCATAATGACCATCGTTATGTTTGGAGGAAAAAGGGGGTGGCTTGCAAGCCGAAGAACACCGTCCCAACCGTGAAGTACAGGGGTGGCAACATCATGTTGTGGGGGTGCCTTGCTGCAGGAGGGACTGGTGCACTTCACAAAATAGATGGCATCATGACATTGGAAAATTATGTGGATATATTGAAGTAACATCTCAAGAAATCAGTCAGGAAGTTCAAGCTTGGTTGCAAATGGGTCTTCCAATGGACAATGACCCCAAGCATACTTCCAAAGTTGTGGAAAAATGGCTTAAGGGCAACAAAGTCAAGGTATTGTAGTGGCTATCACAAAGCCCTGACCTCAATCCTATAGAAAATTTGTGAGCAGAACTGAAAAAGCGTCTGCGAGCGAGGAGGCCTACGAACCTGACTCAGTTATATCAGCTCTGTCAGGAGGAATGGGCCAAAATTCACCCAAGTTATTGTGGGAAGCTTGTGGAAGGCTACCCGAAACATTTGACCCAAGTTAAACAATTTAAAGGCAATGCTACCAAATACTAATTGAGTGTATGTAAACTTCTGACCCACTAGGAATGTAATGAAAGAAATAAAAGCCGAAATAAATAATTCTCTACTATTATTCTGACATTTCGCATTCTTAAAATAAGGTGGTGATCCTAACTGACCTAAGACAGGGGATTTTTACTAGGATTAAATGTCAGGAATTGTGAAAAACTGAGTTTAAATGTATTTGGCTAAAGTGTATGTAAACTTCAGACTTCAACTGTAAGGAATCATGTAGTAACCCAAAAAGTGTTCAACAAATCAAATATATTTTATATTTGAGATTCTTCAAAGTAGCCACCCTTTTCCTTGATGACAGCTTTGCACACTCTTGGCATTCTCTCAACCAGCTTCATGATGTAGTTACCCGGAATGCATTTCAATTAACAGGTATGCCTTCTTAAAAGTTAATGTGTGGAATTTCTTTCCTTCTTAATGCGTTTGAGCCAATCAGTTGTGTTGTGACAAGGTAGGGTTGGTTTACGGAAGATAACTCTATTTGTGTCACGTTCGTTAGAATAAATGTCAGACCAAGGCGCAGCGGATGTTGAGTTCCACATTATTTATTAGAAAGTGAAACTAAGCAAAGACAAAAACAAATAAACAATAAACTAACAACGAACCGTGACTACAGAGATGCTACGTGCACAAACTTTGAATAATATCCCATAAACACAGGTGAGAAAAACAGCTACTTAAATATGATCCCCAATTAGAGACAACGATTACCAGCTGCCTCCAATTGGTAATCATACAAATCACCAACATAGAAAATAAACTAGAACACCACATATAAATAAATAAACTAGACTAACCCCCCAGTCACGCCCTGACCTACTTTTCCATAGAAAATAAGGACTCTCTATGGTCAGGACGTGACAATTTGGTAAAATACCAAATTATGGCAAGAACAGCTCAAATAAGCAAAGAGAAATGACAGTCCATCATTACTTTAAAACATGAATGTCAGTCAATCCGGAAAATTTCAAGAACTTTGAAAGTTTCTTCAAGTGCAGTCGTAAAAACCATCAAGCGCTATGATGAAACTGGCTCTCATGAGGACCGTCACAGGAAAGGAAGACCCAGAGTTACTTCTGCTGCAGGGGATAAGTTCACTAGAGTTAACTGCACCTTAGATTGCAGCTCAAATAAATGTTTCACAGAGTTCAAGTAACAGACACATCTCAACATCAACTGTTCAGAGAAGACTGCGTGAATCAGTTCTTCATGGTCGAATTGCTGCAAAGAAACCACTCCTAAAGCACACCAATAATAAGAAGAGACTTGCTTGGGCCAAGAAACACGAGCAAGGGACATTAGACCGGTGGAAATTATTTAGAATTCAAGGCACACTTAACCAGCATGACTACCACAGCATTCTGCCGCGAAACGCCATCCCATCTGGTTTGCGCTTAGTGGGACTATCATTTGTTTTTCAACAGGACAATGACCCAACACACCTCCAGGCTGTATAAGGGCTATTTGACCAAGAAGGACAGTGATGGAGTGCTGCATCAGATAACCTGGCCTCCACAATCACCCAACCTCAATCCAATTGAGATAGTTTGGAATGAGTTGGACCGCAGAGTGATGGAAAAGCAGCCAACTAGTGCTCAGCATATATGGGAACTCCTTCAAGAATGTTGCAAAAGCATTCCAGGTGAGCTGGTTGAGAGAATGCCAAGAGTGTGAAAAGCTGTCATCAAGGCACAGTGTGGCCTCTTTGAAGAATCTCAAATCTCAAATATATTTTGATTTGTTTAACACTTTTTTGGTTACTACATGATTCCATATGTGTTATTTCATAGTTGTGATGTCTTCACTATTATTCTGCAATGTAGAAAAAAGTAAACTTAAAGGATAACCCTTGAATGACTAGGTGTGTCCAAACTTTTGACTGGTACTGTAGGTATTCATCAGTTTTTATTTCTAAGCATTGAGATACAAGCGTTGCCTTTTCGTACTTGTGGCTAATGTCACAAACACTGTATGGAAATGTAAATGCTGCTTTGGTTTTACGTTGCTGACTTTGACACGTCGGGGGAATAAAATGTCACACCTCATTGCAAACATTTTTGTCACCTCGTTCACATAACATGTACATCAATTCCTCTTTAAATGCTTTAGCCTTCTGGAAGGTGAGCCTTAGCTAGTTTCTCTCGTCTCGGGGCACTGTTGCTTTTCACTTCCAGGTGGCCATCATGTCTTTGGGTGTGGTGAATTGAGTTGTAGTCGCATATCCTTTCTTATTGACACCCAGAAGGGTGAGCTGCAGATATAATAACTGCACTTACTGTAGATATGGAGATAGAGGCGTGTCTAGCTGGCTGCCAGGCTGCAGGTGGAGCGTCTCTGAGCTCCTGGCGTGACGGATGGCAAAACGCTGACCTTCAGCTCCACGGGGGGCACCTTCTGAACATGGAGCAATCATCTCTTGCTTAGGGACCCTGGAGTCTTTTTCTCTAAGGCAATAACACATGTGACCTTCTCTCCCAACATCACAATCAGAATCCCCCAATTCTCATAAGCTTAAGAGGTGAGAGAGGGGTTTGTGTGTGTATTGGGAGGTTTTTGATGAGGGGGATTTAGATTTTGTTTCAAGAACTGATACAAAATCCCCCCACCATTGTCCCTCCTGCCCTTCAAGATTCCAGCTTTATATTCCGGCAATCCCTATTCCAGCAATCCCCCATCTCCCTGGTGATCGAGGGTCGAGGAAGAATTCTAAAGCAGGCAGAGAAGAAAAAAAACAGACAAAGAAAGAGAGGGAGAGATGATTTGTTGTTTCCGTTGAAAATAAGAGTTTTAAAGGTGACTTTTGAATACTGCAGTTTTTCAACTCTTTCGCTGCATGTCTGCCAGGAGATGCAGGGTTGGCAGGCGTAAAGGGACTTGGTTGAGGAGGAGGACCCGTCAATGCATCAGCCACATTGTCCTCTCTCTGTTGACCCTGCTTTATTGATCACACACACACACACACACACACACACACACACACACACACACACACACACACACACACACACACACACACACACACACACACACACACAGGCTATTTTCTTATATCACCTAATGAGATGTGTGTTTTCTCAGACTCTTTAGATTCAACAGTATTGACCGCCGGCATCTTAGCTAGCCTCCTAATGGCACTATAATGTCCAGCAACAATTTCTCTTTCAACCGTTGTTGGTGATGAGCCTGAGAATGAAGGCAGGGCTAACGTTCAGCTCTGTTGATTGACACACGGGGCCACTTTAGAATGACCCTCGGAGGGACTCGATGGCCTCTCCTTCCTGTCATGGTCCGGTGACAGTCAGGCGAGACAGTTAAACGGAAAAGGTGGCTCTGCGAGGTGCGGGTTCTCAGCATTGAAACGGCGATGTCTTCTTGCTCGTCACCTCCACGTGGCTCATGGCAACTGCATGCATTTAGCAAGGCCCGGGAACATGACACCCGTTGCATTGGTGACAAGAGCCATTCCCATCAGTTATCCTTGATGGACTTCACATGTTCTCTTTGATCATGAGGCTGGAGTTTGCAGGGAGCTTTAGAAAAACCATGTGCATCATGCAGCCCTTAATGCAACATGATGTACAGGCCACATGAGGCTTCATCCACTCTATGCACTGCCCCTTTCATGGCCACATCCTCGCTCTCGCTCTCCTTCTCTCTCTTCCCCTCAGTTTGAAGGAAGGGGATAGAGAGTGAATGCTGATGATATGGGGGACTCTGGTTGCACGCAGTCAGTCACTCATCAGAGCAGTCTTGCTCAGACCAAAGTTGAAAGGAACAGATCATTAGAGCTCCTAAACCTCTCCCTGGTATTCCCAGATGCAGCGGGGCGAAGCCTCATTCCCTCTGTCTGCGTTCTTTCCCCCACGGGCAAACAATGTTCCTCTTCACTCCGAGTGCGCTGGGCCACTAGTGGCCAAGTCTCTGGGATATACAGCTGTTCTCATCATTTTGAGTCACTCTGACATTAGGGCCATGTGTCTCTTTTGAAATATGATCCGATTATTCTCAACATTTTCATTTCCACTCAGCAGCTTCTTTTTTAGTGTCATAATTAAAGGCTATTTCGTTGTCACCTTACTGCCTCCCCACATTGTCTTGGTGTGTGTTGCTGCTATATTGGAGTACTGGCTCGTCATTATTATTTAATTGATTGCTTGTTTTCATCAGGGTGTCAGTTATGAACACAATGAACCTTAGTATTAATGAGCTCATGCCAGATTGAACTTTGCATTAATTGGTTTTAAGGGTTCGGTTGGTTTCCATGACAAAAGCAACATTTTGAGTGACAGGTGGGTTACCACAGTAACGGCAGTCGGAGGACCTGTGAGTGCTGTCTTGTTGGTATGCGGAATCCAGGAGATTTGGGAACGGTTTACGTGGGCGCCTAGTGGATGGAAGTGGATGTCCGTCCATCTGCGGGAGGAGCACCTGGCGTCTGCTGCCTCTCCTGTCAGAGTAGAGAAACCCCAGGAGAGGAGTGAAGAGAGCGGGGAGGAGATGTAGAGGAGAGTAGGGAAGACATTGGGGAGGAGAGGAGAGGAAAGGGGAGGAGTGGGGAGAGCAGGAAAGGTAGTTGAGGAGAGGAAGAGGAGAGGTGGGAGGCGTGGGTGGGAGCTGAGGACTGGAATGAGCCAAGCGTGTCGGAGAGCCAACAGAGAACACCAGGCAGTCGTCAGGTAGCAGCTAGCTCCACTCCCTGGGATGATGTCACTGGTACAGGCAGGTAGGAATTCTGCAGAGGCAACAGGACAAACAGGATTCCAGCCGTCTGGTCAGATCCTCAGGAAATGGAACATTAGTGCCAGATCAGTGGGCTTCTTCAATCAGCACTGGCACCCACTCGGCTTGCAATTCTTTACATCTCTCAGGAAACGGGCTGTATTTATCTAGATCTCTCTGCCATCACTGCTCTCCTCCCCCGGCCCGCCACTGAGCCCGAGCAGAATGGGATTCTGTCTCCCTCTCACCACCTCCTCAATGATTGATGACACCCCACACAGCCATAAACGAGACATCACAATATCCAGAAACCTGTAAAGGAAAAAAATGTGATGCACACGCAGCCTCAAGCATTGTTTGTGGAGTCCTCAATTTATTTTTGTGAAGTTTCACAACAAAGTGACATTGATGCTGTCAAGGTCCAGGAGATGTTTGTGTGTGAATCCTTCTGGGGATACTTTGTGTGTGTGTGTGTGTGTGTGTGTGTGTGTGTGTGTGTGTGTGTGTGTGTGTGTGTGTGTGTGTGTGTGTGTGTGTGTGTGTGTGTGTGTGTGTGTGTGTGTGTGTGTGTGTGTGTGTGTGTGTGTGTGTGTGTGTGTGTGTGTGTGTGTACGTGTACGTGTACGCATTTAACTATACTTGTGGGGATCAGAAGTCCCCAAATGAACAGTAAACGGACAGAAATGTTACATTTTGTTAGTCCCCACAAGGTCAAATGCTATTTCTAAGGGGTTTAGGGTTGAGGTTAGAATTAGTGTTCGGGTTAGAATTAGGTTTAGGGTTAGGAGCTAGGGTTAGTTTTAGGGTTAGGGTTAAGGTTAAGTGTTGGGGTTAATGTTAGGTTTATGATTGTGGTTAGATTTAGGGTTAGGGCAAATAAGATTTTGAATGGGACTGAATTGTGCCCTCCCCGACAAGGTTAGTTATACAAGACTCTGTGTGTGTGTGTGTGCGTGCCTATGTGTTCATTGAATGATGCTTATATTATTCGGTGGGTTTACTGTACATAACTGTCAATGGTTAAAAATGGGTAACTCATAAAAAATGTAGAGTCTAACTCAGTCACTTTCTGTGCAGACTGAAGCACAGTAGATGTCTAAACTTATCAATTATTCCCATACGGTATGCCCTGCTAGGTCACATGCAGACTCAGAGGTCAAGCGGTGTAGTGCAGGAAGTGCTTGTTCGACAAGCACAGTGCCACACACCACTGATCTCATTGAATAAGCCACATTCTCTTTGGATTGTGTGCAGCAATGCACACGGTCTATCTTTGCTTGCAGAATCCAATGTAATGAACTCCTTGTTCAAAACTTCACTAAGACATATCAGGGATTTTCTAAAGCAGTTATTCACGTCAGTATCTGTCCTTATATTTTGCTGCTTAGAGTGCAGTCTTGGAAAAAATTACAGACTGCAGAGGCTGAAAGTATAGCACATTTTGAAGTTGAGTGCTCACAAACTAGCTTGACATGCTAAACTGGAAGTGCACAGCCTTGTAGAGAGCAACTCTAGAAAAAAAAAGCCATCAGTCTAAAGTGTTTTTTGAATTGTAGGGTGTCATGAGCGTGAGGCCCATTCTAGCCCCAGGCTTGGTCCAGACCCACGCTGCCTGCCTCGGAGGGGCAATGGGCGTTTATTTTGACAAGGTTGAGGTTTTTCAGAACCGTAACTTGTTTGTTTTCCATTATGAGTTGTGCAATTGGATCATTCACTTGCCTGGGGCCAGTATAGGGGAAAGTTTCTGAACCATGAATACAAAGAGCACCTTAGTGGACCCAAGTGTCCTATTAGAGCAATCCATGGCTAGCCTGAACTACAACCTTTTCTCAAGTGGCGATTAGGCGGGAAACGGGAAGAGAGGGAAACAAACAAACAAACATCTATGTACAGGTAACTGCCAAAATAAAGGAAACACCAACATAGTGTCTTAATAGGGCGGTGGGCCACCGTGAGCTGCCAGAACAGTTTCAATGCACCTTAGCATAGATTCTACAAGTGTCTGGAACTATATTGGAGGGATACGAGACCATTCTTCCACAATCATTTTTTTTTCCTGATGGTTTTTGTTGATGGTGGTGGGAAATGCTGTCAATCAGTGGAGGCTCCTCAGAGGAGGAAGGGGAGGACCATACTCCTCAGTGAATTTCATAAAAATAAAAATTGTAAAACATTTACAAATTTATATTTTTTTGATAAAACTACTAAATATAATCAAATAATTGATTAAAAAACAGTAGCCTCAACAGCACTCTGTAGGGTAGCACCATGGTGTAGCCGGAGGACAGCTAGCTTCCGCCCTCCTCTGGGTACATTGACTTCAATACAAAACCTAGGAGGCTCATGGTTCTCACCCTCTTCCATTGACTTACACAGTAATTATGACAACTTCCGAAGGACATCCGCCAACCATTTCAGAGCTCTGGCAGCATGAACTGACATCTTGGCCACCCAATCAAAGGATCAGATAATTAATCTAGTACTGAAGGCATAAGCTACAGCTAGCTAGCACTGCAGTGCATAAAATGTTGTGAATAGTTGACTCAAAGAGAGAGAAAGACAATAGTTGAACAGTTTTGAACAAATTCATTTCTTCCAAAATGAAGGAAAAGCAAGAGAGAAATAAAAAGTGTTATTTTTTTCACTTTCAGTTTCACTTACTTAGCTAGCAAATGCAGCTAGCTAGTTTAGCCTACTGAAACACCTTTCTCAAACAGCGATGTTTGCTAGCTGGCTATGACTTTCCAACACAAACCTAGATCTCTTCCAAGTCAAGGTAAGCTTTTGGTTTTTCAAATTGATTGACATCGGGGCCCGCTGGTGTAACTGCTTACTGACTGTACACTGTAACGTTACTGCATGGTTGTACCGGGTTTACTAACATGTTAGTTCTATTAGCTATGCTAACTCTGACGTTACTTTAGCTAATATGATGAGAACGATGTAGGTTGTGTGCAGCGGTTTGGATTGGAAAGGTTTTTTCGCCTGGTCACATACAACTGATGTGTTGTGCATTGAAGTCCACAAGCTAAGGGAAGAGGTGAGAGGAGGAGAGCGCATAGATGCGTGGCTGCTATGAAAGTGAGCTGTGTTTACGCGTGATCAGCGGTGTATTCATTCCGCCGATTCTGTTGAAAAATGTTTCTTAAACGGAAGCAAAGGGAACAAAAACGGGGATAAACATACCTAGATAGAAACTTTTGTTTGCAACTCTTGGACTAATGATTACACCCTATATCAGCTAGATCGAGGCAAGAGTGTGCAAGGCGGCATTGAACTTCACCGTCTGTCCATGTGTCACTGTCTATCACCTCAAATGTGTCTCTCGACCTGTGTGCACCCATGTTGTAAACGTTCATTCATATGCTAGGTTGTAGCAACCTCATGATGGGTAAAGGGAAAATTAGAGTATCATGTAGTAGCCTACACCTGACGCTGTTACACTGAACTGGGTGAATGGAATATGAATGAAAGTCATCCAATATGCTGTAATAGAAATAAGGACATGCTCATGAAGAAAAAAAACATCCTCCCTCATCTTAAACGGCACCCACCGCCACTGTGTTAATTGGGTTGATAATATAATGAAGAAATAAGGCCTGAGAGGGTGTGGTATATGGCCAATATACCACGGCTTGGCTAGATGTCCTTTGGGTAGTGGACCATTCTTGATACACATGGGAAACTGTTGAGCGTGAAAAACCCAGCAGCGTTGCAGTTCATGACACAAAGCGGTGCGCCTGGCACTTTAACAAATGACATCAATAAGACATCATAGCGTTCACCTGGATTCACCTGGTCAGTCTATGTCATTGAAATAGAAGGTGTCCTTAATGTTTCGTACACTCATTGTGTGTGTGTGTGTGTGTGTATGTGTATATATATATAATAAAATACAGTATGTCATTTAGCAGACACTTTTATCCAAAGTGACTTACAGTCATGCGTGGGTTGTGTTTAATTGCTTAATTAACTCAGGAACCACTCCTGTGTGGAAGCATCTGCTTTCAATATCCTTTGTATCCCTTAGTTTCCTTTATTTTGGAAGTTACCTGTATGTTTGTACAGAACAGTATTGGGACTATCCGGCATGAAGCGATTCTTTGATCTAATAGACTCAGTCATATGGAGGTCTCCTTAAGATGATGATGGTGGTCTTTGAATTCTACGTATGTATTGTTTAAACTCAGATGCTGCCTAGAGCTTAGGGTTTGTCTGGCCTTCAAGGCCTCTGCCCCTCTAGGACTGGATGCAGAGATGAGATATCTCTTTCACATCAGAAACATCATGGTCTCTCCACTAGCTTGCTCTCTTACAGGCTGAAGTCGGTCTGTTTTGGGATATTTCACACAAGTAATAATTGATCGTTTTATGGTTTTGTCAGAGTAAATATCAACAAATTCCCTGTTGGTTCAGCATGAACTTACTGAATGAATAATATTAGACTGCTGTTCCCTTCGCTGCTTCCAAACTGATTCCAGCCTCATCAAACATGTCAGATGTGCTCTGCGTCGCCCTAGTGTATCAATGTATCAATAAGCGATGTCACAGCGATGTGGCTGTCTGATGACTAAGGCTACTGTTCTCCTTGGGGTAAGGTAGGATAGCATGGCCTGTATCCTCCTATGGGACGTGTGTGAGCCAGATAATGAAATGGCTGGACAGAGAGCTTGGTTTGTTCAGCTCTCTCCTGGGGTAACAGAGCAGCCTGTCTGTCATTATGGCTGCCCCGGCCGCATGCACGCTGACATGGTCGCCAGGTGTACAGTGTTTTCTCTGACACATTGGTGCGGCTGGCTTCCGGGTGAAGTGGGCATTGTGTCAAGAAGCAGTGTGACCTGGCTGCACAGCTCTCGACCTTCGCCTCTCCAGAGTCCGTACGGGAGTTGCAGCGATGGGACAAGACTGTAACAACCAATTGAATACCACGAAATTGGGGAGAAAAAGGGATTAAAAATATATATTCCAAAACATGCATCCTGTTTGCAAAAAGGCACTTACATAATACTGCAAAAAATGTGTTAAAGCATTTAACTTTTTGTCCTGAATAGAAAATGTTATGTTTGGGGAAAATCCGATACAACACATTACTGAGTACCACTCCAAACATGACCCGCCAAACCGTGCTTCTTAACACCCGCTCGCTTAACCCGGAAGCCAGCTGCACCAATGTGTTGGGGGAAACACTGTTCAACTGATGACCGAAGTCAGCCTGCAGGCGCCCGGCCCGCCACGAAGAGTAGCTAGAGCGTGATGAGCCAAGTAAAGCCTCCCCAGCCAAACCCTCCCCTAACCCGGACGACGCTGGGCCAATTGTGCACCGCTCTATGGGACTCGCAGTCACGGCCGGTTGTGACACAGCCTGGGATCGAACCCCAGTCAGTAGTGACGCCACAACACTGCGATGCAGTCATTATGTGGTATTGTGTGTAAATGGGTGAGAAAAAACATCTATTTAATCCATTTTGAATTCAGGCTGTAACACAACAAAATGTGGAATAAGTCAAGGGGTATGAATACTTTCTGAAGGCACTGTATTTACTAGGATTGATTGATGCCTGACAGCTACATTACCCTCTCTGATGGATTCGGCTGCGACTTGAAACTCATTAGCTAATTCAGAAATAAATGTCAATTAAAAGACCTCATTTTCACACTTCCCCCTTCGCTCCTCCCTGGTGACGCAACTCGGGGAGAGGGCGGAGCCTGATGAACCCGGGTGTCGATCATTATCCCACATTCAAAATGGACAACGTTCAAATCGCTTTGAAGTTATCCAAGTGTCCCCCACCCCTTCTTTCATTTGCATATTTTAATGAGCTGAGGGCAGTGGAGCATGTTAGGATTAGGCCTGGTGGAGAAACAATACATCTGATAGTGATCCCCAAAGCTTACCAAATTAACTTTTCTGACTGACCGCCAGTCACGTAACCAACCATAGCTCATAGCACACTGCACACAGCCAATGCATCCGTTTACACAGTAGAGTGTCACACAGCCAATGCATCCGTTTACACAGTAGAGTGTCGGGCCACAGACAGCCGAGTTGACAAAGACGCTTGTGGTAATTACCAACACATATGTGTGTCTCATTTCTAAGGTCACATGCATGATTGGGACACGGTTCGTAACACTATGTCATCCAACTGCTTGTTAGCGCGGTGATCGTCCTCGTCCCATTATGACACCTACGTCATGGCTGCTGTAGAAGAGGGTGAGGATGGGAGGGGTGAGGGGAGAAGCGGATAAGGAAGTGAGAAACCCTGAAACCCTGAAAACTAAATAGTGTGCCACAAAATGTTGCTAGAAGTTTGCAAATGTTTGCCACTAGTGGTGAATTTGCAGCAATACTCTGGCAGCAATAATCATATTTACGTATTAATATTTATTATTTACTTTCCTGGCAAACAATTCTCTCGAGATTCTATTTTAATCTGTGCCAACAATATTTATTGTCACTAGTAGCAAACAGTTTATCAGAAGTTGTTTTTGGTGAACACATGAGTTCCAAGAACAGTAACCATTGACGACCAGTAGGGGGAGAAGAAAAATGTGTAGCAAATGGAAACCAAGTGATCTAGCTACCTACCAAAGTTGTCCGGTGAGTGTCTAACTTATTAATTCAACTTCCTAATAAAGGTTCAAATGTGTTAGCTAATTGTTTAGCAATGTCATGTTTTATGGGATAGAGTGAAAAACATGTTGTTGCTATATCAGTTTCAACCTGTCAGTGGCACTGACTGGCTAGCTAGTGGCTAGCGCATAGCTAGCTAGCTAACAGTAGCTATCATATTTTGCACAGCTAGCTTACTAATGATTTGCCTTATATTTTAATTTAATTTACGTGTCAATATGCTAGTGTCACTGTTCAGTAGCATGTTAGCTAGCACAACAGCTACAGTAGCAACAATTTCAGCAAATTTGACATCAATGCGAAACATAACTTTTGCAGATGGATACCCTTCCCCTACCCAACAGCAATCAATCAAATCCATTTTTATTGGTCACATACATATGATTAGCAGATGTTACTGTGGGTGTAGCGAAATGCTTGTGCTTCTAGCTCCGACTGTGCAGTAATATCTAACAAGTAAGATCTAACAAATTACACAACAAATAACCAATACACACAAATCTAAGTAGGAATGAATTAAGACTATATACATATATGGACGAGCGATGTCAGAGTGGAACGGACTAAGATACAGTAGAAGAGTATAGAAAACAGTATATACATATGAGATGAGTAATGCAAGATGTGTAAACATTATTATGTGACTAAGATACCGTAGAATAGTATAGAAAACAGTATATACATATGAGATGAGTAATGTAAGATATGTAAACATTATTGACTAAGATACTGTAGTAAAGTATAGAATAGAGTATATACATATGACATGGATAATGCCAGATATGTAAACTTTATTAAAGTGACTAGTGTTGCATTCCTTAAAGTGGCCATTGATTCCTAGTCTATGCCTATAGGCAGCAGCCTCTAAAGTGCTAGTGATGGCTGTTTAACAGTCTGATGGCCTTAAGATAGAAGCTGTTTTTCAGTCTCTCGGTCCCAGCTTTGATGCACCTGTACTGACCTCGCTTTCTGGATGATAGCGGGGTGAACAGGCAGTGGCTCGGGTGGTTGTTGTCCTTGATGATCCTTTTGGCCTTCCTGTGACATCGGGTGCCGTAGGTGTCCTGGAGGGTGGGTAGTTTTCCCCCGGGAATACGTTGGGCAGACTACACCACCGTCTGGAGAGCATTACGGTTGCCATACCAGGCGGTGATACAGCCCGACAGGATGCGTTCAATTGTGCATCTGTAAAGGTTTGTGAGGGTTTTAGGTGACAATCCACATTTCTTTAGCCTCCTGAGGTTGAAGAGGCTCTGTTGCGCCTTCTTCACCACACTCTGTGTGGGTGGTCCATTTCAGTTTGTCAGTGATGTGTATGCCAAGGAACTTGAAGCTTTCCACCTTCTCCACTGCAGTCCCATTTATGTAGATAGGGGGGTGCACCCTCTGCTGTTTACTGAAGTCCACGATCATCTCCTTTGTTTTGTTGACATTGAGAGTCAGAGGTTGTTTTCCAGGCACCACACTCCCAGAGCCCTCACCTCCTCCCTGTAGGCTGTCTCGTCATTGTTGGTAAACAAGCCTACTACTGTTGTGTCGTCTGCAAACTTGATGATTGAGTTGGAGGCGTGCTTGACCACGCAGTCATAGGTGAACAGGGAGTACAGGAGGGGGCTGAGCATGCACCATTGTGGTGCCCCAGTGTAGAGGATCAGCGGAGTGGAGGTGTTGTTGCCTAACTTCCCCACCTTGGGGAGGCCCGTCAGGAAGTCAAGGACCCAGTTACACAGGGCGGGTTTCAGACCCAGGGCCTCAAGCTTAATGATGACCTTGGAGGGTACTATGGTGTTGAAGGCTGAGCTATAGTCAATAAACAGCATTCTTACATAGGTATTCCTCTTGTCCAGATGGGATAGGGCGGTGTGCAGAGTGATAGCGATTGCATCATCTGTGGATCTATTGGGGCGGTAAGCAAATTTAAGTGAGTCTAGGGTGTCAGGTAAGGTATAGGTGATATGATCCTTGATTAGTCTCTCAAAGCACTTCATGATGACAGAGGTGAGTGCTACGGGCGATAGTCATTAAGTTCAGTTACTTTTGCCTTCTTGGTTACAGGAACAATGTGGTGGCCATCTTGAAGCATGTAGGGACAGCAGACTGGGGTAGGGAGAGATTGAATATGTCCGTAAACACACCAGCCAGCTGGTGTGCGCATGCTCTGAGGACGCGTCTAGGGATGCCGTCTGGGCCGGCAGCCTAGCGAGGGTTAGCACGTTTAAATGTTTTACTCACGAGAGCCCACAGTCCTTGGTAGTGGGCCACGTCGGTGGCACTATGTTATCCTCACAGCCTGTGAAGAATGTGTTTAGCCTGTCCGGAAGCCAGACGTCAGTCTCGGCGACGTGGATGGTTTTCCGTTTGTAGTCCGTGATTGTTTGTAGTCCCTGCCACATGCGTCTCGTATCTGAGCCGTTGAATTGCGACTCCACTTTATCTCCACTGACGTTTAGCTTGTTTGATTGCCTTGCAGAGTGAATAACTACACTCTTTATATTCTGCCATATTCCCAGTCACCTTGCCATGGTTAAATGCGGTGGTTTGCGTGGTGTTGGAAGAGGCTGCTTGAGGAAGAGGATGCGTCAACTCCCTGGAAAGATGGAAAGATGTTTGTGTTGCACTCACTTATTAGCGCGTTCTTTTATTGATAAATTAGTGTGCCATCTTCAATCTTGATAAGGTCAGTACAGGGACATCAAAGCTGGGACCGAGAGACTGAAAAACAGATTCTATCTCAAGGCCATCAGACTGTTAAATAGCCATCACGAGCTGGCATCCACCCAGTACCATGCCCTGAACTTAGTCACTGTCACTAGCAGGCAACCAACCGGTTACTCAACCCTGCACCTTAGAGGCTGCTGCCCTACCTACATAGACATGGAATTACTGGTCACATTAATAATGTTTACATACTGTTTTACTCAATTCATATGTATATACCGTATTCTAGTCAATACCATCCTTTTCAGCTATTGCTGTATATATACTATTCTATCCTACGTATTCTACAGATATACTATATTCTATCCACATACTGTCCATAATGTCTATACATCCCATCACATGTACAGTACCAGTCAAAAGTTTGGACACACCTACTCATTCAAGGGTTTTCCTTTATTTTGACTATTTTATACATTGTAGAATAGTAGTGGACATCACAACTATGAAATAACACACAATCATGTAGTAACCAAAAAAGTTTTCAACAAATCAAAATATATTTTATATTTGAGATTCTTCAAAGTAGCCACCCTTTGCCTTGATGACAGCTTTGCACACTCTTGGCATTCTCTCAACCAGCTTCATCTGGAATGCTTTTCCAACAGTCTTGAAGGAGTTCCCACATATGCTGAGCACTTGTTGGCTGCTTTTCCTTCACACTGCGGTCCAATTCATCCCAAACCATCTCAAATTGGGTTCAGGTTGGGTGATTGTGGAGGCCAGGTTATCTGATGCAGCACTCCATCACTCCCCTTCTTGGTCAAATAGCCTGGAGGCGTGTTTGGCCATTGTTCTGTTGAAAAACAAATGATAGTCCCACTAAGCGCAAACCAGATGGGATGGCGTATCGCTGCAGAATGCTGTGGTAGCCATGCTGATTAAGTGTGCCTTGAATTCTAAATAAATCACAGACAGTGTCACCAACAAAGCACCATCACACCTCCTCTTCCTTGCTGTTGCCCCTTTAAACATCCTAAAGTTAACATCCCTATAGTGTTCACATTCTTCTCATGGGAACCACACATGCGGAGATCATCCGTTTACTTACACTGCGTCTCACGAAGACAACGCGTTGGAACCAAAAATCTCAAATTTGGACTCATCAGACCAAAGGACAAATGTCCACAGGTCTAATGTTCATTGCTTGTGTTTCTTGGTGCAAGTAAGTCCCTTCTTCTTATTGGTGTCCTTTAGTAGTGGTTTCTTTGCAGCAATTCAAACACGGCCTGATACACGCAGTCTCCTCTGAACAGTTGATGTTGAGATGGGTCTGCATTTATTTGGGCTGCAATTTCTGAGGCTGGTAACTCTAATGAATTTATCCTCTGCAGCAGAGGTAACTCCTGGTCTTCCTTTCTTGTGGCGGTCCTCATGAGAGCCAGTTTCATCATAGCGCTTGGTGGTTTTTGAAGCTGCACTTGAAAAAACTTTCAAAGTTCTTAAACTTTTCCAGATTGACTGACTTTCATGTGTTAAAGTAATGATGGACTGTTGATCTATTTGCTTATCTGAGCTGTTCTGGCCATAATATGGACTTGGTCTTTTACCAAATAAGGTTATCTTCTGTATACCACCCCTACCTTGTAACAACACTCTAATGTATTAAGAAGGAAATACATTTCACTATTTAACTTTTAACAAGGCACACCTTTTAATTAAAATGCATTCCAGGTGACTACCTCATGAAGCTGGTTGAGATAATGCTTAGAGTGTGCAAAGCTGTCATCTCTGCAAAGGGTGGCTACTTTGAAGAGTCTCAAATATAAAATACATTTGGGTTACTACTTGATTCCATGTGTTATTTCATAGTTTTGATATCTTCACTATTATTCTACAATGTAGAAAGTAGTAAAAATAAAGAAAAACCCTGGAATGAGTAGGTGTGTCCAACCTTTTGACTGGTACTGTATATATACTCTGGACTCCGACATTGCTCGTCCTAATATTTATAGATTCTTTCATTCCATTCTTTTACTTTTAGATTTGTGTGTGTTGTGGTGAATTGTTAGATATTACTGCACTGTTGGAGCTAGGAACACAAGCATTTCGCTGCAGCCGCAGTAACATTTGCTGAATATGTGGATGCGACCAATCAAATTTGAAGGTAAGCAAATGCATGTATTATTCTCATACATTTAGTCAATTCAATCATTATTTGTAACAATTAGATCTTTCATTGCTTTAAACTAATGGTTACTGTAGCTCATGTTGTCTTTCTCTCTTTCTTTCTAGAAACAGTCAGTTACCAGGCGAAAAGAGTGATTGAAGCCTTCAATCAAACTGAGGACAGAGAATATATGTGCACAGGATTAAGACTTCTTGCATGCATGGCCTTGAGATGTAAGTTAACAAGAAGTCATTTTGGAAATATAATATGAATTGCCATATTAGGCATAATTCAGTTTGATGTTGCTTTTCTTCTACCCAAGCCTTATACACCTGAGTCAGGAAGAAGAGACCACTAGTAGACAACTGTCTCTTAATGTTGAAGTCCCCAGTCTAGATTGAATATCACAATTAGTTGATTCGTTTGAATCAGTTGTGTTGAGGCTTGGCTGGAGGAACATCTTGCATACAGTGGCTCTAGGTACAGTTGGCCCCCCATTTAAAGGTAGATTTAGTAGGCCTAAATCCCAGTTCATGCTAGCTACATTGTTTATATAGCATTTATACAACTTTGTAACAGCTGACCCCGCTTTTCCAACGCCACACCTTCCCATTAGCCGCTGTCTACCTTTTAAGATGCTAAAAAAAAGAACATGTTTTCAGTTTTTGTGTTTTCTGATTGTTTCAGTGCATGCGTTCAACAAGCTTTGGACAAAGGACTTCCACAGGGCCGCCATTTCCAAAGTTCACTCAAAAAGGCAATAGTTCTGTACTGGGTTTGATTTAGTTTTGTTGTTTTATTATTTAAATGTTGTTCCTCGTCTTTTAAATGTCCATTGGTTAAAAGCTCATTGCTCAGTTATTACTTGGCTCGTGTAAATTCTGTAGTTGCCCCTTTAAACATCCTACGGTTATCATCCCTGTAGTGTTCACATTTTTCTCATGTAAGTGTTGTAAAAAAAGATTAAATAAGCTATTTATATTCGGTCTTGGCTCTTTTTTTTCATTAGCATGCTGATGATTTCAAGATTACTATTGTATTACTTACTTACTGACTTTATTGTCCCCATGGGGAAATGTTGTTGCAGTGTCACGTACACGTTTAAAGTGGCGTTTAAATAGAACGCCCCCCCCGAACGTCACACACACTGCAGGTCGCAACAGAGCCGCGCCCCTATTAGACAGGATATTAACACAGTGCCTGTGGCACTTGGCATAATGTTTTCAGTGTGATAAAGACAAGAAAGCTGTATTGGATTTATTTTGATCTGTTAAGACATTGCATACATGTTGTTTAGTATATTATGTAAATGTAGTATGTTTTGTTAAGTTCTCTGTGAGATGCAAGTTCATTTAAAGTTACATGGGATTTGGTTTAAGTAGATAAGACATTTCAATGTTGTTATACACAAAGTAACTTTAAACCTGATCTAATGTGCATGTTCATAATGGTGAATGTTCGCCACAAGTTTCCCACAATTTGTGTGCCAGAAGTTGCCGCAAATTTGCCAAAACCGTTTGTCACAAAACTATTTTGCATGAGAAAATATAAGCCTACCGCAAATTTGCGAAAGATTTGCCACAACTGTTTACCAGAAGCCTGTTTTTTTTCAGTAAAGAAAGGCAAGTTGCAAAGTACCGCAAGACACCTTAGCAACAACAACTGGGTCTGAGGTGGTGCCCTGCTATTTGGAATGTGTCTGAACCCAAGGTTGCCATGGTGTACTGTTGGCACTCAAGTGTGGCCATTTCTGCTCCGTGAGGTGAATGTATACGGGGCCGTAGACATGTCTGGTGGTCTGGCCTGCTCTGTGAGAGACAGTTAGGCTCAACGACAGCAGGAAGAGAATAAGAGGGAGCAGAGGGAGAAGAGCAAATGCACAAAGGACAAAGGTTGTACAGATGACTCATTCCATTCACCATATTTGACTCTCTCAGAACATAAAACAAAGAAACTTGGAAGAATATGCCATGGGAACTGGGAATTTTATAGAGGCTAGAGCCACTAGTCTAAAGAGTCTATCAACATGAAGATGACATCACCTTTTCCCTCCTTAAAAAAGATAAAAGGAAAACGTGTTCAGGATTTGCTGTTTAGAGTTGGATAAGCTCTTTAATGGTTGATAGACAGCAAAGACAAAAGTTGCAGTCTATACAATAATGTTGTGAGAGAACTTTTAAAACCTTAATTTTCCTTTGTAAGAGCTCATTTTGTTGAGTTGCCAAATGGTGGAACGTGAGTAAAATGGAACTTATTCGTTGGTAAGATATATATATATATATATATATATACACACACACACACACGACCGGTCAAAGGTTTTAGGACACCTACTCATTCAAGGGTTTTTCTTTATTAATTTTTGTTTTTACATTGTAGAATAACAGTGAAGCCATCAAAACTATGAAATAACACACATGGAATCATGTAGTAACCAAAAAGTGTTTGTCACGTTCCTGACCTTATTTCCTTTGTTTAGTATTGTTTAGTTGGTCAGGACGTGAGCTGGGTGGGCATTCTATGTTATGTGTTTCTATGTTGGGTTGTCAACTAGCCTGATATGGTTCTCAATCAGGGGCAGGTATTTTACGTTTCCTCTGATTGGGAATCATATTAAGGTAGGCTGTTCTCACTGTTTGTTTGTGGGTGATTGTTCCTGTGTCAGTGTTTGTGCCACACGGGACTGTTTTCGTTCGTTCGTTCGTTCGTTTGTTCACGTCGTTTATTTGTTTTGTATTTTGTCAAGTGTGTTTTTCGTCTTCGTTGCTTCATTAAAAGATATGTATTCAACCCACGCTGGGTTTTGGTCCGATCCATGTTCCTCCTCAGACGAGGAGGAAGACAAGCGTTACAGTGTTCAACAAATCAAAATATATTTTATATTTGAGATTCTTCAAAAAGCCACCCTTTGCCTTCATGAATGGAATGCATTTCAATGTTTTTTTAATTTATTTTTATTTTTAACCTTTATTTAACTAGGCAAGTCAGTTAAGAACAAATTCTTATTTATACCAATATATACCAATTCCATATTATGGCAAGAACAGCTCAAATAAGCAAAGTCCATAATTTAAGACAGTCGCAAAAAGTGCAGTCGCAAAAACCATCAAGCGCTATGATGAAACTGGCTCTCATGAGGACCGTCATAGGAATGGAAGACCCAGAGTTTCCTCTGCAGCAAAGGATGAGTTCATTAGAGTTACCAGTCTCAGAAATTGCAGCCCAAATAAATGCTTCAGAGTTCAAGTAACAGACACATCTGAACATCAACTGTTCAGAGGAGACTGCGTGAATCAGGCCTTTATGTTCGAATTGCTGCAAAGAAACCACTACTAAAGGACACCAATAATAAGAAGAGACTTGCTTGGGCCAAGAAACATGATGCAATGGACATTAGACCGGTGGAAATGTGTCCTTTGTTCCGGAGTCCAAATTTGAGATTTTTGGTTCCAATCGCCGTATCTTTGTGTTACGCTGTGTGGGTGAACGGCTGATCTCTGCATGTGTATTTCCCACCATAAGCATGGAGGAGGAGGTGTTATGGTGTGGGGGTGCTTTGCTGGTAATGCTATCTGTGATTTATTTACAATTCAAGGCACACTTAACCAGCATAGCTACCACAGCATTCTGGAGTGATACGCCATCCCATCTGGTTTGGGCTTAGTGGAACCATCATTTGTTTTTCAACAGGACAATGACCCAATACACCGCCAGGCTGTGTAAGGGCTATTTGACCAATTGATGGAGGGCTGCATCAGATGACCTGGCCTCCACAATCCCCCGACCTCATCCAAACTGAGATGGTTTGGGATGAGTCGGACAGCAGAGTGAAGGAAAAGCAGCCAACAAGTGCTCAGCATATGTGGGAACTCCTTCAAGACTGTTGGAAAAGCATTCCAGGTGAAGCTGGTTGAGAGTTTGCCAAGAGTGTGCAAAGTTGTCATCAAGGCAAAGGGTGGCTATCTGTTTAACACTTTTTTGCTTACTACATGATTCCTTGTGTGTTATTTCATAGTTCTGATATCTTCACTGTTATTCGACTGTCACGCCCTGACCATAGTTTGCTTTGTATGTTTTATGTTTTGTTTGGTCAGGGTGTGATCTGAGTGGGCATTCTATGGTGTATGTCTGGTTTGTCTATTTCTATGTGTTTGGCCTGATATATGGTTCTCAATCAGAGACAGGTGTTTTGCGTTGTCTCTGATTGGGAACCATATTTAGGTAGCCTGTTTTGTATTGTGGGTTATTGTCTATATGTAAGTTGCCTGTGTCTGCACTTGTCATTTATAGCTTCACGTTCGTTTTGTTGTTTTGTATTAGTCTGTTTAGTGTTTCTCTTCGTTTATTAAATAGAAGTATGTATTCGTATCACGCTGCGCCTTGGTCCTCCTCTCTTCCACATTACGACGATCGTGACATCGACGATGTAGAAAATAGCAAAAATAAAGAAAAACCCTTGAATGATTAGGTGTTCTAAAACCTTTGACCGGTAGTGTGTATACCTGTATAGCCTCGTTATTGTTATTTTATTGTTGTTCTTTTATTTAGTAAATCTTTGTCAACTCTTATTTCTCTTGAAACAGCATTGTTGGTTAAGGGCTTGTAAGTAAGTATTTCACAGTAGGGTTGTACCGTGTATTACACCTGTTGTATTCGGCACATGTGACAAATAAAATTTTACTTTGATTCGATACGGGCTATTTTCTAATATCAATTAAATACCGGAGAGATGTGTGCTTGTGAAGTGTCAGAATGATGAAGTGCTTACATTCTTCCCTTCCACTGGGGTAAATGAAGGTCCATGTGAGTGACGACCATCACAGCTTATGCAGCTTATTAAAAGTGAGGCGGTAGTGCATTGCGGAGTGGGCAAATGGCTATGGATGTTAGGAAGCGCTCGACAGATGAGCCTGCTACTGTGCTAAGCTCTTGTAAGGCAGCTAGAATTGATTGTTTGGCTGCCTTTAAGTCCAGCTGCTCTAACTGCTGTCACTGGAAGTTCCCTGGCTGCACTAGGGATGAGGGAGCGAAGCAGCCAAGGCCAAAAGGTGGCATTTTCATGCACTGTAAGTCTTTGGCTGATGCAACTCCTCTGAGGCACTTTGTTGGAAAGAGACAAGCTTACTCGGGATGTAACGAATGATGCGATAATTGTCCGTCATAAACTATGGCTTATTTTTTTATTGGCCCCAATACTTTTTTGTCTCTGTGTCTGAGCCTTGAGGCTCCACAGTGTGAGTCTGCTATGTTCCTCTTATTGATATGTTATTGGCTCATCCATAACACCCTCATTTCATTGTCACCTTTTCTTCAAGGTGGTTTATCTCTTGGAACCTCAATACAAGTTGACTCATTTTTTCAAATGATTTTAGGCTATCATAGTGGAAGCAGCGAGGTGCTGATCGCTAGGTGCTGTATGTCACAATCAATTCAACGATTCTTAACCCCCAAGCAAATATTGATGGAGTCAACATAGTGTCGTCCTCATCATTTTATCTTACTTAATCAACGTAATCACGTTCCGTCAAGGTGGCTTAGTTGGTTGAATTTGCAAAATGGCATCAAAGTACACAGGTTTTGATCAAACAGCGTTGAATTCACGTTTGTTTGCACCTCTGTCAACTATTAACCAAAACTGGATGTTGGTCTGACGTCTTTGTCCAGCAGTGTGAATCCACTATTTTCCCTACAACCATTAACATGTTTTTTCTTTTTCATTTGACCTGTGACAATAACAAACAATCATGTGTTTGCCCAAACGTGTTTAATTCAAGGCTAGTCATTGTGTTGTGCCTCATTGCCTAGGAATACATTGGTGTTTCCAAAAGAATTAAGCAAAGTACTGGCAGGGGTCATCCAGCTTGGCCCAGGGCTAGCCTCCTTAGGGGTTACTTTAGTTTCAGGCCTGGCCTAGCCTAAATGCAGATGTTATTACCTGCTTTCTCCTACTCTGAAATGAATTGTCATCTTTCAGTTAGTGTATTTGTGTTTCATTCAGAGTTTTTTTAGTATAGCGATGTCGTGAGGTGCTGGAAATCCTTGATAGTTGTGCTTGAATTTTTCTATTTATTTTTGTAACCTTTATTTAACTAGGCAAGTCAGTTAAGAACAAATTCTTATTTACAATGACGGCCTACCCCAGCCAAACTCTAACCCAGTGACACTGGGCCAATTGTGCGCCGCCCTATGGGACTCCCAATCACGGCCAGTTGTGATACAGTCTGGAATCAAACAAGGGTCTGTAGTGACACCTCTAGCACTGAGATGCAGTGCCTTAGACCACTGCGCCACTCGGGAGTCCAATTCTGTAAAAGGTGTAAGAACCCTGGTGTGTGTTATTATATGTGATATCCTGTGTTTGGAGAACAATGGATCAAACTTGGCAGGTGGGGGTAGAGGTGGAGGTAGAGGTAGAAGTGGAGGAAGACCAAGAACAAGGAGAGTAATCTCTGATGAAATTCGGGAGACTGTGTGGTCAACCATGGTTTGACCTTGAGAGAGTCTGGGCAGAGAGTGCAGCCCAATCTGAGCCGCTTCACCATAGCATCCATCATTCGGACGTTCAAAAATGAGAATAGGTATGTGCTGCAGACATTGGACCTCTCTACTACTTTTACGACTTGACAGTAGTACAACATGAAGCACAATAAATACTGTTGATTCAAATACATACTGTAAGGGGAAACAAAGTAAATGTTTCATGTATTACTGTATGTATGAAGTTGGGAGCTATACTACTTTCTAACATGTTTATCTTGTATATACTGAATTACTGTAGTGTTTACTGTACTGTATGCTATATTTTGTTTTTGTAGTACTTGAAGGCGACCACCACGTGGTGTTGGAACGCGTTTATTTACAGACTAACAGGAGGCTGCCATTGCGCAAATGGTAGGTGAAAATAATGCCATGAGACTTCGGGAAATCCAACAACAGATGATTGAAAACCCTGCCATCTTCCATAACATCAGAGTCAGCTTATCAACCATAGCCCGCATCCTTAAGAAACACCATCCCCAGATTAAGGAAATCTACAGAGTCCCATTTGAAAGGAATTCCCAGAGTGAAGGATAAACGTACGAATATGTACAACTAGGTCATTTACTAGTATTACACTCTTGAAACATTTGAGACTCACTGATGTTGCCAGTGACCTTTACTATACAGCAATTACAGTATTTACTGTAATTTCAGAGAGTCATGGAGTTGGATGCAAGTCCCATCCCCCAGGAACATATTCATAGATGATGCTGGATTCAATTTAGCGAAGATGAGGAGGAGAGGAATGAACATCATTTGTCAACTTGCCATCATTGAGGTACCTTGCCCCGCGGGGGAAACGTCACCATATGCCCATCTATGAACCACAATGGGGTCTTCCACCGCCATGCCACCCTTGGACCATACAACACTGCCCATCTCCTTAATTTCCTGAACACCTTACATGAATCTTTTTCAGCCAGAGCAGAGAGGGCCAGGTGATCCTAAGCTGAAAATGTATGTTCTAATTTGGGACGTGAGTTTCCATCGGGCTGCTCAGGTCCGCAACTGGTTCCATGACCGTCCCAGGTTTACAATTCTATATCTCCCACCATATTCCCCATTTCTCCACCACATTGACGAGTTGTTTTCAGCATGGCGGTTAAAGGTGTATGATCACAAACCCCATGAACATATGGCCCTTCTCCAGGCAATAGAGGAGGCCTGTGGTGACATTTCAGCAGTGTTCTGTCAGGGGTGGATGTGTCACGCCAGAATATATCTCCCCCCCCTATCTGGAATGGAGTATCGCCTGTGATGTTGATGAAAATCTGTAAAGCTGGACCAAAACAACAGACATTACTGATTTTGTTTTCGTAATAGAATATTTGTTTCTTGACTTGTGATTTAGATTTTACTGTATTTTGACAGTGTTTTTATGTATTCCGTACAATTGATCTCACATACAGTACAGTAGTACAAATATTCCTATTTTTCTTCCTTTGCATATGCAAAATATATTTACTGTATGTTTGTATTTTTACTTTGTGTGCTTACACTATTCTGTTTGACATGTATTGAGTCATGCTGAAATATAAAACTTACATCTTTGCATTTGTGTTACTTTCTTGTTTGAGTACACACATACAACAGAGTATAACAAAATATTTGTATTTACAATGAAACGGGTTCTGAAAGTAGTGTTTTGAATATGTCACAGCGTGATCTCGGGTTGTCACCAAGTTAGATTTGTTTGATGTGTGTGTCTCATTTGCATGGAGAGTTTCATTTTTAGCAGAGAGTACATGACTTTGATTGCCGTGTTTCATCTTGCAAGATGTCTGTGGGGTTTGGGGAAATCGGCTAACTGTTTTGTGTTTAGAGTTTTGAGTACCTGAGATGTAGTTTCAGTAAACGTGTGTAACAATTGGGAAAAACTGTAATAATAAACACAAATAATTGATTCATTCATTCCTTATTCACTGTAATTAATTAATTAAATTGTGTTTTTAATATACTAGTGACAGCCACTAAGGCAAGCTAGCAATGACTACCATTAGCATTCAGTGTGGTGAATAAGAATGCGCAAAAGTGAGCAAGTGCACGGCCATTTAATGACAATTATGGAAGCAATGTGGGTGGACATGGACGGAGACATATTGCAACTGACGTCAAAGGCGTGCACTGGAATTTCAAGATGTGTCCTGGTAAGTGGGTGGACGTTTCTGGTCATTTCTGGGGATTTTCTGAATTGTTTCCGGACATATACGTACACGTCTGCGTACAAAAGTGGTCCATTTGAGATTTACGGGACAAGTGCAGGGCCGAACACTGCTGGACACACACATTTCCAGAAATTGTGAATTTTCGGACTGGAGTGTTTGACTCGTAAATGTGCCTTTTCATGCAGTGAAAGGGAAAGGGGGTAGGGAGTCAACAACCAACTCGACACAACATACCATTCGGGAAGTAGAGTCGTAGAATGAAACTTTATTTGAAAGGAAATGAGAGGCGAGAGAGAGGGAGAGAGAGAAAAAAAATCAAATTCAATACACTTCATATTCAAGATGACCTCAACACTCACCACTGCTTTTCACATGGGAGCCATTGAGAAGAGCTGGCAGAATAAAATACCTTGCAAGGGTTGGAACGGTTCGGGGAACAGAACCAAAAAACGTAAAATAACAAAATGATTTGAGGAACAAAACACAAACCGGAAAAGTTCCGGAACAGAACCGTTATTTTAAAAGCATGGGCACCGGTTAATAACGTTCTTTCACATTCCGTGCATTTTTTTTACAGTCCCACAAAAACTGCAACAAAGCACCTATGCAAAGCCTTTACTCCATAACTCAGAATCTTATTCCAGCGTCTGCCTCCCAGCTGGAAATATTTTCCAGTGGGTGTGCGTGTGTGTGTAGGCTACCTGCTCCTACCCTCTGAAACATAGGTTAATGTAGCCTACTGACAACGTTACAAGCATGAGTCAGAAATTAGGGAGAGATTAACTTTTTCAATGCTAGTTAACGATACTAATGATAGTTATCAGGTTTCACATTAGATTTATTAACGACAAAAAACATAAGACGTGTTTTTAATTGTAGTGCTGCTCTGCACACACAAGTTTGTTAGCTAGCTAGCTGACGTTAGCTAACATTTACTCTGGTCCAATGTTAAGCCAACTCGGAAGTTCAAAGGCATTCAAAGTTTATCCGTAGAAGACGCTCCTCCGTAGGTATAATTCTGTGGGCCTAATTCAGATAATGCATGTCATCACATGATGCCCAGTGCTTCAAGGCAAGCTTCCTCCTTCCTCTCTCGCCCTCACCTCACCTGCAAAATATCAGTTGCATCTCCCACCCTACACTGTGTCTGGCAGCGTGTTTGACTTTCATTATGACTAAACCATGCTGTTATGGCAAAATACAATTTGATCTTAACGACTTTCCTATACAAATGAAATCGCTTACCCACTCCACAGCATGCTGCTCTATCCGCACTGATTAGGGAAGTAATTAAATGTGGAGATAAATGTAAAAAAATATATATATATTTCAGAGGTTTAAAAAGGAACAAAAAGGAACAATATAAACTGGTACTTTTTTTGGTTTGAACCGGTTCAGAGCTTTACCCCAACGCTGCTGCTACTCTGTTATTATCTATGCATAGCCACTTTAATAACTCTACCTACATGTACATAATTACCTCAATACCGGTGCCCCCACACATTGACAGGTAATACCGGTACCCCCTGTATACATCCTCACTATAGTTATTTACTGATGCTCTTTAATTATTTGTTATTGGTTAAGGGCTTGGAAGTAAGCATTTCATTGTTAGGTCTACACATGTTGTATTTGGCACATGTGACAAATACAATTTGATTAGTTGGTCGGAACGAAATTATGGTTCTGTTCAGAACAAAACGATTGGAAAATAATTTTGGTTCAAAACCCCTGGTTTTATTGTGAGCCTTTACCTCCGCTGTATTACTGGTCCTGAACTGTCCTTCTGTAATGACTTAGAGTTAAAACGCAATTACAGAGCCAGGCCGAAGGGGGGGAATCAATGCCGCAAGGACTGACGATTCCTCCCAGAAACAGAAAGGTATTATTAATAGTTTTTTCTTCTTGTTTGTCTACTAGTTTGGGAAGGTGGGTGGTGGTGTGTTCTATTGAAGTGAGGGTTTCTCTATTAAGACTATTCAGCCGAAGCGAGACAACTTTCTTCCTCAGATCTACTGTGTCTTTCTTTCCCTCGAATGATTCCATCAATGTGTCCATCATTACGGTTCCCTAACGGTTTGATCGGTTTCCATCTTGGCCTAGAACAGAGGATAACAGAGTATAACCATCTCCCAGTAAACCATTTTGGTAATACGGCTGGATCAGTATCTTTCACGAGGGTTTGGGACCTGGAGACTTACCTGGCACATTCACTTTGCATTACTACAATTTACAGTTTGAGGGGTTAGTAAAATTGATTAAAGAAATAGCTATGTCATTTTTATGAAGTTGTAAAAATCAATGAGGCAGTTACTCCTCAGTCGGGCAAAATGGCAAGGAAATTAATCCACTAGTGTATTCAAGGCTGTCTTGCCCTGGTGAGTTTTCTTTAAGGGAATTTTAGATTTCCATTACTCTTGTTTCTGCCAAATAACGAACCCATTTACTCACCCACGGGAGCAGGTTGTTTGATGTGCTTGTTCTTTTATTTGTTGATTTCACATCATTCATTTGAGAAATATGAAACATTCTCTCTATGAAACACTATCCCCATTACATTTACACAAGCGTCATATCCAAGAAGACCCGAGGCTGTAATTGCTGCTAAAGGTGCTTCAACAAAGTACTGAGTAAAGGGTCTGAATATTTATGTAAATCTGATATTTTTTTATTTTATTTTTTATAAATATGCAAATATTTCTGCAAACCTGTTTTTTCTTTGTCATTATGGGGTATTGTGTGTAGATTGATGAGAAAAAAACAACAATTTAATCCATTTTAGAATACGTTTGTAATGTAACAAAATGTGGAAAAAGGGAAGGGGTCTGAATACTTTCCGAATGCACTGAAAAGAAGGTATTTCTGTTTTTTATTTGTAATAAATTTGCAAACATTTCTAAAAACCTGTTTTCGCTTTGTCATTATGGGGTATTGTGTGTAGGTTGACGGGATTTTTATTTATTTAATCAATTTTAGAATAAGGCAGTAACGTAACAAAATGTGGAAAATGGGAAGGGGTCTGAATACTTTACGAATGCACTTCATCTTTTGACTACACTAACTTTGCTCATTACTCTCCTGTGCAAACTTTTGACGATTCACCCATTTAACCAGATGACGTTACTTTAACATTGTGCCAAAACTGTAATTCAATTAGGCCAATATCGCCAAGCATAATCTAGTACTGCAGACTTTTAAAGGTAAAACCTAGGGGATAATATTACTTTGCCGTCTTGGGTTTCCTTGTGTTATTCAACCTTTCTTGGGCTCTATTCATATCGTATTCTGGCAAGATTTGTATTCATATGAATGACAGTAATTATAGTACATTCTCAGTACTATGACAATAAAAATTCCTTGTTCCATGTGTCCTACCATCCGGTACTTTGAGTTGTCATGGCAACCACTGCCTGTCACATTCCATGCGAGTGGCACCTGTGACCTTATTTACAGGGAAGCAGAGCACCCAAAGCTCTGAGAGTTGATAGACAAAGTACGTCTCTGGAATTCAATAAAACCAGGCACGTCTCTTTTTCAAAGTCTTGACTAAAGGAGATTATTTTGATCTGTGTGCAATCTCCCCGGCTATTCCGATTGAGGTCAGAGCAGTTGCTGTCACCCACATGCTGTCAGAATGCTTATTTTCAAACAGCTGGACCAGGGCACTTGAGTGTATATGCATATTATTTAATATAATACCTATTGCATGGAATTCTATCGGAATGTAGGGGTTAAGAAACCACAGTGGCCCATATAGATGTAGCCTAGGCTACCGCATGGGCTATGGTCACTGATGGGACTGATTTATCCCTCGAATATGGACATATATTCATTGGTCGAGACAGCAACCATGCAGTCAGCCAAGTGCAAAAGGCCTGGCCCCCTGCTCGCTGTGAATCCTAGACCAACTCGGTAATAAGATTTGGTACACCGTGATGTTTCAATCAAGTAATGCCCCCAGAGCTCGATGTGAACATGTCATGAATATGAACTGCTACTTATGACGCTTCAGAGTTCTGCTTTGAATTTAAAAGCATTATACCCACAGAGGCAGGTTTTGTAACTGTGTGATTCAACAGACAAGAAGAACGTGTGTAGCCAGATTGATGAATCGAATTGAATTCATCCCCTGTGTTGTGGAGTGTGTGAGTCAGGGGAACTTGGCCGCAGTCAGAGGAACTCTCCGTTTTACCTGTCAGTGCAGCAGGGCCTCAGTGCCTGGCTGTGAGTACAGCCCATCGGCCATTTCACAGATCCTTAAGCATGATTTGTATTCAATTCGGCTTCATATCCTGGCTTTCCTCTAAGATCTGTGTTGGGAAAGAAAAGTCATATTCTTGTTTCAAAGCATCCGACAACTGACATTAAGACAAAATGATTTATGGGCGAGGAAAAGAAGGTAGCCGGACAAACATTGTCTTCAGATAGCTGAGTGCTCTCACGGAGGTAAGTCACCAGATCAGATGTCATGGCCTAAAGTCTTTCATCCTCAGGCAGGGAGGGAAGGCTGAGAGAGAGTATATATATCAGTGTGGGTATTGTCAGAATGCTAGTCTGGAATACTGAAAAAAGGCAGATATTAATGTAATGTAAAGTTCACCACGTTCAGATCATGTACCAGTCCTGTCTCGATAACAGAACAAACTAGTCAATTACAGATCAACTAAACCACATAACAGTTATACTGGCAGGATAGTGTGAATGTGCACATGAATCTACAGCTTTCTTGCCTGCCTGGCTGGTAGGTATGCTGCTGTTATTGTTGTGCTACTGGTCCCTGGGGTCAGCCACACTGCTGGCTAGTGTCATTAAGAGGCTGTTGACCTTTGTGCGTTCCCCTGCCAGACTGCCACTCTGATCATTAAAAACTTCTTAGGGATCGGCGTCCCGTCAACGGGACAGTTGTAAATCATGCAGCGCCATGTGGCACGATCGCAGATTTTAGGGAAACAACAAATGTCGGTAGATATAAGTGTCTTGTATCGGCTGAAAGCATAAATTCTCGTTAATATAACTGCACTGTCCAATTTACAAAAGCTATTACTGCGGAAAAATGCCATGCTATTGTTTGAGGGGAGCTCGTAACAACAAAACACTTTTTTTAACAGCGATAGGTTTGATAAATTCACCTCTGAAGGTGAAATGTGTACATACATTCTGAAATCTTGCTCTGATTTATCATCCAAAGGGTCCCCGAGATAACATGAAGTGTCGTTTTGTTCGATAAAAATCATTTTTCATATCCTAAAAAGGTCCATATAGCATGCACGGTCGATTTTGTATTTCCACTCGTTCAATTTGCAAAGAAAGGAATCTGTGAAAATTGAACCCTAAAACGTTGTTTCAACAAGTCAAATCACGTTCGTATTTATTCCTCAGAGATCCTAGAACGTAACCAGACTTCACTATCTCATTAGGAGTGTAGTATATCCTGTAGGACACCAAATTTGTTCAGAGAGCGATGCCTTCATGGCACGCCGTTGAAGACCAGGCGGTCTTCACAAGATTGACTGTAACTTTGTCAAATAAGCACCAATCGGGGTCAAACAAAGCTAGCTAGATAGCCAATGAGCGTATCTGTTGCAAAATGTTGCTCATAACCTTGTGTGACAGCAAGCCTTTTCCTTTCGGACAAAAATTATAAGAATATGGAGAGTTATGAAGTTATGAAAACTGGTTGTTTTGCAAATGTTGAACTTATAATATGGTTACTAATACTCGAAAATCGAAATCAAAGTCCAAGTATACAGATTTGACGATATTCTTGCAGAAAAATGTAATGTGAATGTAAATGTCTCCTTCACGATATGCCCAATTGTACCTGGGTGACTTCACACTAAATGTCATGTAGTACACTGCTGCCATCTTGTGGACACCATCGGAATTACAAACAGAGTGATGGCTAGATTTGGGACCTTTCTGTTGCATTTCAAAGATGGTGGTAGATCTTGTACCAGATCTATTGTGTTATATTCTCCTACATTCCATTGACATTTCCACAAACTTCAAAGTGTCTCCTTTCAAATGGTACGAAGAATATGCAGCTGAGCTACAGGCAGTTAGATTTGGGTATGTCATTTTAGGTGAAAATAGAAAAAAAGGGGGCTAATACGTTTTTTATCTACTGCTGCCTGCTGCATTGGGCAGCGCACAGCCTCTAACAGAGAGAAAAGGAGTAAAATATGTAGTGGTATATATGCTACACCCTGAATGATATCAATCGGGCCTTTCAACATACACCTTCTCAGAAAATGTCTCACTGTTTCCCCAAGGGGCAGAGAGATGCTCAAATCAAATCACATTTGATTTGTCACATACACATGGTTAGCAGGTGTTAATGCGAGTGTGGCGAAATGCTTGTGCTTCTAGTTCCGACCATGCAGTAATATCTAACAAGTAATCTAACCTAACAATTTCACAACAACTACCTTATACACGCAAGTGTAAAGGAATGAATAAGAATATGTACATAAAAATATATGAATGACTGATGGCCGAACGGCATAGATGCAGTAGATGGTATAGAGTACAGTATATACATATGAGATGAGTAATGTAGGGTATGTAAACATTATATAAAGTGGCATTGTTTAAAGTGGCTAGTGATACATTTATTACATCAATTTTTCCAATATTAAAGTGGCTAGAGTTGAGTCCGTATGTTGGCAGTAGCCACTCAATGTTAGTGATGGCTGTTTAACAGTCTGATGGCCTTGAGATAGAAGCTGTTTTTCAGTCTCTCGGTCCCCACTTTGATGCACCTGTACTGACCTTGCTTTCTGGATGATAGCGGGGTGAACAGGCAGTGGCTCGGGTGGTTGTTGTCCTTGATGATCTTTTTGGCCTTCCTGTGACATCGGGTGGTGTAGGTGTCCTGGAGGGCAGCTAGTTTGCCCCTGGTGATGCGTTGTGCAGACCTCACTACCCTCTTTAGAGCCTTACTGTTATGGGCGGAGCAGTTGCCGTACCAAGCGGTGATACAGCCCGACAGGATGCTCTCGATTGTGCACCTGTAAAAGTTTGTGAGTGTTTTTGGTGACAAGCCAAATTTCTTCAGCCTCCTGAGGTTGAAGAGGCGCTGCTGCGCCTTCTTCACCACGCTGTCTGTGTGGGTGGACCATTTAAGTTTGTCTGTGATGTGTACGCCGAGGAACTTAAAACTTTCCACCCTCTCCACTACTGTCCCATCGAAGTCCACGATCATCTCCTTTGTTTTGTTCACATTGAGTGTGAGGTTATTTTCCTGACACCCACTTCGAGGGCCCTCACCTCCTTCCTGTAGGCCGTCTCGTCATTGTTGGTAATCAAGCCTACCACTGTAGTGTCGTCTGCAAACTTGATGATTGAGTTGGAGGCGTGCATGGCCATGCAGTCGTGGGAGCACAGGGAGTACAGGAGAGGGCTGAGAACGCACCCTTGTGGGGCCCCAGTATTGAGGATCAGCGGGGTGGAGATGTTGTTACCTACCCTCACCACCTGGGGGCGGCCCGTCAGGAAGTCCAGGACCCAGTTGCACAGGGCGGGGTCGAGACCCAGGGTCTCGAGCTTGATGACGAGTTTGGAGGGTACTATGGTGTTAAATGCTGAGCTGTAGTCGATGAACAGCATTCTTACATAGGATGGCATGTGTTGTTGTGTTTTACATTTGCACAACAGTATCATGCAGATACACATTCAGGAAATCCTATTCAAGAGCACTGCACTGCTTAGATGTCGCTGCACTCAAAAGCTGTGCTGTGCTTCAGCTTTGAATGCATATTCATTTCATGACATGCTTATGCAGTCATTCCAAATTATAGGCGCAGAATGAGGTGAGGATCATTTGAATACAGTCTTATAGTGGTATTTTAAATATTCAGGCTGATTTGCCAAGATTAGGAGGAGCAATTACTGCAATGATAAATCTGGGGTTGTAATAGAAAGAATTGCTCCTGCCAAATGTAAACGAAGCACTCAAGTACCCATGCAGGCAGTGGTCATATGACGCCATATACAGTAGAGTGTACTGTAAACAGCATTATAGAAGCTATATAAACTAAACTAAAGCGGGAAGTACCAGTGATTCGCTCGATACGGAAGTGGTCAGATGACGCGGATGCTACACTACAGGACTGTTTTGCTAGCACAGACTGGAATGTGTTCCCGGGATTCATCCAATGGCATTGAGGAGTACTCCACCTCAGTCATCTGCTTCATCAATTATCAATCATCGTCAATGTCGTCCCCACAGTGACTGTGAGTACATATCCCAGCCAGAAGCCATGGATTACAGGCAATATCCGCAACGAGCTAAAGGCTAGAGCTGCCGCTTTCAAGGAGCGGGAGACTAATCCGGACGCTTATAAGAAATCCCACTATGCCCTCAGACGAACCATCAAACAAGCAAAGCGTCAATACAGGATTAAGATTGAATTCTACTACACCGGCTCTGACGCTCGTCGGATGTGGCAGGGATTGAAAACTATTACGTATTACAAAGGATATTCCAGATGCGAGCTGCCCAGTGACGCGAGCCTACCAGACGAGCTAAACGCCTTTTATGCTCGGTTCGAGGCAAGCAACACTGAAGCATGAATGAGAGCACCAGCTGTTCTGGATGACTGTGTGATAACGCTCTCGGGAGCCGATGTGAACAAAACCTTTGAACAGATCAACATTCACAAAGCCGCTGGGCCAGACGGATTACCAGGACGTGTACTCAAAGCATGCGCATTCACTGACATTTTCAACCTCTCCCTGAGCCTGTAATACCTACATGTTTCAAGCAGATCACCATAGTCCCTGTGCCCAATGAAGCGAAGGTAACCTGCCTAAATGTTTACCACCCTGTGGCACACGTCGATAACCATGAAGTGCTTTGAAAGGCTGGTCATGGCTCTCATCAACAGCATCTTCCCGGACACCCTAGACCCACTCCAAGTCGCATACCACCCCAGCAGATCCACAGATGATGCAATCTCAAATCGCACTCTACACTGCCCTTTCTCACCTGGACAAAAGGAACACCTATGTGAGAATGCTGTTCATTGACTACAGCTCAGCGTTCAACACCATAGTGCCCATGAAGCTCATCACTAAGCTAAGGACTCTGGGACTAAACACCTCCCTCCCCAACAGGATCCTGGACTTCCTGACGGGCCGCCCACAGGTGGTAAGAGTAGACAACAACACGTCTGCCACGCTGATCCTTAACACTGGGGCTCCTCAGCGGTGTGTACTCAGTCCCCTCCTGTATTCCGTGTTCACCCACGACTGCGTGGCCAAAGACGACTCCAACATCATCACTAAGTTTGCTGACGACAGCAGTGGTAGGCCTGATCACCGACAACAATGAGACGGCCTATAGGGAGGTGGTCAGAGAACTGGCAGTGTGATGCCAGGACAACAACCTCTCACTCAATGTGAGCAAGACAAAGAAGCTGATAGTGGACTACAGGAAAAGGCAGGCCAAACAGGCCCCCATTAACATTGACAGGGCTGTAGTGGAGCGGGACGAGAGTTTCAAGTTCCTTGGTGTCCACATCACCAATGAACTATCATGGTCCAAACATACCAAGACAGTCGTGAAGAGGGCACGACAAAACATTTTCTCCTTCAGGAGACTGAAAAGATTTGGCATGGGTCCCTAGATCCTCAAAAGGTTCTACAGCTGCACCATCGAGAGCATTCTGACTGGGTTGCATCACCGCCTGGTATGGCAACTGCTCGGCAACTGACTGTAAGGCGCTACAGAGGGTAGTGCGAACGGCCCAGTATATCACTGGGGCCAAGCTTCCTGCCATCCAGGACCTGTACAATAGGCGGTGTCAGAGGAAAGCCCCTAAAATTGTCAGAGACTCCAGCCACCCAAGTTATAGACTGTTCTCTCTGCTACCGCACAGCAAGCAGTACCGGAGTGCCAAGTCTAGAACCAAAAGGCTCCTCAACAGCTTCTACCCCTAAGCCATAAGACTGCTGAACAATTAATAACATCGCCACCGGACAATTTACATTGACCCCTCCCTTTAGTACACTGCTGCTACTCGCTGTTTATTATCTATGCATAGCCACTTCATGTACAAATTACCTCAACTAACCTGTACCCCCGCACACTGACTCGGTACCGGTGCCCCCTGTATATCGCCTCATTATTGTTATTCTTATTGTGTTACTTTTTATTATAACTTTTTATTTTAGTCTACTTGGTAAATATTTTCTTAACTCTTCTTGAACTGCACTGATGATTAAGAGCTTGTAAGTAAGCGTTTCACGGTAAAGTCTACACTTGTTGTATTCGGCGCATGTGACAAATAGTTTGATTTGATTTTGATATATGGTAAATGGCTTCTTTTTTATATGATAAAGTTTGTCATGTAGGGATATTAGTATAACTTAGTGTCAGACTGTAGTAGACCATGATGGGTTCTGTCTCAAATAGCATTCTATTCCCTTTATTGTTCCCTACTTTTGACTAGGGCTCTGGTCAAAAGTAGTGTTCGACGTAGGGAATAGGGCACCATTTGGGACATGACCATGGTTTCCAAAGCTTAAGAGCAATAAATGTAGGCTATCCAAAAGGTATAGTAGCTAAGAAAGGCAGAGCTACCCTCTGAAGCCTTGGTCGATGAACCACACCACAAACAATCACAGGCTTGACAGCGAGCTGCCCGAATCACTTATTGACTGAGGCAGTCAAAATCACTCAGGTCGACATGAGCGGTGGGCCCCGAACAGTTGTTCTGCCAGTGAGCCCCTTTAACTACTGTAATAAATGTTTTGGGGGAGCAGGGGCAATTGAACTTAAAAGATTAAAGCAAATATTAAATTAGGAAATGCGCCATTGGAATATGATTTAAATGGCGAGGCAGCCAGGAGCCGAGAAGACTTGGATGGATGTGGGAGAGCGGGAGGGAGAGGGACAGAGTGGAGGAAAGAGGTCACTGCTACCACTGAGCACATCCATTTCACAGTGTTTTCCCTTCTCTCCCTCCGGACAGCAGCCCGCCTTCTCCTCCCCTCACATCCACCCACCATAGTATAAATATAGCAGAGAAACTGACTTTAGACAACAGTACCGCCAGCCAAAGGTTGTAGCCGAAATCGACGGAAGAGATATAATTTCTGCCACTGCGATTGACATTTTATGAATACAATCGTCTATTTGTATTGTGAAATAGGTGTAACTGTCCTGATGGGTAACGATTTGGAATCTTTTCCAGACCAGAAACTTCCCGCCTCTCTCCCCCCTGCACAGGCGGCCCAGCCACTCCGCAGGCAATATCGATTTGTCTCAAGTGACCAATCCATTTAAGGTCCAGCAGCTCATTAGACCTCCAAGCAACAACAAACGAATGATTAGTTTAACCCTGTGTGCTACTGCTTGGGGATACGATGAGTTACGCTATTATATGGCGTGTGTGTGCGTGCATGAGTAAGTGAGTAAGTGAGTGAGGGTATGGAGCATCTTGGTAGGTGATCTCACCAGGGATTCCCCAACCTTTCTCCCCTCCAGTATGTGCAGGCTTGATGAAGGGAGGGAGGGAAGGAAGGAGCAAGGTGAGTTCACTCAGACTCTCACTGAATAAAACATGACTTGCCCATGTGTGTTCTCAGGGGATGAGGTTATCTCTTCAGCTTGTCTCCCTGGTCCTGGAAATGGGACTTGCTGTTTAGGTGCCTGTGTTCGCAAGCTGCAGAGCTAACCAGGAGAATTACGTAGTGACCTGACTTTACAGGCCTTGAGCAAACTTCGAGGTGTGTCCGCTGTAAGAGGACTGTGTATTCTACCGTTGTATATAAAAGTGTGAAGATGTCATGCAGCCTCAGACTTGTATTCGTAGAACACCTGGACAGAGAAAGAACACAGCAGTAGAGACCTTGCGTAGCTTGGCATCGAGGTTATCCTTGCTGAATATCTCTTGTTCAATAAACACATGAACACACTAATGGTTTTTATTAGTGTGATAAATAGCAGTACAACCCAGGCTATAATCAATCTGATACCAAAGAGCATTCTGCATACCGATGTGAACATGGGAGGCAAATCAACCTAGCAGAAGGAACGATCGGCTGAAATAACTCCAGCACACGTCCAGCACACGTCAGGAAGTCAAGAGGGTCAAGGGGCATGCGTCTCAACTCCTCTGCCTCTCTCAACCATCTTGTACCTCCTACATGGCCTGTCCGTCACACCTGTCGTCAGACGGCTTCTCCATATTCCGAATGGAGCGAACGGCAGCTTCTGGTAAGGGTCGAGGGGGAACGGTATGCTTCCTCAAACAATTCCTGGTGTACTGAAGTTGAAAACATTGAGCTCCTGTTCACCTGACCCGGAGTTTCTGATGCTAAAATGCCGACCCCACTATATGCCGAGGGAATTCACGTATTATCACACCTGTGTACATACCGCAAACACCAAAGCGGCACTCAACGAACTGTACAAGATCATTAGCCAGCAAGAATCCTCTCACCCAGAAGCAGTCTTTATAGTTGTGGGTGACTATAACCAAGCCCGTCTATCACCAACATCTATTCTGCCCCACAAGAGGATCCAACGTGCTTGACCATCTATACGCAAACATCTGTGTCACGTACAAAACCATCCCCCACCCCCATATCGGCCAATCAGATCACATACCTCTGTTGCTACTCCCCTGATTGGAATATGTTCAAAGATTAATTCGCCCCATACGCATTCATCAACATTGAGGAATATACAGTACCTATCAAGGCACAAGGTGAGACCCAAATGTAGACACAGGAGGCAGATGTTTGGAGTCTTACAATGTTTATTAATCCAAAGAGGTAGGCAAGAGAATGGTGGTGGACAGGCAAAAAGGTCAAAACCAGATCAGAGTCCAGGAGGTACAGAGTGGCAGACAGGCTCGTGGTCAAGGCAGGCAGAATGGTCAGGCAGGCGGGTACAAAGTCCAGAAACAGGCAAGAGTCAAAACCAGGAGGACTAGAAAAAGGAGAATGCAAAAAGCAGGAGAACGGGAAAACCGCTGGTTGACTTGGAAACATGCAAGACGAACTGGCACAGAGAGACAGGAAACACAGGGATAAATACACTGGGGAAAATAAGCGACACCTGGAGGGGGTGGAGACAATCACAAAGGACAGGTGAAACAGATGAGGGCATGACAGTACCAGTCAAATGTTTGGACACACCTACTCATTCAGAGAATAATAGTGTAGACATCAAATTATGAAATAACACATATGGAATCATGTAAATGGCGCTTGAGAAGAAGGCAGACAACCGATTGGGTTTTTTGTTAGTTTATTTGCATGGTTTGTAACTTCTTTTGTAACTTATTTTGTACATAATGTTGCCGCTACCGTCTCTTATGACCGAAAATAACTTCTGGACATCAGGACTGCGATTACTCACCACAGACTGGTAGAATCCTAATGTTTAACGAGTGTGACGAGGCTGACGCGAACGATATACTGCTTTCTCGGGAACAGGCCCAGATCCCCGTGATTTGTGTGAAGTGGAGGTGGAGAAAAAGGGGCCGGAGGATGGGCTGCCTTCTGAGAATTTGTAGGCGATCGAATAAACCCCCAATTCAATCGATTCTGCCAGCAAACGTGCAATCTTTGGACAATACAATAGATGACCTACGCGGAAGATTAAACTACCAACGGGACATTCAAAGCTTCACGGAGAAGTGGCTGAACGACAACACTATCAACATACAGCTGGCTGGTTATACGTTGCACCGGCAGGATAGAACAGCGTCGTCTGGTAAGACAAGGGGCGGTGGGCTATCTATTTTTGTAAATAACAGCTGGTGCACGACATCTAAGGAAGTCTCAAGGTATTGCTCGCCTAAGGTAGAGTATCTCATGATAAACTGTAGCCCACACTACCTACCTAGAGTTTATCTGTATTTTTCGTAGCTGTTTACAAACCAGTCAGAGGATGGCACTAAGACACCATTGAATGAGCTGTATTCCGCCATAAGCAAACAAGAAAAAGCTCACCCAGAGGCGACACTCCTAGTAGCCAGGGACTTTAATGCAGGGAAACTTAAATCCGTTTCTACCAAATTTCTATCAGCATGTTAAATGTGCAACCAGAGGGAAAAAGCTCTGGACCATCTTTACTCCACACACAGAGATGCATAAAAAAGCTCTCCCTCACCCTCCATTTAATTTGGCAAATCTGACCATAATTCTATCCTCCTGATTCCTGCTTACAAACTCAAATTAAATCAGGAAGCACCAATCACTAGATCAATAAAAAAAAGTGGTCAGATGAAGCAGATGCTAAGCTACAGGACTGTTTTGCTAGCACAGACTGGAATATGTTCCCGGATTCCTCCGACCACATCAGTCATTGGCTTCATCAATAAGTGTATCCATGATGTCATTCTCTCAACCAGCTTCACCTGGAATGTTTTTCCAACAGTCTTGAAGGAGTTCCCATATATGCTGAGCACTTGTTGGTTGCTTTTCCTTCACTCTGCGGTCCAACTCATCCCAAACCATCTCAATTTGGAGGAGGTCGGGGGATTGTGGAGGCCAGGTCATCTGATGCAGCACTCCATCACTCTCCTTCTTGGTCAAATAGCCCTTACACAGCCTGGAGATGTGTTGGGTCATTGTCCCATTGAAAAACAAATGATAGTCCCACTAAGCCCAAACCTGATGGGATGGCGTATCGCTGCAGAATGCTGTGGTAGCCATGCTGGTTAAGTGTGCCTTGAATTCTAAATAAATCACAGACAGCGTCACCAGCAAAGCACCCCCACACCATCACACATCTTCCTCCATGCTTCACGGTGAAAACCGCACATGCGGAGAACATCCGTTCACCTACTCTGCGTCTCACAAAGACGCAGCGGTTTGAAACCAAAAATCTCAAATTTTTACTCATCAGACCAAACGACAGATTTCCACCGGTCTAATGTCCATTGCTCATGCTTCTTGGCCCAAGCAAGTCTCTTCTTATTATTGGTGTCCTTTAGTAGTGATGTGTCTGTTACTTCAACTCTGCGAAGCATTTATTTGGGCTGCAATTTCTGATTCTGATAACTCTAATGAACTTATCAGCAGAAGTAACTCTGGGTCTTCCTTTCCTGTGGCGGTCCTCATGAGAGCCAGTTTCATCATATTGCTTGATGCTTTTTGCGGCTGCACTTGAAGAAACGTTCAAAGTTCTTCAAAATGTCTGTATTGACTGACCTCATGTCTTAAAGTAATGATGGACTGTCGTTTCTGTTTGCTTATTTGAGCTGTTCTTGTCATAATATGGACTTGGTCTTTTACCAAATAGGGCCATCTTCTGTATACCACCCCTACCTTGTCACAACACAACTGATTGGCTCAAACGCATTAAGAAGGAAAGAAATTCCACAAATTAACTTAAGAAGGCACACCTGTTAATTGAAATGCATTCCAGGGGACTACCTCATGAAGCTGGTTGAGAGAATGCCCAGAGTGTGAAAGCTTTCATCAAGGCAAAGGGTTGCTACTTTGAATAATCTTTTTTGGTTACTACATGATTCCACATGTATTATTTCATAGTTTTGATGTCTTCTTTATTATTCTGCAATGTAGAAAATAGTAAAAATAAAGAAAAACGCTGTAATGAGTAGGTGTGTCTTGACTGGTACTGTACATCGTTAGTCACAGATTTCATTAGGAAATGTGTTGATGATGTTGTTCCGACATTAACAATCCTGAAAAAACCCAACCAAAAACCCTGGATGAACGGAGATATCCATACATTGCTGAGAGCCCATACTGCAGCATTCAATGTTCGCACAACGAACCCTGATGTCTCGGTGGCGTGCAACGGGTACAAGGCAAGCATGTAGGGACGCAAAAAGACAATACAGACTCAAACTTGATTTGATGTTTGACAACTCGGTCTCCAATCACACTTTGTCACATGCGCCAAATACAACATGTTAACGGAAAATGCTTACTTACTTAAGCCCTTATACAACAGTGCAGTTCAAGAAAGAGTTAAGACATGTTTTCTTTTTTCTTTTTTACCCCCAATTTTGTGGTATCCAATTGGTAGTTACAGTCATTGTCTCATCGCGTACAGACTCGGGAGAGGCAAAGGTCGAGAGCCATGCGTCCTCCGAAACGCGAGCCAACCAAGCCACGCTGCTTCTTGACACAATGCCCGCTTAACCCGGAGGCCCGAGTTCCCGAGTTGGAATTCCGAGTTGGATGATCGTTCAAAACGATTTCTCTCAGTCGGACCTTGTTTGTTCCCAAGTTGCCAGTTGTCTTGAACGCACTGAAGTCGGAAGTCTGAGATTTCCCAGTTCCCAGTTGTTTTGAACAAAGCATCAGATTGTAACTTTGGTACCTCAGGGTTGCCAGCTCAAACCCCTCTTTACAGGGGGTTTATTTTTATTTAGCGTATACACTTCTCGTGTTTGCCCCCCATTTATTGATAAATCCCCCATCATAGTAATATTTCCTGCATCATATCCCCACACGATACCTTCCCCCATTTCTACACCCCATGGACTTGAAACCCCCCCACAAAATGAAATTAACCACCCCACAAACCCCCCTAAAATGGTTATCCCTGTTTAGCTTTCACGCTACGGTTAGGCTAGGCAGTAGGCTTGTATTTGATATGATCTGTGAGGTGAAAACATTTTATTTGCTTTGTGATTTTGTCAAGAACGGTAAACGACTTGTCAAGTCATGTGCTCTGGTTCTTGTATACACTGTAACAAGTACATCGACGATTTGTAATATGCTGAAAAGTGGCAAAACAAAGTTCATATTTTTCAGGCAATGAGCGCAGCCATCTTTGACTTTGTTTATTTGCGTCTTATAGTGAATGACATTCTGGGATTAGGGAGTTTTTTCCAAGTCAAACATAAACAAACATGGCTGCCATCATGAAGAATTTAGCTGCAGTTAGCACGCATTTATTTTCTAAACAACATTACATTAGTCTCTTGTGCTCACCAAAGATGTGGTATTGTAAACTAGTCTAGCTGTTAGGTCGCTAACTTGTGTTTTGTTTTTTTGTCAGTGCAACCTATTAGTTAGACTGGTTTATGGAATGAGTTTGGCTGTGGATGTGTTCCGTGGCACCATCCCTATGGTGAAGCAAGATTGGACTCCCCCGTGGTAAATTCAAATGATTGGACATGACTTGGAAAGCACACAACGGTTTATATAAAGGTCCCACAGTTGACAGTGCATGTCAGAACAAAAACCAAGCCATTCGGTCGAAGGATTTGCCCGTAGAGCTCCGAGACACGATTGTGTCTCTGCATAAATCTGGGGAAGGGTACCAAAAATGGAAACCTGCCACCATTCCTATGGTGAAGCATGGTGGTGGCAGCATCATGCTGGGGAGATATTTTTCAGCGGCAGGGACTGGGAGACTAGTCAAGATTGAGGGAAAGATGAACGGAGCAAAGTACAGAGAGATCCTTGATGAGTTCCTGAACGCTCTGGAGCAGGTTCTCAGACTGGGGTGAAGGTTCACCTTCCAACAGGACAACGACCCTAAGCACACAGCCAAAATAACACAGGAGTGGCTTCGGGACAAGTCTCGGAATGTCCTTGAGTAGCCCAACCAGAGCCCGGACATGAACCCAATCTAACATCTCTGGAGAAACCTGAAAATAAACTCAGCAAAAAAAGACACAGCCCTTTTTCAGGACCCTGTCTTTCAAAGATAATTTGTAAAAATCCAAATAACTTCACAGATCTTCATTGTAAAGGGTTTAAAACCACTGTTTCCCATGCTTGTTCAATGAATCATAAACAATGAATGAACATGTCAGGACCCGGTGCGAGAAACAGTCAATCAATCAATCAATCAATTTTATTTTATATAGCCCTTCGTACATCAGCTAATATCTCGAAGTGCTGTACAGACACCCAGCCTAAAACCCCAAACAGCTAGTAATGCAGGTGTAGAAGCACGGTGGCTAGGAAAAACTCCCTAGAAAGGCCAAAACCTAGGAAGAAACCTAGAGAGGAACCAGGCTATGAGGGGTGGCCAGTCCTCTTCTGGCTGTGCCGGGTGGAGATTATAACAGAACTATGCCAAGATGTTCAAAAATGTTCATAAGTGACAAGCATGGTCAAATAATAATCATGAATAATTTTCAGTTGGCTTTTCATAGCCGATCATCAAGAGTTGAAAAACAACAGGTCTGGGACAGGTGGCGGTTCCATAACCGCAGGCAGAACAGCTGAAACTGGAATAGCAGCAAGGCCAGGCGGACTGGGGACAGCAAGGAGTCACCACGGGCGGCAGTCCCGACGCATGGTCCTAGGGCCCAGGTCCTCCGAGAGAAAGAAAGAGAGAAGGAGAAAATTAGAGAGAGCCAAGATTTTCAAAATGTTCATAAATGACAAGCATGGTCAAATAATAATCAGGAATAAATCTCAGTTGGCTTTTCATAGCCGATCATTAAGAGTTGAAAACAGCAGGTCTGGGACAGGTAGGGGTTCCGTAACCGCAGGCAGAACAGTTGAAACTGGAATAGCAGCAAGGCCAGGCGGACTGGGGACAGCAAGGTGTCATCATGCCCGGTAGTCCTGACGTATGGTCCTAGGGCTCAGGTTCTCAGAGAGAAAAAGAGAACGAGAGAATTAGAGAGAGCATACTTAAATTCACACAGGACACTGGATAAGACAGGAGAAGTACTCCAGGTAACCAACTGACCCTAGCCCCCCGACACATAAACTACTGCAGCATAAATACTGGAGGCTGAGACAGGAGCGGTCAGGAGACACTGTGGCCCCATCCGAAGAAACCCCCGGACAGGGCCAAACAGGAAGGATATAACCCCACCCACTTTGCTTAAGCACAGCAAGAAAAATCAGGGCAAGAAAAACAAAAGGTACAAAAAAGGTGCAAGGGGGACATCTAGTGAACAAAACCAAACAGTCCTGGCCAAAACCTGACAGAATCCCCCCCCTAGGAACGGCTCCTGACGTTCCTACCAGCCTTCTCAGGGTGGAGGACCCTGAACTGACGAATGAGGTCAGGGTCCAGTATGTTCTTGGCAGGAACCCAGGAGCGCTCCTCGGGACCGTAGCCTTCCCAGTCCACCAGATACTGCCAGGACCGCTGCACCCGGCGGGAATCCAGTATCCGGTGGACGGTATAAGCCGACTGGCCTCCGATGACACGGGGCGGAGGGGGAGGTCTGCCTGCCGGGATAAGGGGAGAAAAAACAACAGGTTTTAATAAAGAAATGTGAAATGTGGGATTGATTTTAAGGGATCTGGGTAAGTGCAGGCGAAAAGTAACGGGATTGACTCTCCTGGCAATCTTAAAGGGACCGATGAATCTCTGGGACAGCTTGCGAGACTCCACCCTTAGCGGTAAGTCTTTTGTTGAGAGCCATACTCTCTGGCCGGGGTACAGGGTAGGACCGGGACGGCGACGTCTGTTGGCTTGTCGCTGGTACTGCTGTGAGGAACGCAGAAGATTAAGACGGGCCTTCTTCCACGTAAGCCGACAGCGTCTGATGAACTTCGAGGCTGAAGGCACTCTGACTTCTGCCTCCTGGTCCGGGAACAATAGCGGAGCATAGCCAAACTGACACTCATGCGGAGACATACCAGTGGAGGAGGAGCACAAGGTGTTGTGCGCGTACTCGGCCCAAACAATGAAGGATGACCATGTGGACGGGTTGTTGGAAACCATACATCTGAGGGTGGTTTCCAGCTCCTGATTCATCCTCTCAGTTTGGCCGTTGGACTCCGGATGGTACCCTGAAGATAAACTGGCCGTGGCCCCTATGAGTTGGCAGAAGGCCTTCCAAAACCTTGAGGCGAACTGGGGACCTCTGTCGGAAACCATATCTTGCGGGATACCAAAGACTCGGAACACATGGTTAATCACCAACTCAGCTGTTTCCTTGGCAGAAGGTAACTTAGTCAAGGGAACGAACCTGGCCGCCTTAGAAAACCTGTCGATGATGACTAGGATAGTGGTATTACCATGGGACGGAGGAAGGCCAGTAATAAAGTCCAATGAGATATTGGACCAGGGTCGGTGGGGAATAGATAGAGGGTGAAGGAGTCCTTGAGGGCGGAGGTGAGAAGATTTGCCCTGGCAGCACACGGAACAGGCCTTGACGAAAGTGGCAACGTCTTCTTTTATGGTGGGCCACCAGAACTTACGCTGGATGAACTCCAAGGTGCGACCTACGCCCGGGTGACAGGTGAGGCGAGAGGAGTGCCCCCACAGAAGGACTTGGGACCTTGCTGCCTTGGGAACAAACAACCGATTAGCAGGACCTCCTCCAGGGCCCGGTTCGATGGCTTGGGCTTGTTTCACGGTATCCTCCACTTGCCATGAGATCGGAGCCACGATCTTAGCGGCCGGAAGGACAGTCATGTCAGTATCTTCTCGAATGGCAGGAGAGTAGATTCGTGACAAGGCGTCCGGTTTGAGATTCTTCGACCCGGGTCTATAGGTGAGAATAAACTGGAATCGGCTGAAGAAAAGAGACCATCGAGCTTGTTTGGAGTTCAACCGCTTCGCCTGCTGGATATACTCCAGATTTTTGTGGTCCGTAAGCACTTGAAACGGTTGAGAAGCCCCCTCGAGCCAGTGTCTCCATTCCTTCAATGCCATCTTAACCGCTAGGAGCTCACGATCCCCCACATCATAATTCCTCTCGGCCGGGGTAAGCCGGTGAGAGAAGAAGGCGCAAGGATGAAGCCTCTTGTCTTCACCCCTCTGAGACAGGACAGCTCCAACACCAACCTCTGATGCGTCTACCTCCACCACAAAAGGTTCATCCGCCGTCGGTAGTGTCAGGATGGGAGCAGAGAGGATGCGCTGCTTGAGTCCTTGGAAGGCCGTCTCAGCTTCTCTTCCCCACAGAAACCTTGTGTTGCCACCCTTGGTTAACGCTGAGAGAGGGGCTGCCACCGAGCTGAAGTTCTTGATGAACTTGCGGTAGAAGTTAGTGAAGCCCAGGAAACGCTGAACTTCCTTAACGGACTTGGGGGTGGGCCAATCTGCTACCGCCCCTACCTTCTTGGGATCCATCTGGACTCGACCGGGTTCCACTACAAATCCCAGGAATTGTACTCGAGAGGAATGGAATTCACACTTTTCAGGCTTAACGTACAAATGGCTGTCTAGAAGGCGTTTGAGCACTTGTCTGACATGCTTAGTGTGTTCTTGAAGGGAGCTCGAAAAGATGAGGATGTCATCCAAGTAAACAAACACGAAAATGTTAAGCATATCCCTAAGCACATCGTTTATGAGCGCTTGGAACACAGCCGGGGCGTTGGTCAGGCCGAAGGGCATCACCAAGTATTCGTAGTGACCAGTAGGCGTGTTGAAAGCGGTCTTCCACTCGTCACCGGGTTTGATCCGCACAAGATGGTATGCGTTCCGCAGGTCAAGCTTAGTGAAGACCACTGCTTCCTGGAGCAGCTCAAAGGCTGTGGCCATAAGGGGTAGCGGGTAGCGGTTACGGACGGTTATGGCATTAAGTCCCCGGTAGTCGATGCAAGGACGTAATCCCCCGTCTTTTTTGGCCACAAAGAAAAACCCTGCTCCCGCCGGCGAGGTGGATGGACGCATGAGGCCTGCTGCCAGAGAGTCCTTGATGTAGGTATCCATAGCAGCTCGTTCGGGAGGAGATAGGGAAAAGATCCGACCCCTGGGGGGGCAGGTGCCCGGAAACAGGTCGATGGGGCAATCGTAAGGTCTATGGGGTGGTAGTTTGGTGGCCCTCTGTTTGCTAAATACCGGTTTGAGGTCATGGTAACACTCGGGAACTCGGGACAGGTCGATGGATTCTAGAGACTCGGGAGGGGAACTCGGGGAACTTGGGAAGATACAAGTGGCTTGGCACGTAGGACCCCACTGCTTGATAGTGCCCACAGACCAGTCGATGTGAGGGTTATGGCTGTGAAGCCAGGGGTATCCAAGGACGAGAGGGAACTCGGAACACGAGGTCAGATGAAAGTTCATCACTTCCTGGTGTTGGGAAACTGAAAGTCGCAAGGGGGTAGTGACACGAGTGACAAGTCCAGATCCCAAAGGGCTTCCATCCAACGTAGTAACCCTTATGGGGTCACTTAGAGGTTCAGAGGGAACGCCATTTTCCTTCGCCCAGACACCATCCATGAAGTTACCTGCGGCTCCAGAGTCTACCAAGGCTTGAAGGGGAAGCTCGTGGTTGTCCCAGGAAAGGGTAACTGGAATGAGCAGGCGGGAGTTGGATGGATGGGAGGAGGTTATGTTTCCCGTTACAGTCCTCCCAGGCCTGCACGGGAGAGTGCGTCTTCCCTGGAGCCCGGGACACGTGGAGAGGAAATGGCCCGGTTTGCCGCAATATAGACAGCATCGCTCCCTCATCCGGCGGTCTCTCTCAGCCTGGGAGATGCGTCCAACCTGCATGGGTTCCGGTGGAGTCAGCGAGGATAAAGGTGGAGACTCGGAGCTGGGACCGATAGGAGCTAGGGTGAGAGATCTACGGTTGAGCTCTCTCTCTCTCAGACGCTGGTCTATGCGTGAAGCCAACTTGATCAGGGACTCGAGGTTGTCTGGTGGTTCCCGAGTGGCCAGTTCATCTTGGATGGTGTCGGAAAGACCCTTCAAAAAGCACACTGTAAGCGCCTCGTCGTTCCAGCCACTCGCTGCTGCCACCGTGTGGAACTGGATGGCATAGTCCGTCACGCTGCGCCGACCTTGGCGGAGAGTCAGGAGCTGTTTGGCTGAGTCAGGACCGCTGGTAGGACCTTGAAACACTCGCTTGAATTCTTCAGCAAAGGTAGAGTAGCTGGCACAGCAGGGACTTTGGGCATCCCACACAGCAGTAGCCCAGGCTAGGGCTTTTTCCGACAGCAGGGTGATGATGTATGCTATCTTGGACCGGTCGGTGGGAAACGACGAGGGTTGCAGCTCGAAGGAGAGAGAACATTGGGTGAAAAACCCCTTACAAACACTCGGATCACCTGAGAACCGTTGGGGAGGCGGCAGACGAGGTTCAGCCAGGGGGTTAACTGCCACGGGCACTTGAATCTGATGAACTGGAGCAGAAGCGGTTGCAGGAGAAAGTTGATCAGAAATCTGCTTTATGGAAGTCATCATCTCCGACAGAAGTTGAGAATGTCCAGCCAGTAAGGCCTCTTGCTGAACCAGAGCAGCTTCGTGACGTTGGACAGTCCCCTCGTGGTGGGACAGCATGGGGAAAAAGTCCTGGGTACTGGCTGCCTCTGGGTTCATAAACTTCTCACGAGTCACCAACCCTGATCCGGTAGCACCCCCCAACTCACCCCACTGATTAGCACAGCTAGCATAGCGTCACAAGTAACTTGTAGCATCTAAATATCATTAAATCACAAGTCCAAGACACCAGATGAAAGATACAGGTCTTGTGAATAAAGCCACCATTTCAGATTTTTAAAATGTTTTACAGGGAAGACAGAATATGTAAATCTATTAGCTAACCACGTTAGCGGAGGACACGATATTTTTACCAGGCAGATTCGGCTAGGCGCCCACGTCCAGTTCACATGCACAACAGATATGATATAAAATCGTAAATTGGGTCTTACTATGGCTGATCTTTCATCAGAATGTTGATCAAAGTGTCCTTTGTCAAGATGAGTCGTTGGTTCCGTTCAGAATTCTTCCTTGCCCACTCCATTTAGCACAGGTACCGGTCGAGTGGCACGAATTTCTCAAACGTAAATACAATCCGACAACGGTACACCGAAAACCCCCCGGAAAAATTCAAATAATCTGATTAAACTATATTGAAAAAACATACATTACGATGATATGGTCACATGTATCAAACAAAATTCGACACGGAGATAGTTTGCATACATAACGCCAGCAAAACAGTACACCAACGCAGCTCAAATTCGAGCCATTCACCAAAACGGAAGTTGTCGGTCACGCCAAAGAAATGGGTCCTATTTCACGTCAGTCCCAGATAAACAAAGAATTTCTCCTCTGACGTCCTCTTGACAACCAGAGGAAGGCGAATGAGGTGTGTTTCTGGTCATAGGGGGCACGACCATATATAGGCAGAGCTTTGAAGCCAGCATAACACATCTTGATTTTATGTTCTTGGTCATGGAAAGTGCTGTGGAATGACTTCTGTATCACTCAGAGACAAAATTGAAACCGTTTTAGAAACTAGGGATTGTTTTCTTTCCAATGGTATGATTTATATGCATATAGTAAGAGCAATAATTGAATAAGAGGCAGTTTAATCTGTAGAGCAAATTATGCTAATGCGAAAATATTACCCCCTGTATTCTCAAGAGGTTTTTAATGGCTCAGTGTTTCTGTCAGGACCCGGTGCGAGAAACAGTCACTAATAATTGGCAGAACCCAGAAGATGAGGCAGACACAGCAGTACTAGAGATGGTGGTTTAATAAAAAATAGATATCTTCCAAAATACAAAAGAAAATCCACAAAGTGGTAAAAACAGCAAGGAAAAAACAAACCTCAAAAGACCAATCCAAAAATACACGAGAACAAAACCAGAGAACCTCTGGAAAATCCAACAAGAGAAAAATGTTCACAAAGGCTGGGGCTGGGTGCTAACATACAAACACTGAGCAAGGAACTAAGGAACACACAGGGTTTAAATACTAACAAGGGAATGACTTACAGGTGCAAACAATAATCAGGGCAAGAAAAACAAAAGGTACAAAAAAGGTGCAAGGGGGACATCTAGTGAACAAAACCAAACAGTCCTGGCCAAAACCTGACAGAACATGTACCTGTGGAACGGTCGTTAAGACACTAACAGCTTACAGACGGTAGGCAATTACGGTCACAGTTATGAAAACTTAGGACACTAAAGAGGCCTTTCTACTAACTCTGAAAAACACCAAAAGAAAGATGCCCAGGGTCCCTGCTCATCTGCGTGAACGTATATTAGGCATGCTGCAAGGAGGCATGAGGACTGCAGATGAGGCCAGGGCAATAAATTGCAATGTCCTTACTGTGAGACGCCTAAGACAGCGCTACAGGTAGACAGGACGGACAGCTGATCGTCCTCGCAGTGGCAGACCACGTGTAACAACACCTGCACAGGATCGGTACATCCGAACATCACACCTGCGGGACAGGTACAGGATGGCAACAACAACTGCCCGAGTTACACCAGGAACGCACAATCCATCCATCAGTGCTCAGAATGTCCGCAATAGGCTGAGAGAGGCCAGGACTGAGGGCTTGTAGACTTGTTGTAAGGCAAGTCATCACCAGACATCACCGACAACAATGTCGCCTATGGGAACAAACCCACCGTCACTGGACCAGACAGGACTGGCAAAAAGGGCTCTTCACTGACAAGTCGTTGTTTTGGCTCACCAGGGGTGATGGTCGGATTTGCGTTTATCGTCGAAGGAATGAGCGTTACACCGAGGCCTGTACTCTGGGGTGGGATCGATTTGGAGGTGGAGGGTCCGTCATGGTCTGGGGCGGTGTGTCACAGCATCATCGGACTGAGCTTGTTGTCATTGCAGGCAATCTCAACGCTGTGCGTTACAGGGAAGACATCCTCCTCCCTCATGTGGTACCCTTCCTGCAGGCTCATCCTGACATGACCCTCCAGCATGACAATGCCACCAGCCATACTGCTCGTTCTGTGCGTGATTTCCTGCAAGACAGGAATGTCAGTATTCTGCCATGGCCAGCGAAGAGCCCGCATCTCAATCCCATTGAGCACGTCTGGGACCTGTTGGATCGGAGGGTGAGGGCTAGGGCCATTCCCCCCAGAAATGTCCGGGAACTTGCAGGTGCCTTGGTGGAAGAGTGGGGTAACATCTCACAGAAAGAACTGGCAAATCTGGTGCAGTCCATGAGGAGGAGATGCACTGCAGTACTTAATGCAGTTGGTGGCCACACCAGATACTGTTACTTTTGATTTTGACCCCCCTTTGTTCAGGGACACATTATTCCATTTCTGTTAGTCACATGTCTGTGGAACTTGTTCAGTTTATGTCTCAGTTGTTGAATCTTATGTTCATACAAATATTTACACGTTAAGTTTGCTGAAAATTAACACAATTGACAGTGAGAGGACGTTTCTTTTTTTGCTGAGTTTATCTGTGCAGCGATGCTCCCCATCCAACCTGACAGAGCTTGAGAGGATCTTCAGAGAAGAATGGGAGAAACTCCCCAAATACAGGTATGCCAAGCTTGTAGCATCATACCCAAGAAGACTCGAGGCTGTAATCGCTGCCAAATGTGCTTCAACAAAGTACTGAGTAAAGGGTCTGAATACTTATGTAAATGTGATATTTCCGTTGAAAGATTAGCAATAATTTCTAAAAACCTTTTTTTTCTTTGTCATTATGGGGTATTGTGTAGATTGATTAGTCCATTTTAGAATAAGGCTCTACCGTAACAAAAAGTGGAAAAAGTCAAGGGGTTTGAATAATTTTCGAATGCACTGTAGTAGATGTTTGGCTATTTTCTGAATCTTCGACTTTGATTCCTTTTCACTCATACACTCCGTTGCTTGAGCGTGACTTTAATGCAGTTAATTAATTCTCCACATTTTATTTTTCTAAACTTCGCTTCACCGAATTACTTCATTGCGGTATACGATGAAGTCTAAGTAGCTACCTGACCCAGTGCTGTATATTGTTGGCTAGTTATCACGAGAATTGTCAGTCAATTGATTGCATTACTGTGTGCAATTGGAACATCATTCAAATATATTGAGACAAATCAATAGTCCCTTTATAAATGTGACTCTGACTTCATAAACGAGCTTGAAAAGCTCAAAATCTCCCGACTGGAGTATAGTACACTACTGCTGACAAGCTGCGTGGAGCAGAATCAAAGAGTTTAGAGTAAAATAATATTAAATATATGTACCCCATGCATGGCTCCCGGAGAGAACATTATTGCTTTTGGTGCCGTTGACGTCAAAGAGGAAATTATGGGAAATCCGTGGTGTATGAATTGGGGTGTGATGCATGTTGACGGGCAGTGTCCGCCCAGAGTTCTCTTAACTGTATCTTATAACTGTGAGGGTGGATAGGGAGATGACCAGAGGGCAGAGGCTCTCAATCTGGTGTCAAAACCAGAGAAAGCCAGTGGCGGAAAGAGGAGAATCAACAGAGCCTCTCTATCAGGTATCTAAAACTGCCTGGACAAAATGAGAACTATCAATTTCAGCACTTGAAACACAGGAGGGACAAGGGATCAAAGAGATTGATGTGGGCCAATCTATACACAGGATGTCAACACAGGTTTTGCAAACAAGATTTATTGATGGCTTGCTCCCATTGATTGGGAAACCATAAATAAACACCCTGTTACTTTATACAAGGATTTCCCACTCCGATCTTGGACTGCTCTGTGTGTTGAACTGCTCTGTGGCTTTCACATAGAACTAGAATGGGCTATAATAATATCCTCCCTCATGCGCCATCAGATCTTTTGGCAACACTAAGGCATTAAGGTTGCAATTATATAATTTAACTAGGCAAGTCAGTTAAGAACAAATTCTAATTTACAATGACGGCCTACCCCGGCCAATTGTGTGCCGCCCTATGGGACTCCCAAAGTTTGAGGGTTTTGTTGCGCCTTCTTCACCACACTGTCTGTGTGGGTGGAACATTTCAGTATGTCAGTGATGTGTACGACAAGGAACTTGAAGCTTTCCACCTTCCACCGCAGTGGAGAAAGTGGAAAGCTTCACGTTCCTCGGCGTACACATCACTGACAAACTGAAATGGTCCACCCACACAGACAGTGTGGTGAAGAAGGTGCAACAGCGCCTCTTCAATCTCAGGAGGCTGAATAAATTAAGCTTAACACTTAAAACCCTCACAAACCTTTACAGATGCACAATTGAGAGCATCCTGTAAAACTGTATCACCGCCTGGTATGGCAACTGCACCACCCACAACCGCAAAGCTCTCCAGAGGGTGGTGAGGTCTGCCCAACGCATTACCAGGGGCAACCTTCCCGCCCTCCTGGACACCTACAGCACCCAATGTCATAGGAAGGCCAAAAAAGATCATCAAGGACATCAACCACCTGAGCCACTGCCTGTTCACCCCGCTATCATCCAGAAGGCGAGGCCAGTACAGGCGCATCAAAGCTGGGACCGAGAGACTGAAAAACAGCTTCTATCTCAAGGCCATCAGACTGTTAAACAGCCATCACTAGCACATTAGAGGCCGCTGCCTATAGGCATAGATTAGGAATCACTAGCCATTTTAAAAATGTTTCCATATCTAGCATTACTCATCTCATATGTATAAACTGCACTCCACACTATTCTACGATATCTTAGTCACTTTAAATTGTGTTTACATATTGCATCACCAATTTCACATGCATGTACTGTATTGTATTCTATACTACACCACTGACTGTTAAACAGCCATCTCCAGCCCATCAGAGGCGGCTGCCTATAGACAGAGATTAGGAATCACTGGCCACTTTAATAATGTCTCCGTACCTTGCATTGCTCATCTCATATGTATAAACTGTACTCAATACTATTCTACGGCATCTTAGTCATTTTAATTGTGTGTAAATATTGCATCGCCCATCTCATATGTATATACTGTATTCTATACTATGCCACTGTATCTTAGACCAATGCTGCTCTGACATATGTATATACAGTATATTCTTAATCCATTCCTTACTTAGATTTACGTGTATTTTGGGTATATGTTGTGAAACTGTTAGATATTACTGCACTGTCGGAGCTAGAAGCGCAAGCATTTCGCTACATCCGCAATAACATCTGCTGAACACGTGTATGTGACCAATACATTTGATTAGATTTGAATCATGGTGAGTTGTGATTTTTTTATTGTTTAATTTCACCTTTATTTAACCAGTAAGCTAGTTGAGAACAAGTTCTCATTTACAACTGCAACCTGGCCAAGATAAAGCAAAGCAGTGCGACACAAACAACAACACAGAGTTACACATGGACTAAACAAGCGTACAGTCAATAACACAATAGAAAAAAAAGAATGTCTATATACAGTGTGTGCAAAACAACAATTTAGCAAATTAACACTGGAGTGATAGATGAGCAGAAGGTGATGTGCAAGTAGAAATACTGGTGTGCAAAAGAGCAGAAACGTCAATAAAAACATGGGGATGAGGTAGGTAGATTGGGTGGGCTATTTACAGATGGGCTATGTACAGTTGCAGCGATCGGTTAGCTGTTCAGATAGCTGATCTTTTAAGTTAGTGAGGGAAATATAAGTCTCCAGCTTCAGTGATTTTTGCAATTCGTTCCAGTCATTGGCAGCAGAGAACTGGAAGGAAAGGCGGCCAAAGGAGGTGTTGGCTTTGGGAATGACCAGTGAGATATACCTGCTGGAGCGCGTGCTACGGGTGGGTGTTGTTATCGTGACCAGTGAGCTGAGATAAGGCGGAGCTTTACCTAGCATAGACTTATAGATGGCCTGGAGCCAGTGGGTCTGGCGACGAATATGTAGCGAGGGCCAGCCAACGAGAGCATACAGGTCGCAGTGGTGGGTGGTATACGGGGCTTTGGTAACAAAACGGATGGCACTGTGATAGACTGCATCCAATTTGCAGAGTATTGGAAGCTATTTTGTAAATTACATCGCCGAAGTCGAGGATCGGTAGGATAGTCAGTTTTACGAGGGTAAGTTTTGCGGCGTGAGTGAAGGAGGCTTTGTTGCGAAATAGGAAGCCGATTCTAGATTTAATTTTGGATTGGAGATATTTAATATGAGTATGGAAGGAGAGTTTACAGTCTAGCCAGACACCTAGGTATTTTTAGTTGTCCACATATTCTATGTCAGGACCGTCCAGAGTAGTGATGCTAGTCGGGCGGGCGGGTGCGGGCAGCGAACGGTTGAAAAGCATGCATTTGGTTTTGCTAGCGTTTAGGAGCAGTTGGAGGCCACGGAAGGAGTGTTGTATGGCATTGAAGCTTGTTTGGAGGTTAGTTAACACAGTGTCCAAAGAAGGGCCAGATGTATACAGAATGGTGTCGTCTGCGTAGAGGTGTATCAGGGAATCACCCGCAGCAAGAGCGACATCATTGATGTATACAGAGAAAAGAGTCGGCCCGAGAATTGAATCCTGTGGTACCCCCATAGAGACTGCCAGAGGTCCGGACAACACGCCCTCCGATTTGACACACTGACATCTATCTGAGAAGTAGTTGGTGAACCAGGCGAGGCAGTCATTTGAGAAGCCAAAGCTATTGAGTCTGCCGATAAGAATGTTCTGATTGACAGAGTCGAAAGCCTTGGCCAGGTCGATGAAGACGGCTGCACAGTACTGTCTTTTATCGATGGCGGCTATGATATCGTTCAGTACCTTGAGCGTTGCTGAGGTGCACCCGTGACCAGCTCTAAAAGCGGATTACACAGCGGAGAAGGTACAGTGGGATTCGAAATGGTCAGTGATCTGTTTATTAACTTGGCTTTCGAAGACTAGAAAGGCAGGGCAGGATGGATATAGGTATAACAGTTTGGGTCTAGAGTGTCTCCCCCTTTGAAGAGGGGGATGACCGCGGCAGCTTTCCAATCTTTAGGGATCTGGGACGATACGAGAGGTTGAACAGACTGGTAATAGGGGTTGCAACAATGCCGGCGGATAATTTTTGAAGGAGAGGGTCCAGATTGTCTAGCCAAGCTGATTTGTACGGGTCCAGGTTTTGCAGCTCTTTCAGAACATCTGCTACCTGGATCTGCTACCTGGATTTCTGCCATCTGCTACCTGGATTTGGGTGAAAGAGAAGCTGGGAAGGCTTGGGCAAGTAGCTGTGGGGGGTGCGGAGCTGTTGGCCGGAGTTGAGGTAGCCAGGAGGAAAGCATGGCCAGCCGTAGAGAAATGCTTATTGAAATTCTCGATTATAAGGGCAGCTGCTCTTATTCTCCATGGACTTTAGTGTCCCAAAACTTTTTGGAATTAGTGCTGCAGGATGCAAATTTCTGTTTGAAAAAGCTAGCCTTTGCTTTCCTGACTGACTGCTTGTATTGGTCCCTGACTTCCCTGAAAAGTTGCATATCGCGGGGACTATTCGATGCTAGTGCAGTCCGCCACAGGATGTTTTTGTGCTGGTCGAGGGCAGTCAGGTCTGGAGTGAACCAAGGGCTATATCTGTTCTTAGGTCTACATTTTTTGAAAGGGGCATGCTTATTTAAGATGGTGAGGAAATTACTTTTAAAGAACGACCAGGCATCCTCTACTGACGGGATGAGGTCAATATCCTTCCAGGATACCCAGGCCAGGGTGATTAGAAAGGCCTGCTCGCAGAAGTGTTTTAGGGAGTATTTGACAGTGATGAGGGGTGGTCCTTTGACCGCGGACCCATAGCGGATGCAGGCAGTGATCGCTGAGATCCTGATTGAAAACAGCAGAGATGTATTTGGAGGGCAAGTTGGTCAGGATAATATCTTAACATGGGTGCCCATGTTTACGGATTTAGGGTTGTACCTGGTGGGTTCCTTGATAATTTGTGTGAGATTGAGGGCATCTAGCTTAGATTGTAGGACTGCCAGGGTGTTACACATATCCCAGTTTAGGTCACCTAACAGAACGAACTCTGAAGATAGATGGGGGGCAATCAATTCACATATGGTGTCCAGGGCACTGCTGGGAGCTGAGGGGGGTCTATAACAGGCGGCAACAGTGAGAGACTTATTTCTGGGAGAGATTCATTTTTAAAATTAGAAGCTCAAACTGTTTGGGCATAGACCTGGAAAGTATGACAGAACTTTGCAGGCTAACTCCTCCCCCTTTGGCAGTTCTATCTTGACGAAAATGTTGTAGTTGGGAATGGAAATCTTTGGTGGCCTTCCTAAGCCAGGATTCAGACACGGCAAGGACATCAGGGTTGGTGGAGTGTGCTAAAGCAGTGAGTAAAACAAACTTAGGGAGGAGGCTTCTGATATTAACATGCATGAAACCAAGGCTTTTTCGGGTTACATAAGTCAACGAATGACAGTGCCTGGTGACACGCAGGGCCTGGGTTAACCTCCACATCACCCGAGGAACAGAGGAAGAGTAGGATGAGGGTACGGCTAAAAGCTATCAAAACTGGTCGTCTAGTGCGTTGGGAACAGAGAATAAAAGGAGCAGATTTCTGGGCATGGTAGAATAGATTCAGGGCATAATGTACAAACGGGTATGGTGGGGTGCGGGTATAGTGTAGGTAAACCAAGGCGCCGAGTGATGATAAGAGAGGTTACATCTCTGGACAGGCTAGTTATGCTGGGTGAGGTCACCGCATGTGTGGGAGGTGGGACAAAGGAGGTATCTGAGGCATGTTGAGTGGGACTAGGGGCTCCGCAGTAAACTAAAACAATGATAACTATCCTTAACAACACTGTACAAGGCATATTGACATTTGAAAGAGACATAAAGCGAGGCATAAAACAATCACCGGTGTTGATTGGGAAAGCTAGCTAAGACAACAGCTAATCAGCTAAGACAACAACAACAGGTAAAATGGCGATGAATGGGCAGAGAGGGTCGGTTAACTACACACAGGGCCTGAGTTCGAGGCAGGGGCCCACAGATAAACAAAAGATGAACTAAATGTAGTACCGTGATTAATGAACAGTCCAGCAGGCATCAGCTATGTAGACAAGTGATCATAGGGTCCAGTGAACAGCAATAGATGGAACAGGGAAGCCGTGGGGTAGTCATTATTACTCTAGCACGCGGGAGACACAGCGTTTAAAGTTAGCAGGCCGGGGTAAGTAGAAGCGTCTGCTCTGATGTCCGGTAAAGGCTGGTTGAGGGCACAGAGGATGGCGTAACGCCGGCGGACCAGTCGTGGTGGTACGGCGGGGCGCCGTGTCGACAAAGGGTCCAGGCCAGATGGCGAAAGAGGTATTGTAGTTGTAGTAATTTTGTTTGCTATCCGGGAGATGCGCCTGGCTCGCGGCTAACTGGTGCTAGCTACGGGGCAGGGGCGTTAGCCACTATAGCCACTCGGTAGCAGCTAGCTAGCAGCGATGAGCCGATGGAAAGGTCCAGAGCTTACGGCAAGGATCCGGTGGAGTAGTGGAATCTAGCCATGTTGGGGTAGAGTCCGGGAGGCATCAGCTGAATAGCCGAGTGATCACAGAGTAGCCTACCTGGTTAAATAAAAGGTGAAATTAAAAATTTTATTAAAAAAAAGGCCGGGAGGTGGGCCTGGCTCAGGGCTAGCGTCGGGGCTGGGTCACTCGGTGGCAGCGAGCTAGCTGTGATGATCAGGAGCAGTGGTCCAGGGTTTACGGCAGGAATCCGGCGTTGTAGTGTAGAAAACAGTCCGATACTGGCAGGCTGGCAAGTATTATCCAGGCAAAAAAACAAAAACGACTGGTGTCTGTGCAGAATGTAAAGCCCGCTAGCAGTGGCTAACAATGACTAAATAGCTAGTAGCTAATTAGCTGGTTAGCTTCTGATGGCTAGCTTCTGATGGTTCTGGCTAAAAGGTCTAAAAAATAGCGGATCCGTGTCACATTGGGTGAGGCGGGTTACCGGAAGGTATATTTAATTTAAAAATGGTAAAGAGATTGAAAATAAATTGAAATATATACAAAAAAGACGAAAAATACAAAAAGTCAACGAGAGGTACAGCCCAGAACCAGTGTCTGGAGTGACGCCTCTAGCACTGAGATGCAGTGCCTTAGACCGCTGCACCACTCGGGAGCCCATATAAGATTTGTGTTGACAAGTTATCGATTACTACTGTATATGTAGTTCTATATGTACAGTATATGTCTATTTTAAGAATCAAGAATGGCTCAGGAAAGTAGTGTGGTTGACATTTCACTTCATGCCAAAGAGCCTAAGAATCCAATTGTAACATTAGACACACATTGCAAATCACATGTACACAATAGCTCTCTATTAGCTACTTGACTTGATTTTCTAAACCCTTGTTATCTGCTCGTAACATCTCACCATGAGCACTTTCATCATTGTTTCATCATCATGATGACACAACAGCTCTTATTTGGAGCTATGATGTGTAAGTAATGTAGTTCGCATCCCAAATGGCACCCTATTCCCTATATGGTGCAATACCATACAGTACAGGGCGTTTTAAACTACTGGTAGTGAGCAGCAGGCTGTACGATGCCTTCATTCATCATCATCATCACTTCTGTGAAATACGGGTTCTTTTTTTAAAGACGTGGGCTCTGAGCTCAGGAGATCTGAGTCATGAAGGGGAGCAGGCAGCAGTTCCTGGTCTTGGCTGCAGGATTGCATCTTTGGGATTTTTTTACAGTCACATATGGTATAGATTTATAGGAGCGGGAATGCATGGCAATGCTTTACAACCCTGTTTGATGTAACGCTGTAAAAGATGACATTTCAGCTTTATTAGCTAATGCCATTTGTAAAAACCCAGGGCTTTGCAACAAAGATTTCCCAGCGGAATACTGGAAATGCAGTTCCACTGAAATCCTTGGCGCAAAAAAAAAAAGAAAGAAAGATGAATGTGTTTGGGTGCCATTAATCATATCAGTGAGTAATATGAAATTCTGATGTGACAAATAACTATTTCGCAAACCAAATCTCCCACACGGCCCAAGTCTACAGTGTCTGTAAACAGACCAATATACTTGGCAAAGACCGTGACTACTATTGCCATGGCTAAACCACAAACTCAGAGCTGACACACTGACCCTTTTACTTTATATGCGAATCCCCATTATCACCATCGCATCTGACATTTTCACCACACTGGTTCTACTTAACCAACTCGACCAGTAGATATGCCCCTCTTGCACTATTTTCAATTCTAAACTGGGTGGTTCGAGTCCTGAATGCTGATTGGCTGACAGGCGTGGTATATCAAACGGTATACCACAGGTATGACACAACATGTCCTTTTACTGCTCTAATTACGTTGGTAACCAGTTTATAATAGCAATAAGGCACCAGGCACTCCGCTTTGCGCCGTGCTTATGAACAGCCCTTAGCCGTGGTTTATTGGCCATATACCACCCCCCGTGCCTTATTGCTATAGGTCAAAATTTGGAAGAAGTTGTACGGGACAAAATGGAAAGAGGTTGCATTAGCCGAGAGTGGGAAGTGAGAGAAGAGTTATGTAAGTATGAGTGAGGGATGAGTCAAACATCAGTAATGTGTGTGTAATCTCCCCACTCTTACAGCCCAGAATAATTAAAGACATTAATCATGTGGTGCGGTGGCATATTATATCTTCAGATGGACCCTGGTTGGAGCTGGAGCTTAGCTACAGTATATGCATGAAAATAACAGTTACCTTACCCTGCTAGATAAATATAAGAGTGACGGGCCATATGTCTATTCATGGGGAGATCTACCCATCTCTCTGTCTGTCTGTCTCTCTGTTTGTCTGTCTCTCTGTTTATCTGTCTGTCCGTCGGTCCGCCCATGTGTCCGCCCATCTGTCCGTCTGTCCCTCTTTCTGTCTGTCCGTCCTTTCGTCAACCTGCTTTGCCTAATCCCACCTTCAACTCTTGATTAAGAAGGAGCTGAACAATTAGTCTGCTGATTCCTTCCCCTGACTAGGAGTCTCAGAGCTGGAGGGAGATGCTAATCTCTTATGCCAAGTATGTGTGAATTCTTCCTCTCTTTATGTTCAATTTATTTAGAGAAGAAAAGAGCCGATCCCATGTTGACCTTATAAATGAGCTCCATTTAAGGGTAATCTGGCTTACAGTTTACTTTCAACACATACATACGTGTGCACACACACACACACACACAAACAAACACACAAACATTGGGGGGAGAAGAGGCTGAAGCAAGACTAGCGTCAATGCTGGAATCTGTCACTTTGCTTTTAGACAATCCATGTCACCTGTGTCACTAGGCCACTCCCAATCACTGTTTTCACACTGAGTCACAGTGCACCACACATACAACTGCTAGGAGAGAGAGCAATGATGTAGACATGAACAGCTAACCAAGATGGATAGCCGGTGTTAAAGCCAGATCATTTACATTTTAGCAGACACAGAACACAGAGTTGAGTGCCTTGCTCAAGGGCACATTTCTCACCTAGTCGGCTCAGCGATTTGAACTAATGACCTTTCAGCTTCTGGCCCAATGCCCTTAACCGCTAGGCTACTTGCCAACACCAGACATGGACTGCGTCTCAAACATCCCAACATCAAGACATGTGCACAAAGTGCACTCTTAGAAAAAAAGGGTGCTATCTAGAACCTAAAAAAAAGGGTTCTTCTGCTGTCCCGATAGGAGAACCATTCCAAGAACTCGTTTTGGTTCCAGGTAGAATGCTTTTGGCGTCCACGTAGAACCCTTTCCACAGAGGGTTCTACGTGGAACCCAAAAGGGTTCTACCTGGAACCAAAAAGGGTTATTCTATGGGGACAGCCAAAGAACCCTTTTGGAACCCTTTTTTTCTATAGAGTATGGGCCCAGCTGGTCAAAAGCAGTGCACTAAGGGAATAGAGTGCCGTTTGCGATGCAACCATGACCTTTGGAAGGAGGTAGTCATTGGCAAACAGAGAGGGAATGTAAATTAATAACCAGCGTGTATGTGTGCCCGGGGAGTCTCCACAGATTAATCTGGCTGTAAATCAAATAATGTTGTTTTAAAAGGTCAACCAGTCTTGATCACCGAGGAGTCATAACATGCTATGTTCTAAGGGTGATGACGGGGGTGGTGGGTCTCATCTTAATAGCCACATTGGTTAATGTGAACTCACCAGGTCATGAGGCCATTGTCGTGGATGGCAGACGGGGTCAAAGGTCAGAGCATGGTGAAGGTCAAGACTGCCAGACTAGCTCTCCCTTTTCGCTTCCTCACATTCTGTTATACTCAGCGTTTGTTACCGCCCCGAGATCAAAGGACTACATTGTGGTATATGAGACAACCATAGAATAAAACGGAACAATAATTCTAATATATAGTAATAATATCTCCATGGGTAAAACACTCAGCCAACACTTCGTTCAAACCTGACGTCCTGTATATTTATATATTTTTTTATTTAACCTTTATTTAACCAGGTAGGCAAGTTGAGAACAAGTTCTCATTTACAATTGTGACCTGGCCAAGATAAAGCAATGCAGTTCGACACATACAACAACACAGAGTTACACATGGAGTAAAACAAACATACAGTCAATAATACAGTAGAAAAATAAGTCTATATACAATGTGAGCAAATGAGGTGAGATTAGGGAGGTAAAGGCAAAAAAAAGGCCATGGTGGCGAAGTAAATACAATATAGCAAGTAAAACACTGGAATGGTAGATTTGCAGTGAAAGAATGTGCAAAGTAGAGATAGAAATAATGGGGTGCAAAGGAGCAAAATAAATAAATACAGTAGGGGGAGAGGTAGTTGTTTGGGCTAAATTATTGATGAGCTATGTACAGGTGCAGTAATCTGTGAGCTGCTCTGACAGCTGGTGCTTAAAGCTAGTGAGGGAGATAAGTGTTTCCAGTTTCAGAGATGTTTGTAGTTCATTCCAGTCATTGGCAGCAGAGAACTGGAAGGAGAGGCGGCCAAAGGAAGAATTGGTTTTGGGGGTGACCAGAGCCTACAGGTCGCAGTGGTGGGTAGTATATGGGGCTTTGGTGACAAAACGGATGGAGGCTACCTGACCTGATGATAATGGTGAACTAGTGTCATAGTCACGTCTCAAGTGGCACTCTATTCACAATATAGTGCTGTACTTTTGACCAGACCACACAGGGCTCTCATTGTAAATATGCTGAAATAGACCATAACCCCTTATAAGGAACTCAATCTTTCAAAGACTGCATGTCTTTGGTGTGTTTCCAGCTCACTGACCATTTTAAAGATTTTGTTCTGTGGCCATAGATGAGGTCAGCCCTACACAGTCCCGCCACACCATTCCCCAGAGATCAATAAAAGCAAGAGTGGAAGCAACCCCATGTGTTGCTACTGTTGCTGCAACACAACCATCATAGAAAGAGGGGTTACTGTAGGCTGGTGCATTGCCAGCACTCTGTAATAGAGGTCAGGGTTTGGCTGTGCAGGTTGATCAAAATGCTGCTCCCTGATAGGAGAATGTAGTGGCGAGATTCTCTGTCACTGTGCATATTTGGTTAAGGGTACTTTTTTGAGGACAATGTTAGTTAATTCTCTTTCATTTTTAATGACGAGTGAAAATGTTATAGCGTCTGAAGCAGCTCGCCTTGGGGTCAACGTAACGTCCTTCCAGAATGGTTCTGATCGTGATGAAAAATGTAGTCTAGCTGGTATGAAACGTGACAAGTAATTGAACATGTGTGTTTCGTTGCAGTGTTATGTATTTTGTTGATGGTTGCTCGGTGATGAATTCAAAGGAAGTATCAATAATATGGATTATACTCCTTCTTTTCAATTACGGTATGGACAGTAATCATATTTCATTGTTGGTCCTGATCTCGGCTATTTTTGCTTAGAGAAAAAAATGTGTTCCACAACTACGGTATATTTTGAGTTACCATTTTGTTCAAGAAAATCAGTATTGCATTTTTTACCCGTTTGAGCATAAAGCAACAACACCTGCTACTACAAAAAAAATGGTAAAACCTTACAAACATCGTAGCTCTTATGACGGTGCCGAACCTACATTTCACTATTTAGCCCTCCAGTGAAAACAAAAATAGGCCAGAAATGCTACAACAGCCCTGGAAAGATGTAGATATGTAGTTTCAGCTTGACTTTGACATCTCATTCCCTCGCGGAGCTTTTCTCTCGCTTTTCCCTCTTATCCTCCTCCCTTCACCCCCCCCCTCACACGTCATCCCTGCTGCCCCATTTGAGTTCCACAAACACACACACACACGCAAAAAGTCAGAATGTAATTCCAAATCTGTATCCACATTCCCTACAGCTGATCATGTGATTTCAGAGCTGTCAGAGTATTAACTCAAACACACTATCAAACACATTGCTTATTACTAATCAGAGAATAACACGAGCCTCAGCTCACAAACACCCCTCCCCCTCTCTCCTCTTCTCCCTCTCTTTCTCACACCCCTCTCTCGACCCCCCCTTCTTCCGCCACCCCTCTTTCTCTCTCTGTCAGTAATCCCTAATGGGCAGCTAGCTCTCTGGGCCTCTCTGTGTTGACACTGGGTGGCACCACTGTCAGCGAAAGGCACTGTAAATTATCCTCGTGATGTTAACCTGCCTGTGCTGTTAACATGCCTGTTACTGACCTCAATTCAAGATACATTAAATGCAATTAACGAAGGCTAGAGGTTTGGCATATGTAAGTACTTTCTATTGTAATAATTCCCCCATTTCATTTGTTGAGTGAGAGCGCCTATCTGGCGCTATTGAAGGTCAGTGTATGAATTGTCTCTGACATTAGCGCGGTGTTATGAGGGGGGGGTCCAGACGTAGTGCAATGCACTCCATAGGCAATAATCTTTTCATCAATCATAAATAATGTGGAGATCAATCATATTCCTGCGTATACTACTGTGCCACAAGCAGGAGATAGACAACACATACCCAGACAGGAGACACCGACAGCATATGGTAGATGCACAGACCATGCACAAATGTGTATTTTACAAGATTGTGATCAGTAATCCTGGATGAAAACACCTGTACTTTTCAATATCTCATGGCAGTTGGTGAAGTCAGATGATTGTCTATGTATGATGCAGCGTTGAAATTTGGTTTCTCGCTCTAGCGTATCATGCTAGTGTTGTTTTGACTGACAGCTGAGCCAAGTAGACCCAGATGTAGACACAGTGAGGGGTGGAGAAGGCAGGTGACTCCCAATGGCTCAGGTGTGTGTGTGTGTGTGTGTGTGTGTGTGTGTGTGTGTCCGGGTGCGCACGTGTGCTCTCACGTCTGTGTGTGTGTGCACGCATGTGTACCTGTGAGTGTGTGACTGCTTTTCTGCGAGCACGCATGTGCGTGTGGACAGATACAGAGAAGAGGGGCCCCATGGTAAACACCTAGGCTCCATGTAGCCCCGTAGTGAAGAACACGGGTCCACCCCAGAGTCAGATCAGCTGTTCTGATGCCGCAGTGGCTCCTGCTGAGTGGTGACGTAGAAGAGAGCCAGTAAACACAATGCCATATTATGCCCAACGTTCTGCTTCTTCATCTGCCTGGAGAAAGAAGCGAGAATGGCCTCGAATTAGCAACGCATGTGTCCGAAATGGCACCCTATTCCCTATGTAGCACACTACATGTAAATAGGGAGTAGGGTGCCATTTGGGACATAGCCAAAGGGATTACATTACTGTAACAGCCTACAGCAACACAGCTGGATCTAAACAGAGGAGTGCACTTTGAACATGACCAATCTCTTACTCACTGGCGTAACGCAGTTTCCCTGGACACCCCCTCAAGTTCAAGTTCACCACCCCAGACAGCCACTCCCAAAGTATAGACTACCGATCGCTGTCCATGGTGCTGAAATTGCGACATGTCTATGCGGCCGCATGCCTATTGAACCAATGATAGGCTTTCTGTGGTGCCAGGGCATGTATGGCTTTGCTTTAGCTAATAGATAAATGTTTTTTTTGCTAGGCATATTTGGTCGTTTAACATTTCACAAAACTATACACGGTGTTGCAATGCTGCCATTTTCTGACTGCTGGATTGGTGGCAGTAATGCAATTACTTGTTCAGTAATTCAAGTTGGAAATTCAAAGATTGCAGATTGTAAAATGAATTTTCGATGCAATAGCATACTAATCCGCTACCAATTGATTTTTTTTTTTTAAATACACAACTGTCCTCTATAGGCTACCTAAACATGACATGACATGAGTAGGATATAGTTGTTGTGTGTAAAACCAGTCTATTAATGCCAATCAGTCCACCCTCAAAACACTAGCTTACTAGGGATTGTTTCATTATGCAGTGTACTATCTATAGATATATATATTGTATTTAAAGGGTATTTAGCTGCTATTCATACACTTAGGAAAATGACACATCAAATAGCATAACAATGAGAAAAAATGTAGTCGGCTTGAGGATAATTTGAGACACTATTTATTGTTGAACTCAGTGGGTTTTGTCTGGCTAAGAGCCTACACAAATTGGCTGCAATAGTCAAGGAAATTTAATCAAATTAAATCCAACTTGAGAGACTCCCCTGGTCTCCTGAAGTCTTCCTTTTCTATGTGCAAATGTCTTCACCACAGCCTGTAGGTCCAGGTTGTGGGCCTGACTCTTTTCTATACTGAGTATTGCCAATCCAGTGACTCTTTCCTCTTTCCATTGCACTGCACGGAATTTAGTCTTGAAGGATGCTTGCCAAAATATACCAGAGATAAGGGATTGTTGATATTGCAACCACACAACTCAAACGCTGGTTTACCAGTATGAACGAAATTGCAAACGCGCTTCTTTTTTGTTCAAGCACTCAAGAACTGTTGTCTGCTAAAGATGATAATCTGTTTGCATCTGACAATTTATTGGCTGTCCAGTATCCAGAAGACCTGTCCCCAGACCGTCCTATACAGTTAATCTCTTTCTGTAAAGTGTTGTGGCCCGGCAATAAAGAAGAATGCGAGGCTCAATTAAAAATGTTGCAGAAATGTTGTATTTTTAAGCACCCCTCCCTTCTACCCAGTTTCCCTGATGTTGCTATGGCAATCGAGCTGTTTTTGCCATCCCTGTAACTGTCAGTTCTGCTGAGAGATCGTTTTCTAAACTAAAACCGATAAAGAATTACCTAAGAAGCATCTCGGTCTGATATTCACTATTGAACACATGAGTAAGCTCCAGTCATTGCACTGGCGCCGTCGTAGCCTTGACCACGGCATTTGTACACCGATATCCCCCGATGAATAACTTTTTGGAGGGTTACTGTCAAAATGATTTATTAAATGAAATTTAAAAAAAAATAGACATCAATGACAGGCAGATGGGCCCCCAGAGTTTGTGGGCCCCTCCACCTTGCGGGGGCTGCGGCGGTGTCTGGTACGCCAGTGCTCTTTCAGTGTTATTAGACTTAGCTTTGGTTCAAGAGTCCTTAAAAGGCAAGATTAGGTTGCTGTTAAATATTCTGATTTGTTTCATCCTTCCAACTAAAAGTCCCAATACGACATATCACTTTACATTTGTATTTGGGGATTTTTTTTGTTGTTGTTGGAAGTCATGTCGGAAAAGCGTTCAGAAATGTGACATAAAAAGGAGCACTAAACGAGCACGAGTGAAGCTACTGTCCACATAAGACGGTGACTGTATTACCGCCCCACCGGCGGTCACAAGTCATGACCGCAGCCAAATTCCTTATGACCGCTTAGTCACGGTAACTAGGCTCCAAGCTCTGATGCTGCTGATGGTCTTAGTAGCCTACCAAACTGGCTAACTGCCTGGTACTCAGCACTCTATTGTCCCACTAATCACTCTGACGTCAATGCAAATGTTTACAACAATCTAATCAAACACTTCATGAGAGCCCATGAGCTTCTATATGTACGTTTGGAACATTTATTTTTTGTACAGAAGGACAAGTTGATCAATAGAATAGGTCAACTTTTGTACTATGGGGGATAGTAGATTGACATAGGCTAGTGCCTACTCATCTTGTTGGCTGACGAAAAGTAGGGTAAATGTGGACAGTTCTTCTAAATTCAATATGCTCCTCGGAATTCGATATGAGGGACGCGTGCAGTTGCATCCCCGATGTGTCTGTCTTCACTTGTATCCTACTTCTTAGCTGAGATGCCTATTAGAAGAACCCGGTCACGTGACGGGCATTGGCTAATAAGAATTTAGATATCTGAGAGAGCCAGGTGAGTGAGAGGTACTTCGGAGCACTGCAGCCAGGAGAAGAGAATTATAATTATTATATTTAACCCAAGAGCACAACGGCCACTTTTCGGGCCACACAAGGGGATGCCACCTAGAAATTTGAGGCCTGGTGAGAACATTGTCAAGTGCTTGTCAAATTGTGAATGAGAGACTGATGCAGTGTGTGCAGCTTGCACAAGAAACAAATCAGAGCTCATGCCTTTCATGCAACTTTTCAAATCATCATTACACCGTACCCAAACGGGACACTCGCCTGCGCCATCGTGCACAAATTGATTTTGTCCCCCCACACAAACGCGATCACGACACGCAGGTTAAAATATCGAAACAAACTCTGAACCAATTAAATTAATTTGGTGTCAGTTAGAAAGGCATTAAACATTTATGGCAATTTAACTAGCTAGCTTGCAGTTGCTAGCTAATTTGTCCTATTTAGCTAGCTTGCTGCTGCTAGCTAATTTGTCCTGGGATATAAATGTTGAGTTGTTATTTTACCTGAAATGCACAAGGTCCTCTACTCCGACAATTAATCCACACATAAAACGGTCACCGAATCATTTCTAGTAATCTCTCCTCCTTCCAGGCTTTTTCTTCTTTGGACTTCATATGGTGATCGGCATCTAACTTTCATCGTATTACCACGACGACCGATAAACTCAGTCCGTCTTTCAATCACCCACGTGGGTATAACCAATGAGGAGATGGCACGTGTGTATCTGCTTCTATAAACCAATGAGGAGATGGGAGAGGCAGGACTTGCACCGCGTTCAGCGTCACAAATAGAACCGACTTCTATTTTAGCGCTTGGCAACGCAGACGCTCGTTGTTACGCGCGAGCAGTGTGGGTGCAATGATTGAATAACATGTATGTGTACATTTATTTTGCAACGCTCGCGCACGCGATTTGAGCGGTGTGGTCAGCATGTTAGAGTGGCATCATGCAGCATTAGAATGGATTTTTAAAAATCGAAACATATAGACCATAATGACAAAGCAAAAACAGGTTTGTAGAAATGTTTGCCAAGTTATTACAAATTAAAACTGAAATATCACATTTACATAACTATTCAGACCCGTTACTAAGTACTTTGTTGAAGCACCTTTGACAGCGATTACAGCTTCGAGTCTTCTTGGCTATGACGCTACAAGCTTGGCACACCTGTATTTGTGAAGTTTCTCCCATTCTTCTCTGCAGATCCTCTCAAACTCTGTCAGGTTGGAGGGGGAGCGCTGCTGCACGGCTATTTTCAGGTCTCTCCAGAGATGTTCGATCGGGTTCAAGTCCGGGCTCTGGCTCGGCCACTCAAGGACAGTAAAGGACTTGTCCCGAAGCCACTCCTGTGTTGTTTTGGCTGTGTACTTAGGGTCGTTGTCCTGTTGGAAGATGAACCTTCGTCCCAGTCTGAGGTCCTGAGCACTCTGTAGCAGGTTTTCATCAAGGATCTCTCTGTAGCCTCCCGGGTGGCGCAGTGGTCTAGAGCACTGCATCGCAGTGCTATGCTGCGCCACCAGAGTCTGGGTTCGCGCCCAGGCTCTGTCGCAGCCGGCCGCGACCGGGAGGTCCGTGGGGCGACGCACAATTGGCTTAGCGTCGTCCGGGTTAGGGAGGGTTTGGCCGGTAGGGATATCCTTGTCTCATCGCGCTCCAGCGACTCCTGTGGCGGGCCGGGCGCAGTGCGCGCTAACCGAGGGGGCGGGTGCACGGTGTTTCCTCCGACACATTGGTGCGGCTGGCTTCCGGGTTGGAGGCGCGCTGTGTTAAGAAGCAGTGCGGCTAGGTTGGGTTGTGCTTCGGAGGACGCATGACTTTCGACCTTCGTCTCTCCCGAGCCCGTACGGGAGTTGTAGCGATGAGACAAGATAGTAATTACTAGCGATTGGATACCACAAAAATTGGGGAGAAAAGGGGATAAAAATTAAAAAAAAAAAAAAAAAAAAAAAAAAAAAAGGATCTCTCTGTACTTTGCTCCATTCACCTTTGCCTCAATCCTGGCTAGCCTCCCAGTCCCTACCGCTGAAAAACATCCCCACAGCATGATACTGCAACCACCATGCTTCACTGTAGGGATGGTGCCAGGTTTCCTCCAGACGTGACGCTTGGCATTCAGGCCAAAGAGTTCAATCGTGGTTTCATCAGACCAGAGAATCTTGTTTCTCATGGTCTGAGAGACTTTAGGTGCCTTTTGGCAAACTCCAAGCGGGTTGTCATGTGCCTTTTACTGAGGAGTGGCTTCCATCTGGCCACTCTACCATAAAGGCCTGATTGGTGGAGTGCTACAGAGATGGTTTTCCTTCTGGAAGGTTTTCCCATCTCCACAGAGGAACTCTGGAGCTCTGTCAGAGTGACCATCGGGTTCTTGGTCACCTGCCTGACCAAGGCCCTTCTCCCCAATTGCTCAGTTTGGCCACGCGGCTAGCTCTAGGAAGAGTCTTGGTGGTTCCAAACTTCGTCCATTTAAGAATGATTGAGGCCACTGTGTTCTTGGGGACCTTCAATGCTGCAGAAATGTTCTGGTACCCTTCCCCAGATCTGTGCCTTTGAACTCATGAACTTTGACTCAAATCAAGTTGTAGAAACATCTCAAGGATGATCAATGGAAACAGGATGCAAACAGGAGCTAAATTTCACATCTCAAAGCAAAGGGTCTGAATACATATGTAAACAAGGTATTTCTGTTTTGTATTTCTAATACATTTGCAAACATTTCTAAAAAACAGTTTTTGCTTTGTCCTTCTGGGGTATTGTGTGTAGACTGCTGAGGATCTTTTTTTAAATGTAATCCATTTTAGAATAAGTATGTAATGCAACAAAGTGTGGAAAAAGTCAAGGGGTCTGAATTCTTTCCGAAGGCAGTGTAGGAGAACCTGTTTCTTTGTCGTTTGGAGAAAATATCCTTTCAATTTTATTCAGCTATGTTCAATTGCATTCTTCATACTATAAAATAATGCCACGGAATTCAAAGCAAATCTTGTCTGCTAATTGAACTAGTGTAGCCCACAGACATATGGCAAAGCCAGACGAGGTCCTTAAAATAAGGACAACTCAGAGTATTGCTATTCTGTTCTTTTGAAATAGACTACATTTTCTTCAATCGTGTTTCTTTAGATCTGTCTAAAATAAATAATGTATTCATTGTAACAGTGTAGGCTATATTAAATTGATTAATTCGACTTCTTAAAATGTTCCAAAGGTCTGCATCAGTGGCTTGTAGGCTGTGCGTGGAAGCCAGGAGATGCTAAATGTGTTTATGTTAATTAACGCTCAACTACTGTGAGACTGGCAGTTATTTACTTGACAATCACCAGCTGGAAAAAAATGTAATGACAACAAACACTTATACAGCTTGCAGGCTTTTAGTGTAGCCTCTTTTACAAACCTGGCTTACTCCTACTAGCATTCTTGAAACATCACTTATTAGAAGTTTGCACATCGGTATTTCTTGTATTGTTACACACAATCAAGATACTGTAAACCTTTATCCTCATAGTAGACATTGAGCTTTTATAACCAAACGTGCTAAAACTTTGTTGTTGGCCGATGGTAGCTATAGCTAGCAGTAAATCCAAGTATAATTGCAAACACAAACACTGGCTGCCATGATATCCTGCAAGTTATATCGGCCAATAAAGGCATTTCAGCATTAATAAAGCCATACCTTGAAGTAAACAATTATATTCATCTGATTAGTATTGGTTTATTCCATCCCCAAACACCATGCTAGAGCCTTGTGAGTGGGCCAGTTCGTTTAGCATGGCCCTTAGATAGGTGGCCATCTTCGTTTTTTAGAATCTGCTAGCAACATAACAACACTTTTTGGTCACTTTAGTACCTACCTCCATCACCGAAGACGCCCGCCATCATAGTAACACCGGTGGTGTCAGTGGACTTGGAGCCCACATTGACTGTGGGCACAGTACCCAGTACCCACTCTTCTACTGTTGGTAGCCATCGTAATCGTTTGGGACAACGTGAGCGCCAGGGGTTCCCCTGACCCAGTCTGCCCACCACATCCTCAAGAAACAGTCCCACTTTCTTCCCATTTTCTCACATTTCAGCCAAAAATGTATACCGGTAAACAGGGGTTGTAGTGCTGCCGCCATCACCAGGGCATTCCCTTCTTGACGTCAAAGCCGCAATGTATTGTTGGTATATGGGTTTTCGATAAATGTAACTCAAATTGAGAAAATATAAGTGTATCATTTATTATTATTATTTTTTATTTTTTGCATAGTCTACGTTGTTAGATTTGTGGAAATATATCGTGCAACCTGCCCTGTTATCCGGTTTCCATTGAATATATCTTTATGAGAAGTGAGACTAAAGGTTCTCATGGCAGAGTACAGTTTACCTGCTCATAGTTGGTTAAAATCACACGATGCACACCATATGATATCATCAGTGTCTCTGGATAATGTCATATTAAACACTTATCGTCTATCTTTTTAACTACAACAAATACAGTGCATTCAGAAAGTATTCAGACCCCTTCCCTTTCTACAAATTTTGTTACCTTACAGCCTTATTCTAAAGTGGATTAAACCTGTTTTTGACAGGGCAAAAACAGGTTTTTAGACATTTTTGCTCATGTATAAAATATAATTAATTTAATTAATTAATTAATTAAATCAATTTTAGAATAAGGCTGGAAAAATGTGGAAAAAGTGAAGGGGTCTTGAATACTTTCCGAATGCACTGTACAATCCCGGCATTTTCACATATGTTGGGGTGGTGCTCGAGATGTTGAAAAACTCTGGAATTTCTCTTTAGTTTATTTCAGGTGTATTTGATAAAAGCAGGAAACATGATGTGCTTGAATTTATTACTGCTTATTTTGGCACTACTTTGTGTCCACAGTCATGCGTCTTGAGTTCTCCTGGTATTTGTGTACCAGGGTCGGGCTCAATTCAAATTGAAGACAGTCAATTCAGGAAGTGATTTGAATTCCAAATTCAGACATTTAAAAACGTATGGAATAAATGTTTTCTACTTTTCAGTTTTTTGAGAAGTCATTGAAAATAAATGACTGTAAATGTTTACTTCCTGAATTGACTTCCTTCAATTCAAATTGAGCCCAATCCTGTTGTGTATGCTATTGCATGAAAACTTGAGAGCCCTCTTCCTATAAGTGATATAATTTAAGCATCAAATTCTGACAAGTTGGCCTTTTTCTCGCCGAGCTGCTGTCTTGCTTGTTTCAAACCACTTAAGCAGAAAACAGTTGGAGAGGACTATGGGGTCAGACAGCCTCTTGAACGCTGCTCTGGCTACACAGACAAGCGATGCAGCGATCCACCCTTAATAATAAAGAGGTCCTCTTCATCTATCTTTCTCTCTCTATTTCTCTCTCTCTCTCAATTTCAATTCTCTCTCTTTTTCTCTCTGCTCATCCTTTCTAACAGTACCACCCATCGACCTTTAAAACAGCTTGTTAGCTGCCCTTGTAATAATCACGGCAACGATGATGAATACTTTGATTAATCAGGACCAAGGCGGGAGATAGATGGGGTGTTGGTGGTAGGTGAATGTGAGATAAATAGACAGAGAAAGAGAGCCCCCCCTCAGTAAGGCAACATCTGTGAGTTCCACTTCCTCCTCATTAGTATTGCACTGGGATGGGCTTGTCTGTGGCTGTGGACCTCCTGCTGTTCTGTAGGTCAGGCTAATTAAAGTATATTAAACACTCACTCAACCAGGAGGTCTTCGCTGGCCAGCACTCACCTCCATAGACTGTCACTGGATACAGGACATCTACAGTAGACTGCCCCACTAACCCCACTCAACATGTTGATGATGGGCTGGAGGAGATGGAAGTTCTGAATTGATATATATCGGGCGGGAGGAAATGCACGGACACAAACATGCACACACACACATATAGACATATACTGTATGTACACAAACAAGCAAGCACACACACACACACACGACACACATATCCAATAAAATCTCTTGGATAAATGATGTGCTGAAAATAATTGTGAGTATCACATCTATAGAGCCACAGAGATCTTTTGAGCCAGGAGCCTGGCTACGGAATTTAGTGCAGTTCTGGATTGAGGCTTGGAATTCTGGAAGCCAAGGAGTCAGTTAGGATTTTCCACAGATACGTGCCGTGACTGCTCTGTACTAGAGTTTGGCCTCATATTCTAGTGGCATCTCCTACAGTATTGGTACTGGAAGCTTACCCAACAATACATAGTGTCCAAACAAGCCCAAGCTCATGTCAATATCGCCTTACATACTGAACATAAAGTACTGTAATCAAATTGGAATTCACTGTCAATGTCCAATCCACAGCATTACCAGCTTTTGTAGCTTTTGTAACTACAAAGCCATCTAACATGGTAATGATTAAACGTAGCTGAGCTTGAAGGAGCCAAAGATATATTTTTATGTTAGCTTGAAAGCTTATACCGTATTTAGCATGGCAGTGTTAGATATGATTTATTTTACTATGAGAAGGCAATGGCGTCTGTTTGGTCATTCTATGTGCTTTGATGCTGCTTCTGCTACTGCTGCTGCTGCTATTCCAGAGGAGATAAGCCTATTTCTGTCCACCTTCAGGGTACGGTTATTTCCGTCGACCAACCCCTTCGTTTTGGATGCCCCTTAGCGCAGTAAATCAAATTAGCAAGGCTTTGGCTGGCCACTCTATTAACCTATGGTATATCTTCCATCACCTATATCTCCCTCCGCCTCACTACTCCCACTAAAAAGTAATTCCAAAGTCCAACATGGCTGCATGCTGCATCCTGTATTCCATTCACATCATGTAGCCTAGAAATGTATATAATTCCTGTCTAATCCGGCATTTAACCCTGATGAGCAGCAACTTTGTGTGATGCGCCTGCTAATTAGCCCAATGAGTATGCATTTATTTGTGTGTGCAAATCAAAAACCATCTATAAAGCCACACGTGTGTGTGGAAACACAGCAGAAACACCGCTGCGCAGCAGCATGCTCAGAAGTGGATCAATCGAAAGCAGTCTTTATTTCCCTCCGGAAGGTCGTAGATTGTCCCTTGTAGCACATGATCAGAGTGTAAACACAGGGCCTGCTAGACTCATGTTTAAATATAGACATGATGAGGAGGGACTCGGGTCGACTGGCATGGCACACACTATATAGTCATTGATGTGTGTGCTGGGTCTCTCTCTCTCTCTCTCTCTCTCTCTCTCTCTCTCTCTTTCTCTCTCTCTCTCTCTCTCTCTCTCTCTCTCTCTCTCTCTCTCTCTCTCTCTCTCTCTCTCTCTCTCTCTCTCTCTCTCTCTCTCTCTCTCTCTCTCTCTCTCTCTTTCTTTCTTTCTTTCTTTCTTTCTTTCAGGACCAAGGTGTGTCTGACCAGGTTGAATTTTGATGCACCTGAGATACTCAGCACGGTTGTTAATTGAAGCGGCTCATCCATTATTAATGCCAGTCGTGAATGTATGCTGGGGCATTGTGCTGCAGGTTTATAGGCTAAGTTCTATGACGGGCACAGACAGAAAGGGCCTGCTAGTGTGTTGTACTACAAAGGGATATTGAGAGGTGTCAGGTCAGACTGTGTTTGAATATCTGGTGTGAATTGAGCCCTCTCCGACTTCTCCTGCTGGGGCCTCGTCCTCAGGTTCAGACAGCCTTTACCGCACTACCTCAGGCAGCTTCTCTGTTTAAATAGCCACAAGGCCCCCGGCTTCGAAGGTCTTTGAAGAAAATGAAAACATGCCAAATGTGTCTGGTGTATGGACAGTTAGGGATGCTGTGGAACGTGGTTATTGTTACACTGGGACCAGGCTGCTGTAATGTAATACCATGTGTTAGCAACAATTCACACTTTCGTGCCATACAGCTTTTTTGTATTTTTATATAACACGAGTGGAAATCTGAATATACATTGCAGTGCTGACTTATAGATGTTTGAATATACAGTGGTTTCGGAAAGTATTCAGACCCCTTGACTTTTTCCACATTTTGTTAAGTTTCAGCCTTATTCTAAAATGGATTAAATGAAAAATGAAAAATGTGCAAATGTATTAGAAATAAAAACAGAAATACCTTATTTTCATTAGTATTCAGACCCTTTGCTATGGCTCGAAATTTAGCTTAGGTGCATCCTGTTTCCATTGATCATCCTTGAGATGTTTCTACAACTTGATTGGAGTCCACCTGTGGTAAGTTCAATTGATTGGACATGATTTGGAAAGGCACACACCTGTCTATATAAGATCCCACAGTTGACAGTGTATGTCAGAGCAAAAACCAAGCCATGAGGTCAAAGGAATTGTCTGTAGAGCTCCGAGACAGGATTGTGTTGAGGCACAGATCTGGAGAAGGGCAGCATTGAAGGTCCCCAAGAACACAGTGGCCTCCATCGTTCTTAAATGGAATGAGCTGGCCGCCCGGCCAAACTGAGCAATCGGGGGAGAAGAGCCTTTGTCAGGGAGGTGACCAAGAACCCAATGGTCCCTCTGACAGAGCCCCAGAGTTCCTCTGTGGAGATGGGAGAAACTCGGCACTCTGCAGCACTCCACCAATCAGGCCTTTGTGGTAGAATGGCCAAACAGAAGCCACTCCTCAGTAAAAGGCACATGACAGCCTGCTTGGAGTTTGCCTAAAGGCACCCAAAGGACTCTCTGACAATGAGAAACAAGATTCTCTGGTCTTATGAAACCAAGATTGAACTCTTTGGCCTGAATGCCAAGTGTCACGTCTGCAGGAAACCTGGCACCATCCCTACGATGATGCATGGTGGTGGCAGCATCATGCTGTGGGGATGTTTTCCAGCGGCAGGGACTGGGAGACTAGTCAGGATCGAGGGAAAGATGAACAGAGCATAGTACAGAGAGATCCTTGATGAAAACCTGCTCCAAAACGCTCAGGACCTGGGGCTTACAGCAGGACAACGACCCTAAGCACACAGCCAAGACAACGCAGGGGTGGCTTAGGGACTAGTCTCTGAATGTCCTTGAGTGGTCCAGCCAGAGCCCGGACTTGAACATCTCTGGAGAGACCTAAAAATAGCCGTGCAGCAGCGCTCCCCATCCAACCTGACAGAGCTTGAGAGGATCTGCAGAGAAGAATGGGAGAAACTTCCCAAACACATGTGTTCCAAGCTTGTAGCGTCATACCCAAGAAGACCCGAGGCTGTAATTGCTGTCAAAGCTGCTTCAACAAAGGGTCTGAATACAGAAGTAAATGTGATATTTCCGTTTTTTTTTTTAATACGTTTGCAAATATTTCTAAAAACCTGTTTTTGCCCTGTCATTATGGGGTATTGTGTGTAGATTGATGAGGGAATAACAAAAAAAAATCTATTTTACAATAAGGCTGTAACGTAACAAAATGTGAAAAAAGTCAAGGGGTCTGAATACTTTCCGAATGCACGGTACAAGACCCTTAGGTTCAGAATGATGTAAGTCTTCTGATGGAATTAGGTGTGGCTTCGCTGAACTGCAGAGCAATTGCAGACTGTCGAGTTCTTTTCAGCTTAGCTACGTCTTCTGTACCCTTGAGCGAGAGACTTAAATTGCGTCAGTCGCTGTACACTGGGCAACACTATCCAACTGTACGACAAAGCGGGATCTCGTGCTGAACGGAAGAGGCCTCTTTTAAGCACCTCAATGAATGACCTCAATGCTTCTCAACAAAGATGAATTTGACTTTTTCGACGAGAGGGATCCATAAAAAGAGCTCTCCCTGTCCAGAGAGCTGTGAGCCAGCTGGAGCGAGCGACAGTAGTGGGATATATCTATTTTCTCCATTTAACGTCCAGTGAGATGTGTCAGTAATTCTGTTGAACACGTCTCGGGAAGCTAAACCAATCAGCTATGCAGGGAGATGCACCCTGGGAGAAAATGTGCTCCTGCTCTACGGATTGTAATGTAGGTCATGTGTCCATTTGATTTCATTTTGAATGTTTGTGATTATAAATATCCGCCTGCAAGGAGAGAGATCAACCCAGCCCGGCTACAGATGGAAGCTTTTGTGGATTTTCACCAACGAGTAATGAACATGAGATCAAATCTGTCCCAAAATAAAACTAAAACAATGTTCAATGGTTCGTGCAATGTCTACTGTTTCTTATGGTCATTTTAAAATCATCAGTACATTCAGTTTGAACTGAGGTAAGAATCTGGTAAATTTAAAAAAAAGATCAACTACATGAATACATTTGTGTGAATATACAACTGTACTGAACAGTGTTGGTTACGTACCAGTTTCAGACTATCTGTGCAGCGGTTCATTGGATGAGGAAGGGAAAATAAAAGCCAGCGGTGAGGTAAAATATTTAAAAGTACAGTAAAAGAAGAACTTCCGTGTAGAAAAAAAAAGAACGTATCTTGAATGTTAGCCTTGCAATTGTTTTTAGAATGTAGTGTCCTCAAATGAAATGCCATCCCTCCTACATCATTGTGATTTATCTTCCCGCCTTTGTCAACAGCACTAATAGCAATGAAATGCAAATGAAAAACACAACCCCTAGGTAAACTGACAATCTACCACCAATCAAACAAATTATTTCCTATTCAAATATTTCACCAATAATATTATGATAGACAATGCCTTTTTGGAGACTTGCGCGTTGGACAGAGTACAGAGATGTGCTACAGTCCAGGTATATTCTAACTGGACCTTAAAGCCAGTTCCACTGATGTACATTCTTCCCCTCTAAACAAGGACTGATTTAGACCTGGGACACCAAGTGGGTGCAATTAATTATCAGGTGGAACAGAAAACCAGCAGTACTCCGGACCTCCAGGCTTGGATTTGAATACCCCTGCCATAGCTCCTCCCAGTGTGGACCAGAAGCAGACAGTTGCAGTGGTCAATCCTGAGGCTGTCCTGTCTATATGCAAGCTGCCCATGAATGCTCACCATCCCTGGCTCTGGCCCAGATTAGCTCTTTCCTAAAGCTGGTTTGGGTGGGAATCAGCCCTTAAGTGTCGGACGCAACATTAGCCCAAGGACAGGAGAGAGCCTGGTTCTAAGCAGGGCTACCCTTCATTGCACCTAGACCCATGGCTACCATCAAGCAGCCCCCTGATCCCTAATCACAGCTCACCAGCCAGTGCTATCAATCAACATGATTGGATTTCAAAAAAAGGAAACATAGGCATCCTGTTAGGTGAATATACACGGGCTCTGCTGTATAAAACCAGCAATTCCTAAATAACCAATCACTACGATCGATTCAAAGCGCAATGGTCATTTACAAACAATCTAAATATGGATCCATTTTATATGTCAAAATCAGGGGTGGAATTTAATCTTGAGCTGGTGACAGTTCATTGTCAAGCATTCATGGCAGCTCCACACAATTGTAGTCTATTATCATCCCAGAGAACGCCTGTCATGGTCTAAATCCTAATGATTGGACCGAGAGAGGGATTCGCAGAGAATCTGTCTGAGTGTCACTCACCCCTTCCTCTTTAACACTAAAGAGGGCGCTTGAGCTCGTCAGAGAGCACAAGGCTTCTAATGCCTTTGTGTTGGTAACACTTGGCCATTTCAATAACAGCTTTAATAATGGATGGTGTCATTGAAGGATAGATGGCTGTGGAGTCTACTCTTAAGCCAATGCCCTGGGATTCTTCTGGAGTGATGTGAAGGGAGCGCTTTTTAAACTTAATTTCCAAACTGCCACTTTTTGTCGTCCATCAATGGGGGCTGCATTTTCTATTTGAGCTAAGAGATCACAGATCAGCTCGTATTTATTTATTTCAAAAGCCGTTGTCCTTACGAACAGGGCCAAATAACCTAAAGGGCTGTCAGTCAAGGCTCAAAGATATTTTTGACAATTTGTCAGCCTGCATCAGTGCCTGTCCAGACGCCAGAGTTTTGGTATCATGTCTGAATTAAACAAAAGTAATGGTGAAAACCCCAAAATTTCATCATTTGTGTGAACATCAATGTGTAATTATTTCTGTATAAATAGTACAGTACCTTGCAAAAGTATTCATCCCCTTGGTGTTTTTTCCATTTTGTTGCATTACAACCTGTAATTTAAATGTATTTTTATTTGGATTTCATGTAATTGACATAGACAAAATAGTCCAAATTGGTGAAGTGAAATGAAAAATATGACTTGTTTCAAAAATTTCTAAAATATAAATTCACCCCCTTTTCTATGAATCCCCTAAATAATATCTGGTGCAACCAATTACCTTCAGAAGTCACATAATTAGTTAAATAAAACCCACCGGTGTGCAATCTAAGTGTCACATAAATCTGTCACACGATCTCATTATATATACAGCTGTTCTGAAAGGCCCCAGAGTCTGCAACACCACTAAGCAAGTGTCACGCCCTGACCATAGTTTGCGTTGTATGTTTCTATGTTTTGTTTGGTCAGGGTGTGATATGAGTGGGCATTCTATGTTGTATGTCTAGTTTGTCTGTTTCTATGTGTTTGGCCTGATATGGTTCTCAATCAGAGGCAGGTGTTAGTTGTTGTCTCTGATTGGGAGCCATATTTAGGTAGCCTGTTTGTCATTGTGGGTGGTGAGTGATTGTTCCTGTTCCTGTGTTCCTGTGTTTGTGTGCACTATTACAGGACTGTTACGTTTTCGTTCGTTTGTCGGTTTATTGTTTTGTTCGTTGTTTAAGTATTCTTATTAAAATGAATACTCACCACACTGCATCTTGGTCCTCCGATCCTTCCTACTACTCCTCCTGAGAAGAGGAGGAAGACGAGCGTTACAGCAAGGGGCACCACCAAGCAAGTGGCACCATGAAGACTAAGGAGCTCTCCAAACAGGTCAGGGACAAAGTTGTGGAGAAGTACAGATCAGTTTATAAAAATATATCAGAAACTTTGAAACATCCCACGGAGCACCATTAAATCCATTATAAAAAATGGAAAGAATATGGCACCACAAAAAACCTGCCAAGAGAGGGCCACCCACCCGAAACTCATGGACCAGGCAAGGAGGGCATTAATCAGAGAGGCAACAAAGAGACCAAAGATAACCCTGAAGGAGCTGCAAAGCTCCACAGCGGAGATTGGAGTATCTGTCCATAGGACCACTTTAAGCCGTACACTCCACAGAGCTGGGCTTTACGGAAGAGTTTCCAGAAAAAAAGCCATTGCTTAAAGAAAAAAATAAGCAAACACGTTTGGTGTTCGCCAAAAGACATGTGGGAGACTCCCTAAACATATGGAAGAATGTACTCTGGTCAGATGAGACTAAAACTGAGCTTTTTGTCCATCAAGGAAAACGCTATGTCTGGCGCAAACCCAACACCTCCCATCATCCCGAGAACACCATCCCCACAGTGAAGCATGGTGGTGGCAGCATCATGCTGTTTTTCATCGGCAGGGACTGGGAAACTGGTCAGAATTGAAGGAATGATGGTGCTAAACACAGGGAAATTCTTGAGGGAAACCTGTTTCAGTCTTCAAGAGATTTGAGACTGGGGCGGAGGTTCACCTTCCAGCAGAACAATGACCCTAAGCATACTGCTAAAGCAACACGCGAGTGGTTTAAGAGGAAACATTTAAATGTCTTGAATGGCCTAGTCAAAGCCCAGACCTCAATCCAATTGAGAATATGTGGTATGAATTAAAGGTGGCTAGATGTGCCAAGCTGATAGAGACATACCCCAAGAGACTTGCAGCTGTAATTGCTGCGAAAGGTGGCTCTACAAAGTGTTGACTTTGGGGAGGGGGGGGGGGGGTGAATAGTTATGCATGCTTATTTCTTGTTTGTTTCATAATAAAACATATTTTTCATCTTCAAAGTGGTAGGCATGTTGTGTATTTCAAATGAAACAAATTCCCCCAAAAAATCCATTTTAATTCCAGGTTGTAAGGCAACAAAATAGGAAAAATGCAGAGGGGGGTGAATACTTTCGCAAGCCACTGTATTGGCTTATCAGCCTGGAGACCAGGGTAGAAACACCACTGGTTGCCATGTTGAGGATTGGCGTGTACAATGTACTACTGAACCTCATCATACATACATTGACTCATTTACTTGGGGAAGAGTGCATACAGAGCAACGTGAAATAAATGCATAATACATGCTATCAAGTGACAAGCCCGACTTCAAATACCGACATAAATGTGAAAATAACCGGAGCATAAAACAGCTGACTGCGAATGCAACTATGCCATATATATCCTACACATGCCTTGAAATAAAAGGCGTACATCAAAGGACTTACTTTGGCTGACAGTTGACAAGGACGCATGAAGACAAACAAACTCTATCCAAGAACGAAGAAAATCAGGAAATACAGAAGGAAAATCTACACTTCAAGGCCGCGCCCACGATTCAGCACCCTGAATGGACAGCGCCTCGGTACTGGTAGGCATAGTGGAGCTCCTTGGCATGTGGTTGAATGAACAGTGTCTCTGTCTAGTAGCCAGCTAGAATTATTCCATTTGTGGGCAGTTAGAAATTTTAGGGCACAGTTGAGTAGCCCACAATGCTTGTATGAAAATCATAACTGGCACGCAGATCATTAGAAATGGTAGGATCAATTGTAAATTGACACAGTATACTATGACAATGTCATTGTCTCGTGCACTTCCCACAAATTGTTGCTCTGCATTCAGAGATGGCCCCTATAATGTGTGTGCCCAGCTCATTTTTACATATGCCTGTCTGCATTACTCACCAGGGAAGGGAAACATTCTGTGAATATTGAAGCATTGCATCAACTAAAGGTGGCTCCAACAATATTAATATAACAACACAGTAGCCAACGAGGAGGCGGCACGCGCAACTTTTTCCCCAGGCTAGCTCGTCTCTGTCTATTTATTGTGTTGCCTGGGTGCTAATATATATATTTTTTAAATGGCGCTACATCCACACTATATCTAAATAACTTAGCAATATTTAATTACATTTTGCCAGCAAGATTGATCTGTTAGAATATCTCATTTGAATTCAGGAAGATGGACAGGCAAGACTGGTAGAGTGAGAGGTGAAAATGCATTATACCAGAGGCAGGTAGGCTACAGGTAGGGATCAGGGATGCAGGCAGAGGAAAGGAAAGGGAAAGAGAGGATACCTAGTCAGTTGTACAACTGAATGCATTCAACTGAAATGTGTCTTCCGCATTTAATGAAGCAGGCCTACAGCAAGAAGTGAAATAGTTATCCCAACTCGGTAATCATTCATTATTTGCATTATCTCAATTATTATTCTGTCACTGCATGACAATGCACATTTGTTATAGCCTAAAAATGGTATTGTAAAAAAAAAAAACGGAACGTCTCTAAATAGCAAGTTGTTCAGTTATGTTTATTTTCATACCAATAGGCCGACATGAAATAAAAATTGCAGTAGCCCACTGGGCAAATAAATGAAAATACAACTAGGCTTACGACGCACTGCCTAAAAGGCTGACTGGCAAGGCAAATGGCACGGTCTCTGGCCTCTGCTCCGCATGGTCCTAAACCAGCCAATATGCTAAACAGCCATAGCGTTTTAATCGGGATTGGAATAATTTTAGTCTACTTTTTTTGTTGTTGCCTACTTTACATGTTTGGTCTTGAGCTAGGGTATGGTGACTGTCTTCAAATCAAATCAAATGTATTTATAAAGCCCTTCTTACATCAGCTGATATCTCAAAGTGCTGTACAGAAACCCAGCCTAAAACCCCAAACAGCAAGCAATGCAGGCGTAGAAGCACGGCGGCTAGGAAAAGCTCCCTAGAAAGGCCCAAACCTAGGAAGAAACCTAGAGAGGAACCAGGCTATGAGGGGTGGCCAGTCCTCTTCTGCCTGTGCTGGGTGGAGATTATAACAGAACATGGCCAATATGTTCAACTGTTCATAGATAATAATAATCACAGTGGTTGTCGAGGGTGCAACAAGTCAGCACCTCAGGAGTAAATGTCAGTTGGCTTTTCATAGCCGATCATTCAGAGTATCTGTAGAGCCTGCTGCCTCTAGAGAGTTGAAAACAGCAGGTCTAGCAGGTCACTGACGCCCCTGGTTTTGTTTCTATAATTGCTCACTGTGAGAAAACGCTCTGACACTTGTCACACGATCACAGTAGAGTGTGAGTAGCAGTAGACCTCAGAAGTAGGATCAGTCACGTGGTGTGTGTGTGTGTGCGCGCGTGCACCTGTGCATGTGTGTGTTTGTCTCTGTGTGTTTGTGTCTGTCTGTGTCTCTCTCTGTGTGTGTATGCCTCTGTGTTTGTGCGCAATATACGCGCTAATGATGTTTTCCGAGTCTAGATAGCCTACTGCTCTCAGTTTGTCTCCACTGATGGTCTACCCATGATTATCTGTAGAACACTACACTAGAGTATGACTCATGACTATCACAGGGACATGTGTCAAATTGCTACTTGTTTAAACTCTCTGTCAACATTTGGGTTTTAACAGGCGACACAGCATGCCTCCTATTTTACTCTGCTTTCTATGCCAAAATAAAGGTATCTCTATGCCAAAAGACAAACCAAACAAATGGAAATGAGTGCAGGAAAGAGAGATAAGTCAATTGCGAGAGAGAGAGAAAGAAGGCTGTAGGTTTATTGCTCCTCTTGTCCTACTTGGGGATGCGTTATGCATACTTCATTTTTGACTTGTGTTGTCTCTATACCATGCAGAGTATTGTGGTGCACTGCATGCTGGGTAATGGCTACAGGACATGATGAATGGCTAGTGGTAATGGCTCATGGGGCGGCAGGTAGCCTAGTGGTTAGCGCGTTGGACTAGTAACCAAAAGGTTGCAAGCTCGAATCCCCGAGCTGACAAGGTAAAAATATGTAGTTCTACCCCTGAACAAGGCAGTTAACCCCCTTTTCCCAGGCTGTCATTGTATTAAGGTCGAGCTAGCTCCCATAGACTCGATGATTGTTTTCACAGTGCATCTCATAAACCCAGCATAATCTCATTCCCATTCACGCTCATCATAACATTGTCAATATTGTAGATATGACGATTTTGAGATTATATTCTTCTTGTCCTTTTGCGTTTTTCCTCTTCCTGGCAACGTTTAATCTGATTTGTTTGAAATCAGACTACCTCTGTGTGGGCGACTCATTACTAAACATTCCTACATCTCATCACCAGCTATAGCAGCCATAGTTACCTCTATACACTCACTCAGAATAACATCCAATTAACCTCATTTCTCTGTGTCTTTTACCACAGTGACAAGAGAATCAGGTTCTTTAAAAAAAATAAAAAAGCGAGTTTGAGTGAAACTAGAGCTGAAAACCACAGCTTAATGAGGTTGAATAGCAAGAGGAAGGTTTCTGGAAGTCAGGTAAACTTGCATGAAAAGAAAAAACCTGCCTTTTCTCTTTTCCTCTCCTCCCGCCTCATGTGCGTGATGTTTCAGCTCCATATTTTTCTCAGGGATGGGAGATAAGTGAAATGAGATTAAGGCATGGCCGGAGTAATAGGACATTTCTGACATCCCAGCTAAAGCGATCCTGTTAGCTCTGTCTGAGGGCTGTATGCTGTGACTAATCCAATCGCTGGTGGAGGGCTGCTGGGAGCAGTGCCGAGACAAGTTCCTGTGTGCCTATACACCTCTGTGTTGTTGTAAATGTGCACAATAATGCAATTAAAGCCAATCAATAATAGACTTATCAGTGGAGAGCAGAGGTGGAAGTGGGGGGAAGCACCAACCTCCGGGATCCCTGCTCACACCACCCCAGCCAGACCCCCATGGGCATGGATAGACAGAGCCCTCTCTCTCTCTCTCTCTCTCTCTCTCTCTCTCTCTCTCTCTCTCTCTCTCTCTCTCTCTCTCTCTCTCTCTCTCTCTCTCTCTCTCTCTCTCTCTCTCTCTCTCTCTCTCAATCTCAATCTCAATCTCTCTCTCTCTCTCTCTCTCTCTCAATCTCAATCTCTCTCTCTCAATCTCTCTCTCTCTCTCTCTCTCTCTCTCTCTCTCTCTCTCTCTCTCTCTCTCTCTCTCTCTCTCTCTCTCACTCCCCCCCCCACCCACCAGCTCCCTTCACATCCACCACAAAGAGTTAGGCAGACGCCTCTGCCTCTCATATGCTCTCTGCCACAGCGAGAAGCTGTTTTCATAAGGACTCTCGGTGTGAGTCACCACACATCCTCCTCGCCCACACTCGTTCTATTCCCCCTGCTTTTCCCACCTCACAGAGCCCGCCCACTCACCTAGGCCCTTCACAACATCTGTCGCAAGTGCAATACATTACCTACAATATTTTCACAGAGCCACATGTAAATGTACCACACACGAACACTTTCACATCACCCGTTTAAACACAACCAGACACACCTGCCCACACAAACACTCTCTCATTTGTATATTTGTTTTGAAGACAGCAGTTTAGCGCCCTGAAGTACAATATTGATGTTAACTTTGATACTTCCATAACAGGTGATTTTTATGTTTTAAACACAGTAATATCCGTAATGCAAATAGAGCACATTTACCTTCTGTCTTTATTGGGCTAAACATCTGCTGGCGGCTCACTTTAGCCACCATTATGGTGCAGTATTCACAGTGGCCATTTTGTGGCAACAACAAGCAGTTGTTCTAACTTAAATACCTTTTTTTCCTGGTGTTGTGTTTATAGGAAAGCAGACAGATGAGTCCAATGTGAGCTTTCCCTCCACAGCGTCTGTGTGCTAAACTCCATTGGCCGTTTAACTATAAATCCCCTGCAGGTCTCCCACTCTCCCTCAATGCTAATTAACCTTTATTGACTGCCTGCCGGGTATAAAATTCCAGCTTTATCTCCTGACATTTAAACGACTGATATAAAGTCAACCTGAAGTGTTGGGGCTGAAGCAACATGCGCAGTACACTATAGCCTTGTGTTCTCGTTGGCAGTTTGAAATGACCAAAATCCATTTTGTTTTTGCATATCTGATTTGAATGTGTTATTTTTCCTGCAGTCTGAACAGCCAAAAAGCACACGGAATTAGATATTTCAAGCCACGTTTCAGTCAGATACAGATACAAAGTCAGATACAAATCGGATTCCTGAAAATGTGATTTGTGTCTGAATGGTCACAATTTAGACTATTAATTGACACATCTTGTTGCTTACTAGCTACTCTGTTGACAGTTTGTGGTAGCTAACTAGCTTGTTAGTTGTTTACAAACTAATTAGTGGAGGTGCTAGAAAGTTAAACAGCTACCTAGCTGTCTCGTTGACTGCTGTGGCTAGCCAAGAAGGCTAGCCAAGACTTGTTTTGAAAGTTGGATCGTCTTATCCTTTGAGACTTTAAAAGTGTTCTTACACTGTGATTTTGAACATTCAAAGCAACTGGGAAACATTCATGCCAGGCGTTGTTGTCACCTTAGCTTGCTACATAACTTCTGCATGACAGGATGCACGAGCACCACCACCACGTCACCACGTCATTACTATGACAACTAGCGTAGCCATGTCAGCAAATGACTGCTGTTTGGACAGTCCGTATTCCAAAACGGATTTGAAAAACTTAACTGATTTGAGCATTAAGGCATGCAGTGTGAACAATGCTTTGTTCCTAACAACCTCACAGGCGGTTGGTGTCACCTTAATTGGGGAGGACGAGCTCATTGTAATGGCTGCAGCGGAATCAGTGGAATGGTATCCATTAGCTTCGTTCCCGACAATATTATGAGGAGTCCTCCCCTCAGCACCTCCACTGATCAACCTACTGTCAAGTGTTCCTACTTGGTCACATCCTGGCACTATAGAGCAACACCATTGATTGAGTTGACTAGTGGGCCCATTCTCTAAGGTCAGGGAGTGTGAAGGGGGGGAATATGTTCTCTTTCCCTGGGAAATGGAAACACATTTATAAACCGCACTGCAGAAAGCCATTGAGCGTTGATAGTTAGGCTGTTTCTGAATGAGATGAAGGCCACCTACAGTCAGTGTTGAGAAGCTACTCTGAAGCTACCCCACAAAGCTCATCACTAAGCTAAGGATCCTGGGACTAAACCCCTCCCTCTGCAACTGGATCCTGGACTTCCTGATGGGCCGCCCCCAGGTGGTAAGGGTAGGCAACAACACATCTGCCATGCTGATCCTCAACACTGGGGCCCCTCAGGGGTGTGTGCTTAGTCCCCTCCTGTACTCCCTGTTCACCCACGACTGCGGGGCCAAGCACAACTCCAACACCATCATTAAGTTTGCTGACGACACAACAGTGGTAGGCCTGATCACAGACAACGCATTCCAGGTGAAGCTGGTTGAGATAATGCCAAGAGTGTGCAAAGCTGTCATCAAGGCAAAGGGTGGCTACTTTGAAGAATCTCAAATATGTGCTTAGCAAGTCACATTAGTGTTTAACATGATTTTTGAATGACTACCTCATCTCTGTACCCCACACATACAATTATCTGTAAGATCCCTCAGTCAAGCAGTACATTTCAAGCAAAGATTCAACCACAAAGACCAGGGAGGTTTTCTCGCAAATAAGGGCACACATTGGTAGATGGGTAAGATTTAGTTTAGTTTAGTTTATGAATTCGACCATTTAAAAAAACAAGCACACATAAAACTTAAAAGCCATACATGCACATGAATAAAATCACAATAAAGTCTGGGACTTATTTCCATTGTGGTTCTCTTGAGACAAGATGGCGATACAAGAGACCCTGGGTATAAGAATAAAAAAAGCAGACATTGAATATCCCTTTGATTATGGTGAAGTTATTATTTACACTTTGGATGGTGTATCAATACACCCAGTCACTACAAAGACACAGGCATCCTTCAGTTGCCGGAGAGGAAGGAAACCGCTCAGGTTTAAAACCAATGGTGACTTAAAATCAATTACAGAGTTTAATGGCTGTGATAGGAGAATGGTGGTGGCTGCATCATGTTATGGGTATGCTTGTCAAAATCAAATCAAATCATCTTGGTCACATATACATGTTTAGCAGATGTTATTGCGGGTGTAGCGAAATGCTTGTGTTTATAGCTTCAACAGTGCAGTAATATCTAACAATTAATACACATACACACAAATCTAAGTAAAGGAATGGAATTAAGAATACTGTATATAAATATATGGACGAGCAATGTCAGAGCGGCATAGACTAAGATACAGTAGAATGGAATACAGTATATACATATGAGATGAGTAATGCAAAATATGTACACATTATTAAAGTGGCCAGTGATTTCAAGTCTATGTATATAGGCAGCAGCCTCTAATGTGCTAGTGTTGGCAATTTAACAGTCCGATGGCCTTGAGATAGAAGCTGTTTTTCAGTCTCTCATCACAGCTTTGATGTAACTGTACTGACCTCGCCTTCTGGATGATAACGGGGTGTACAGGCAGTGGCTCAGCTGGTTGTTGTCCTTGATTATCTTTTTGGCCTTCCTGTGACATCGGGTGCTGTAGGTGTCCTGGAGGGCAGGTAGTTTGGGCAGACCGCACCAACCTCTGGAGAGCCCTGCGTATGTGTGCCTATACACCTCTGGATAGGTGGAGGTGGCTCTGGAGAGCCCTAGGTATTCCTCTTGTCCAGATGGCATAGGGCGGTGTGCAGTGCGATGGCGATTGCATCATCTGTGAATCTATTGGGGCGGTAAGCAAATTGAAGTGGGTCTATAGGGTGTCAGGTAGAGGTGATATGATCCTTGACTAGTCTCTCAAAGCACTTCATGATGACAGAAGTGAGTGCTACAGGGTGATAGTCATTTAGTCCAGTTACCTTTGCTTTCTTGGGTACAGGAACAATGGTGGCCATCTTGAAGCATGTGGGGACAGCAGACTGGGATAGGCTGAGATTGAATATGTCGGTAAATACACCAGCCAGCTGGTCTTTGCATGCTCTGAGGACGCGCCTAGGGATGCCGTCTTGGCCGGTAGCGGGCCACGTCGTGGGCACTGTGTTATCCTCAAAGCGGGCGAAGAAGGTGTGATGTGTACGTCGAGGAACAGTGAATGTTTACACTGTGTGTTCAATAAAGACTGTGTTTGTCTATTGTTGTGACCTAGATGAAGATCAGATCAAATTTTATGACCAATTTATGCAGAAATCCAGGTATTTCCAAAGGGTTCACATACTTTTCTTGCCATTGTAACTACACTGTTTGTATTCTGCTATATTCCCAGTCACCTTACCATGGTTAAATGCGGTGGTTCGGGCTTTCAGTTTTGCGCAAATGCTGTCATCTATCCACGGTTTCTGGTTAGGGTAGGTTTTACTAGTCACAGTGAGTACAACATCTCCTATACACTTCCTGATAAACTCAGTTACCGTATCAGTATTTTTGTCAATGTTATTTTCGGAAGCTACCCAGAACATGTCCCAGTCCACCTGATCAAAACAATCTTGAAACATGGATTCCGATTGGTCAGACCAGCATAGAATAGTTCTTAGCACAGGTACTTCCTGTTCGAGTTTCTGCCTATAGAAAGGGAGTAGCATTCAGGACCCGGTTACGAACTCAGGTCTCCGGTGTGAGAAACAGTCACTTAGTAAACTGAGTCACTAATAGTCGGCAGAACCCAGAAGATGAGGCAGACACAGCAGTACTTGAGACGGTGATTTAATAAAGAAAAAAGGAAAAGATCTTCAGGCAAAAATATAAATCCACAACGTCAAAAGTAAATCCAAGAGAAAAAATGTATATCCTCCAAGACACAAGGAAAATCCACAAAGTGGTATGAACAGCAGGGAAAAAACAAACCTCAAAAGAATAAACAAAAATAAACAAGAACAAAACCAGAGTACCTCAAGAAAATCCAACTGGAGAAACAAAAGTTCACAGCATGGCTGGGGCAGGGTGCTAACATACAAACACAGAGCAAAGAACTGAGGAACACTAAGGGTTTAAATACATTCAAGGGAAATGAGGCACAGGTGCAAATAATAACTAGAACAAGGGAAAAACAAAAGGGTCAAAAAAGCACAATGGGGGCATCTAGTGACCAAAACCTGAACAATCCTGGCCAAATCCTGACAGTAGCAAAATGGAGTCGTGATCAGATTTGCCGAAGGGAGGCCGGGGGAGGACCTTGTAGTCATCCCAGAAGTTGGAGTAGCAGTGGTCGAATGTTTTAGCAGCACGAGTACTGCAGTCAATATGTTGATAGAACTTCGGTAGCTTTTGACTCAAATTTGCTTTGTTAAAATCCCAATCTACAATAAATGCGGCCACAGGATATGTGGTTTCCAGTTTGCATAAAGTCCAGTGAAGTTCTTTGAGGGCCGTCATGGTATCGGCTTGAGGGGAAATATACATGGCTGTGACAATAACCGAAGATAATTATCTTGAGAGGTAATACATTTGGCATTTGATTGTGAGATATTCTAGGTCGGGTGAACAAAATTACTTGAGTTCCTGTATGTTATCACAATCACACCATGAGTAGTTAATCATGAAACCTGATTAACTCTTTCTGTAGAGATATTTATTCCTGTCTGCGTGATAAACTGAGAACCCAACTGGCTGTACGGACTCAGACAGTATATCCCGAGAGACCCATGTTTCAGTGAAACAGACTAGAACCCAACTGGCTGTACGGACTCAGACAGTATATCCCGAGAGACCCATGTTTCCGTGAAACAGACTATGTTACAATCCTTGATGTCTCTCTGGAAGGAAATCCTCTCCCTCAGCTCGTCAACTTTATTATCCAGAGACTGAACATTAGCGAGTAATATACTCGGAAGTGGTGGGTGGTGTGCGCGCGCCTCCTGAGTCGGACTAGAAGTCCACTCCAAGTACCTCTTCCCCTTCTGGTGATGTTTTGGGTCAACCCCTGGAATCAGTTCAACTGCCCTGGGTGGTACGAACGAAGGATCCGATTCGAGAAAGTCGTATTCCTGGTCGTAATGCTGGTAATGCTGGTGAGTTACCGCCGCTCTGATATCCAAAAGTTATTCCCGGCTGTATGTAATAACACCAAAACATTTCTGGCCTAATAATGTAAGAAATAACACATGAAAAAACAAAATACTGAAAAATTGCATAGGGGCTAGAAGCTCGGCTGCCTCTCTATCGGTGCCATTTCGAATGTCATTGGCAAGGACTAGGGAGTTTTTTAGGATAAAAATAAACGGAATCCTAGAGGAAAACCTGGTTCAGTGAGATTTCCACCAGACATTGGGAGACACATTCACCTTTCAGCAGGACAATTACCTAAAACACAAGGCTAAATATATACTGGAGTTGCTCACCAAGACGACATTGAATGTTCCTGAGTGGCCTAGCTACAGTTTTGACTTAAATATATGGCAAGATTTTTAAAATGGCTGCCTAGCAATGATCAACAACCACCTTGACAGAGCTTGAAGTATTTTTAAAAGAATAATGTGTATTGTACAATCCAGGTGTGCAAAGCTCTTAGAGACTTACCCAGAAGGACTCACAGCTGTAATCGCTGCCAAAGGTGATTCTAACATGTATTGACTCAGTCGTGTGAATACTTATGTAAAAGAGATATTTCTGTATTTCATTTTCGATAAATGTGTAGGTAAAGCATTAAGGTTAGGGTTAGGATTAGCCAACATGAATTAATTAAAAAGTCGTAAGTTGTTGCATAGTTGTTAATTAGCATAGTTGCTAATTAGCTAAAAGGCTAAAGTTGTCCATGATGTGATTTGAACGCCCATCACCCCAGACCAACCTCCCCTTCTACCGTTTGTGTCTTAAGTAACCTATTGTCTTTATCTGTGATTGAAATGCACTGTATACAAAGTCGTGAACTGCACACGAAAAAATACACTTTTTCATGTGCCTGTCACAAATTTCCAATATTCACAAGGATCTATGATACTATGATCTATGGTTCATAGGTGAAGCACTTGAGTGCAGGGTGGGCACCAGACCACGGGGCTCTGTGTTCTTGTCCTCTGAATGAGAGTGCAGAGGGAGAGGGAGGGGTAGGAGAGAGAGAGAGAGATTATATTGGTTATGCAGATGAGCCTAGAGAAGTGAGCGCGGGGACCAGAGCGGCCGCTGAGGCATTGACGAGGTAATTTGCTGCCGGAGCTCTGGGAGCCGTGATGTTTAGCGGTAGGAGGCTGATGAGTAGTCCAGCTAGGGGGGGGTGGGGAGTGAGAGGGAGCGATATTGGACTGAAGACGACTCAGTGAAATCCCCCCAACCCATCCCATCTCACACAGGGCAGATAGGAAGGAGGCCCACCAGTGGGACCATGGCCCGACTGGAGCTCCCTGACTTCTCCTCCTCTTGGCAGGGGCTCCTCTCCTCATCTGGCCCCTGGGACAGGGCACTGGTGCTAATTGGCTAACGATAGCCTGTCTCCACCAGCCCCTCCTATTGCGCCCCGGTAGCTTGCCCCAATGATTGGCTCACTGCTCGGCTGGCTTTTGTCTCTGGATCATGAGCCCAACGAGCCGTGACAGTAAATGGAGACCAGAGGGGATTCTGGGTGGGGTCATAATCTGGCGCGCAAAATTACAGAGTCAGAATTCTGATGAAGTCATAATTGCACAGATTTGGGGCTGTGATAGATGGGAGCTACAGTAGTTTGAAGTCAAACAGTTTGAAAGTCTCTGTGTAGATGATAATAAGTGCTGGCTGCTTCATTATCTCAGTAAATCCCTGTAATACAGGACAATGTGACCAGGGAGGAACACTTCTCTTTTTGACTGAGCTTCAGTACAAAGGATTAAGGCACTTTTTTATTGACATTTTACTGAGCTTCTATACAGAGGATTACAGCACCTTTTTATTGACATTTTGCTGAGCTTCTATACAGAGGATTACAGCACCTTTTTTATTTAGCATTGAATGATCTCTAATATGACTACTAGATGCTACACGACTCTGCATCCTTTCTGTTACAGCTGAATGATAGACAGCGCTAGTCAAAATGACTGCTGTTGATATCCGAGACCCAGCAAAGTTAATGGGAAAGCACTTTTCATTAATCCTGTTTTTTTTTTAAACATTATTTTCCATTTCGAATCAACTTGAGCAGAGAAACTATAGAATCACATGTACGACTTAAAGACGAGGTAATAAAAGCAGACGCTGATTTAACAATACTGAAAATAAACTATACGCTAGTTGTAAAAAGCAAATGTCTGTTTTTTCCCCCTCACAGAACTTATTATTAATGCAGTTTAATGGAGTTTAAACAGCAGAGGATTTGCACCGGGATTATAAAGCCATCAAATTGAGCAGGGAGGAAAGGAAATGAATACATTGGGAATTGGCATACCATATGCATTTCTTACCATTCCGTATGCGTCCGTCCTAACAAATGTTCAGAGTGCTTTCCGAATTGCTCATCCTTGAGCAAGTCTAAAAGCATCCTTCCAAAATAAGAGAGACAGTTCTGAGTTGACATGCAAATAAAAAAAAGCCCAGAATAGATCACCTTCTCTCGTTCCTCATCTCCATAGCAGATGGGACTAGTAGTCATTTCCTCCTGGGTCTATGATATGGGTGTTGCATCCCAAATGGCACCCTGTTCCCCACCTAGTGCAATACTTCTCACCAGGGCCCATAGGGATAGGGTGCCATTTGGGATTCGTCCCTGTTCTGGCCTAATCAGATGTAGCTATTTATTTCTGTACCATTAACTCACCATACAGGTTCCCATTCACTAGATACTCACAATTATTCTTGACAGGCACATAACCTCGCATAGAACCTCTTTCATCATTTCATTTGTCAGCCACTTTAAACCCACACCCCTCAAGACTCTCCCTCTTCCTCCAACACACTTCCTCTCTCACTCCTGCCTTTTTTTATTCCCTTTCATCATATACCCTCCCACATTGTATTTATAGTGATCAGATGATCTGTTGCATTTCTGTTGCATGGTCATTATGTGGTGCCTCCTACTAATTTGCCACTACACTTCACACACAGCCCTCTACACCTCACACCCCTTCTCACCTGTTCCCTCAACCTCCTTTTGGTCTCCATTCCCTCTGCTCTCCTGCTCTCTCTGGGTGTAATTCCATCCCCAAGACCTCTTCTGGGGCCGGCTCCCTACCATTGCCGTGCTGCCAGTTTGGTTGTCCCGTTTGCTTGAAAGCAGTAATGCCCGGGAACAGGGTAAATGAGGCACATTCACACTCAATCTCCCAGCCGAGGCCCTGTAGAGGCCTGATTGGAGAAAAGTGGCGCTCTCCGTGGTGCTGAAAAATAAATGTCCTGCACGTCTAGCACTGCAGCTCAGCCATTCACGCGTAAGAAAGCCTACTTTGTTTTTTTGGGAGGCAAGCAGGTTTTCATCGCCCACATTTTTGTTGCCGGTATCAGGGGTTCAGTTAAGACATAAATAACTGAATACGTACATGGAAAATTAATAGGTGATTAAGCGGAAGTCAGCCCTGATTGTCTCCTGTGGAGAGATGAGGCGGTGGGTCTGATAGAAGACAATGGGCCTCTCAGACACCACTGAGCAGGGGGAGGGACCTCACAGCGGCTCAGCACACAGATGAGACAGGCTGGAAAAGGACTGCTAAGTGCTGCAATAAATTCATTAACTCTTTAATAGCAGAGAATGTTAAGCACGTTTGGCACCCTTGCAGAGGAGGCCTGGTTTTTACTGCCTGGACCAGGCCCCAGTGTATCCTGTTAACTGATCATAATTGTTAATTTAACTGATTAACACATATCCATATCCTCCTACAGCCTCTGACAATCAATAGCATAGCGAGACAGGGCCAAACAGTGTTGATTGTACCTATCCCTAGACTGCTTTACCAATGTCTTATGTTGCTGTGTTGTAGTAATGCTATCCCTAGGGCAGTGACCCGATGACTCTAACCCTTGGAAATATAATGAATATACTCTAACCACCATTTCGCCATTGCGACACATCTCCCTTCATCCCTCCCTTCCTATGACAATTTCTCTCTGTCTTTGTTGTTTCCCTGGTGCTTGTATATCTGCCCCGTTTCCAACGGCAACTTGTCCTACTGCATAAGCCAACAGCACGGCCCGTTGTCTATTTTATTATTCACACACGGCCATTTCCTTTTTTCTCTCTCTCCAAGCTCTCTTATTATTCACGGGTGAGACCAGACTGTCACAGAGACGGGCCTCCACTGATGACAGCATTGGGGAGGGCCCTACCCCCTTCGCTTGCCTTGTCCATATCTCTCTCAGGGTCAGAGTTCAACTTGAGAGGCAATGGGGCCCATTACAGTAAATGCAGTGTTGAAACGGAACACTTTGATTCTTTCATTACATCTTTACTCGCGTTTTGTATTATCATTGAGTCTATCTACCTCTGACAACTGATTCTTATTGAACCGTGCTATGCAACCTAAACCCCTTCGCCAGGGATCATCTTGTAGACTGAGGTACAGTATGCGAAGAGAAAGCTTCGGGTTTATTTCCACCTGAAATCCCCTTTCTGAAGCAAAACACACCTGCTTCTTATGTATGCCTGGCCTAGCTGTGTGTGTTTCTGCATGTTGCGCTCTTAATACCTCCTATTGTACAGAACCGTTAATCATGCAGAACTCAGAACCCTCTCAGCTCCATGGACACAAAGACCGGCCCATGATTTATTTACAAGTTGATTTAATTATACAGTTTAGAATTAGCTGTTCTTCTAATGGAAAAAACATAAGGTAAACACAGCACATTGTCTCTCTGTAAGAGGAGCACACGATCACAAGCTGATTAGCATTGATTGTGGATTGCGACTGCCTGTGTGTGTGTGTGTTCGTGTGTGTGTGTGTGTGTGTGTGTGTCGTGGCAGGTGTGGGTGTTAAATAAATGTTTGTCTTTACAGGCTGTATTGTATCAGCTCATGACTGACAAGCAGCTCAGTTGATCAATGTCTTCATTTATGTGCCTGTTATGCAACATTGATATCAGGTGTAATGGCACTTGAATATCTTACCTAGTTATTTTCAGATGATCTCATTTTGCTATTTTGTACCTTTGTCCACTATGTGTGTGTTTTCTGTACCTGTTCGCTTCTCTTTTAATTCTTCTATGTTGCCCTTCAGTCTCTAGACTTTTTGGTCCTGACGGAGACATGGATCACCCCAGAGAACACTGCTACTCCAGCTGCTCTCTCTCCATCTGACTACGTGTTCTCTCATAGTCCGGGAGCATCTGGTCGTCACGGTGGTGGCACAGGGCTACTCATACTCAAGCGGAGATTTGATATTTTCTCCCTCACTCACCTGTTGTCACGACTTCCGCCGAAGTCGGTCCCTCTCCTTGTTCGGGCGGTGTTCGGCGGTCGACGTCGCCGACCTTCTAGCCATCACTGATCCATTTTTCATTTTCCATTGGTTTTGTCTTGTCTTCCTTCACATCTGGTTCCAATCCCATCAATTACATGTTGTGTATTTAACCCTCTGTTTCCCCTCATGTCCTTGTCGGAGATTATTTTATGGTATGTTATGTGCAAGTCATGTGTCGGTGTGCGACGGGTTTTGTACCCACTTATATTATTTTTGGAATATTTTGGTTTTTGGAGTTTTATGAGCACTTATTAAACGACTCCGTTTATACCAAGTTTGTTTTCCTGCGCCTGACTTCCCTGCCACCGACACGCACCCATTACACCTTTCTATCTCCTCATTTGAATTCCATGCTGTCACCGTCACTTGTTCACCTCCCTTCTCCAGACCAATATCTGGAGACCTTCTCTCATTCCTCACTTCCTTCATCAACTCCTCCATGACCACTGGCTGCGTCCCCTCTGACTTCAAAATGACCAGAGTCGGTCCCCTCATCAAGAAACCCACACTACCAGGTGACATGGAGAGGATCTGTTTCTGCATCACATGCTCTCATTACTGGTGTCACCCAGGGCTCGGTTCTAGGCCCTCTTCTCTCTATACACCAAGTAACTCAGTTCTGTCATATCCTCACATGGTCTCTCCTATCATCGTTATGCGGATGACACAACTACTTTTCTCCTTCCCCCCCTTCTGACACCCAGGCGGCGACACACATCTCTGCGTGACTGGCAGATATCTCAGCTTGGATGTCGGCCAACCACCTCAAGCTCAACCTCGACAAGACAGAGCTGCTCTTCCTCCCGGGGAATGCCTGCCCGTTCCAAGAATTTCAAGTGCATTTGCAAAAACAATCAAGCGCTATGATGAAACTGTTACCTCTGCTGCAAAGGATAAGTTCATTCGAGTTATCAGCCTCAGAAATTGCAGCCCATATAAATGCTTCATGGAGTTCAAGTAACAGACACATCTCAACATTAACTGTTCAGAGGACACTGCGTGAATCAGGTATTTTGTCGAATTGTTGCAAAGAAACCACTACTAAAGGACACCAATGAGAAGAAAATACTTGCTTAGGCCAAGAAACAAGAGCAATGGACATTAGACCGGTGGAAATCTGTCCTTTGGTCTGATGAGTCTAAATTTTAGATTTTTGGTTCCAACCGCCGTGTCTTTTTGAGACGCAGAGTAGGTGAATGGATGGTTCCCACCGTGAAGCATGGAGGAGGAGGTGTGATGGTATGGGGATGCTTTGCTGGTGACACTGTCAGTGATTTATTTAGAATTCAAGACACACTTAACCAGCATGGCTACCACAGCATTCCTCAGCGATACGCCATTCCATCTGGTTGGCGCTTAGTGGGACTATCATTTGTTTTTCAACAGGACAATGACCCAACACACCTCCAGGCTGTGTACGGGATATTTGACCAAGAAGGAGAGTGATGGAGTCCTGCATCAGATGACCTGGCCTCCACAATCACCCAACCTCAACGCAATGGAGATGGTTTGGGATGAGTTGGACAGCAGAGTGAAGGAAAAGCAGCCAACAAGTGCTCAGCATATGTAGGAACTCCTTCAAGACTGTTGGGAAATCATTCAGGGGGAAGCTGGTTGAGAGAATGCCAGAGTGTGCAAATCTGTCATCAAGGCAAAGGGTAGCTACTTTGAAGAATCTCAAATATAAAATATATTTTGATTTGTTTAACACATTTTTGGTTACTACATAATTCCAAATGTGCTATTTTATAGTTTTGATGTCTTCACTATTATTCTACAATGTAGAAAAGTCAAAATAAAGAGAGAACTTTGAATGTGTAAGTGTGTCCAAACTTTTGACTGGTACTGTATATATACAGTGGGGAGAACAAGTATTTGATACACTGCCGATTTTGCAGGTTTTCCTACTTACAAAGCATGTAGAGGTCTGTAATTTCTATCATGGGTACACTTCAACTATGAGAGACGGAATCTAAAACAAAAATCCAGAAATTCACATTGTATGATTTTTAAGTAATTAATTTGCATTTTATTGCATGACATAAGTATTTGATACATCAGAAAAGCAGATCTTAATATTTGGTACAGAAACCTTTGTTTGCAATTACAGAGATCATACGTTTCCTGTAGTTCTTGACCAGGTTTGCACACACTGCAGCAGGGATTTTGGCCCACTCCTCCATACAGATCTTCTCCAGATCCTTCAGGTTTCGGGGCTGTCGCGGGGCTATACGGACTTTCAGCTCCCTCCAAAGATTTTCTATTGGGTTCAGGTCTGGAGACTGGCTAGGCCACTCCAGGACCTTGAGATGCTTCTTACGGCGCCACTCCTTAGTTGCCCTGGCTGTGTGTTTCGGGTCGTTGTCATGCTGGAAGACCCAGCCACGACCCATCTTCAATGCTCTTACTGAGGGAAGGAGGTTGTTGGCCAAGATCTCGCGATACATGGCCCCATCCATCCTCCCCTCAATACGGTGCAGTCATCCTGTACCCTTTGCAGAAAAGCATCCCCAAAGAATGATGTTTCCACCTCCATGCTTCACGGTTGGGATGGTGTTCTTGGGGTTGTACTCATCCTTCTTCTTCCTCCAAACACGGCGAGTGGAGTTTAGACCAAAAAGCTCTATTTTTGTCTCATCAGACCACATGACCTGCTCCCATTCCTCCTCTGGATCATCCAGATGGTCATTGGCAAACTTCAGACGGGCCTGGACATGCGCTGGCTTGAGCAGGTGGACCTTGCGTGCGCTGCAGGATTTTAATCCATGACGGTGTAGTGTGTTACTAATGGTTTTCTTTGAGACTGTGGTCCCAGCTCTCTTCAGGTCATTGACCAGGTCCTGCCGTGTAGTTCTGGGCTGATAACTCACCTTCCTCATGATCATTGATGCCCCACGAGGTGAGATCTTGCATGGAGCCCCAGACCGAGGGTGATTGACCGTCATCTTGAACTTCTTCCATTTTCTAATAATTGCGCCAACAGTTGTTGCCTTCTCACCAAGCTGCTTGCCTATTGTCCTGTAGCCCATCCCAGCCTGTTGCATGTCTACAATTTTATCCCTGATGTCCTTATACAGCTCTCTGGTCTTGGCCATTGTGGAGAGGTTGGAGTCTGTTTGATTGAGTGTGTGGACAGGTGTTTTTTATACAGGTAACGAGTTCAAACAGGTGCAGTTAATACAGGTAATGAGTGGAGAACAGGAGGGCTTCTTAAAGAAAAACTAACAGGTCTGTGAGAGCCGGAATTCTTACTGGTTGGTAGGTGATCAAATACTTATGTCATGCAATAAAATGCAAATTAATTACTTAAAAATCATACAATGTGATTTTCTGGATTTTTGTTTTAGATTCCGTCTCTCACAGTTGAAGTGTACCTATGATAAAAATTACAGACCTCTACATGCTTTGTAAGTAGGAAAACCTGCAAAATCGTCAGTGTATCAAATACTTGTTCTCCCCACTGTATATATATATATATATATATATATATATATATATATATATATATATATATATATATATATATATATATATATATTTATTAGGGACAGTATATGAATATAATATGCAATATATCTGAAGAATATGTAGGATAGAATAGTATATGTACAGCAATAGTTAAATAGGATAGGCCTTGACTAGAATACAATATATACATCTGAAGTGGGTAAAATAGTATGTAAACATTATTAAAGTGAACAGGGTTCCTCCCGGGTGGCGCAGTGGTCTAGGGCACTGCATCGCAGTGCTAGCTGCGCCACCAGAGTCTCTGGGTTCGCGCCCAGGCTCTGTCGCAGCCGGCCGCGACCGGGAGGTCCGTGGGGCGACGCACAATTGGCATAGCGTCGTCCGGGTTAGGGAGGGTTTGGCCGGTAGGGATATCCTTGTCTCATCGCGCTCCAGCGACTCCTGTGGCGGGCCGGGCGCAGTGCGCGCTAACCAAGGGGACCAGGTACACGGTGTAACTGGGTGGTAGCCGGCTAGTGAAAGTGACAAAGTTCAGAGCAGGGTACTGGGCGGAGGCTGGCAAGTGATGACGATTGAACAGTCTGATGGCCTTGGTTGAGGTCCTTGATGATCTGTTTGGCCTTCCGGTGTAGATGTCCTGAAGGGCAGGAAGTGTGCCCTCGCTGATGCGTTGGGCAGAACGCACCATCCTCTGGAGTTGCAGTACGAGGCGGTGATACAACCTGACAGGATGCTCTCAGTGGTGCATTTGTAAAGGTTTGTAAGGGTCTTAGGAGCTAAGCCAAATTTCTTAAGCCTCCTGAGGTTGAAGAGGTACTGTTCACGACATTGTCTGTGTGGGTTGACTATTTCAGATTGTCAGTAATGTGTACGCAGAGGAGCTTTTCACCCTCTCCCTCTCAACAATGGTGGACATCTTGAAGCAAGTGGGGACAGCAGACTAAGATAGGGAGATATTGAATATGTCTGTAAACACTCCAGGCAGCTGGTCTATGCGTGCTTTGAGTAAGCGGCTAGGGATGCCATCTGGAAAGGCAGCCTTGCGAGCGTTAACTCTTAAATGCTTTACTCACGTCGGCCACAGAGAATGAGAGCTCACAGTCCTATGGAGTGGCAGCAGCCCACGTGTTTTCCTCGAAGCTGTCAAAGAAGGTGTTTAGCTTGTTCGGTAGCAAGACGTCGGTGTCCGCGACGTGTCTGAACCGTCGAATTGCGACTTCACTTTGTCTCTGTACTGACATTTTGCCTGTTTGATTGCCTAACAGAGGGCATATATTGACTGTTTGTATTTGACCATATTCCCAGTCACCTTGCCACGGTTATATGCGGTGGTTTGCGCTTTCAGTTTTGCAAAAATGCTGCCAACTTTTTGGGGTTTGGATAGGTTTTAGTCATCACGGTGGGAACAACATCCCCTTTACACTTACTGATGAACTCAGTCACCGTGTCAGTGTACACGTCAACGTTATTCTCAGAGGCGACCCAGAACATATCCCAGTCCGCATGATTAAAACAATCTTGAAGCATGGATTCCGATTGGTCAGACCAGTGTTGAACAGTGCTTACCACCGGTACTTCCTGTTTGAGTTTCTGCCTATTGGAAGGGAGGAGCAGGATGGAGGTGGGATCTGATTTGCCTAAGGGCAGGCGGGAGAAGGCCTTGTAGCTGTCCCGGATGGGAGAGTAGCAATGGTCGAGAGTTTTTGACACGCAAGTAGCGCAGGCAATGTGTTGGTAAAACTTTGGTAGCGATTTCCTCTAACTCACGAGAAGAGTCTTGTACTGTGGAGGACAAGGACACTTGAGGAGTAGCACATGGCCTCTCAGAAAATCACTCTTCAGAAATATGGCCTTAATGGAACAGCATAATTCAACACTACAAATTCCTTAACCGTCCTGCAACATGCAGCAGGAAGTAATGGACTGCCATGGGTGCTTATTTTTTTTATTTGAATCCCCATTAGTAGGTGTGTCCAAGCTGGTTGAGAGAATGCCCAGAGTGTGCAAAGCTTTCATCAAAGCAAAGGGTGGCTACTTTGAAGAATCTCAAATATAAAATATATTTTGATTTGTTTAACACCTGTGTGGTTACTACATGATTTCATGTGTTATTTCATAGTTTGGATGTCTAGACTATTATTATCCAATGTAGAAAATAGTAAAAATGAGTATGTGTGTCCAAACTTTTGACTGGTACTGTATATATACAAATAATAATATGTGTGTTAGTGTGTTTGTGTGTGTGTTTGTTTCTGTGTGTGTCCCCTCATAGTCCCCGCCGTTCCATGAGATGTTGTTTAATCTTTTTTTTTTTGCTGTTTGATTGAGTAATTAGAGATGGAAGGGAGTTCCATGCGATCATGGCTCTGTGAATAGACTCCTGGTGGTAAGTCTTGTGGGGTGTGCATGGGTGTCTGAGCTGAATGTGATTTGATTATGCAGACGATCTGAAGTTTTCATTACAGGAATGATTCTCATAAAAACTAGAAGAGAAGCAGTTCATCTCTCGTCAACCCTCAACCAGGAAAGACTGGCATGCATGTTGTTGATGTTCTTTCTGTATGTGCAGTTCAGGGCAAGGCGTGCTGCTCTGTTTTGAGCCAGCTGCAGCTATTTGCTGCACTTGAACATACTACCGGACAGTAATCAAGATGGGACAACACCAGAGCCTGAACAACTAGTACAGTTGATTTTTGTGTCAAAAAACAGACATACCCCCTCCCCATTTTCACAATAACATTGTCAATACGACTTGACCGCGATAACTGACCATCCAACATTATACCTCGGAGTTTAGCTTCTGCAACTTGCTCCATTGTCACACCTTTTATACACAACTCCAGATGAGGTTTAGGTCTTAGAATGTCTTGAACCAAATACAATGCTTTTAGTTTTAGATGTATTTAAGGCCAGTTTATAATTAATTACCCATTCTGATACTGATTGTAACTTCTTATTTAGAATTTCAGTGAGTTCTCTGGCTTTGGGTGCTGACGTGTACAGTGTGGAATCATCCACATAAATAGTCTTTGTGGCTTTGTGTAAGACCAGTGGCAAATCACTTGTAAAAATAGAGAAGAGTAACGGCCCGAGGCAACTGCCCTGAGGGATACCAAACTGTGCATATCTGATGTTAAGAGAAGCTTCCCTTGAAGAACGCTCTCTGGGTTCTATTTGATAAATAACTCTCAATCATCGGATGGCAGGTGATGTAAAGCCATAACAAGTGAGTTTCTTCAATAACAATTTATGATCAATAACATCAAAGGCTGCACTGAAATCTAACAATACAGCTCCAACTATCATTTTATTATCCATTTCTTTGAACCAATCGTCTGTCATATGAGTCAGTGCAGTACAAGTTGAGTGCCCTTAGCTTATATATGCATGCTGAAAGTCGGTCGTTATATTGTTCTCTGAAAAATAGCGTTGCATTTGGTCAAACACAATTCTCTCCACCAGTTTACTAAGAACAGACAGAAAACTGATTGGGCGGCTTTCAGAGGCAGCAAAGGGTGCTTTACTATTTTTAGGCAGTGGAATTACTTTAGGTTCCTTCCACGCCTGTGGACAGACATACTCCTTTAGACTTTGGTTAAAGATATAGCAAATAGGGGTGGCAATGCAGTCTGCTACCATTCTCAATAGTTTCCCATTATCACGTTTTAGGGAAGACCCAGATGCAGATGCAGACAGTGTCAAAGTAACACTATAACTAGAACAGGGGGCAGGCAAAACGACAGGTCAAGGGCAGGCAGAGGTCAGTAATCCAGATAACTTAACCAAATTCAAAACAGCAATCCTGCTCTTTCATTATTAGATATTTTATACAAAAAATATGATGGTTCACTGTACAATGTTGTCATTTCACTCCTGAGTTTTTCCACTTTACTAGTGAAATAGTCATTGAAATGATTGGCAATATCAAAAGGTTTTGTTATATAGACCCATCAACTTCAATGAACGATGGAGATGAATTGGGTTTTCATTTAAGGTATTCGAAAATTTCTTAATTTACACTATGTCAACCAAACAGCTGAGCAAGCTGACTTGTTTGCTACATATTTTGCCTCATTTCTTTGAACCATACCATTTTTCAATTTATCATCAATCCAGAGGGCTGCAACAGTTCTCACAGTTCATTTACTAACAGGTGCATGCTTGTCAACAATTGGCAGGAACACTTTTACAAATACTTCCAGTGCTTCATCTGGATTCACTTTCTCATACACAGACTAGGGCTGCACAATAATCAAATTCAGATCAAAATTGCGAGATTGACGTTCAATAACCATATCGCAAGAGGCTGCGATTTTCTCCTTTCTTTGACACACTTAATACAACAAAAACTAGACTACGGTACCTCCTCCAATGAGATGCGCTAGACTCTGTTCATTCACTCTACAGTACATGCACAGAGGATGCTGACCAATCACAAGCAGGCCCTCTCACTCTCTGCATGGCATGCACATGCTGGCCAATCACAAACAGAAAGTATATGGAAGTATATTTTCTGGGTGATTTAAATATTGACTGGCTCTCAAACTGCCAACTCAATAAAAAGCTTCTAACTGTAACCAGTTTCCTGCAACCTGGTTCAGGTTGTCAGTCAACCTATCAGGGTATTTACAAACAGCACAATAATTAATACAACATGTATTGATCACATCTTTACTAATGCTGCAGTTATTTGCTTTTAAGCAGTATCGAAGTCTATAGGATGTAGTGATCACAATATAATAGCAATATCTAGGAAAACCAAAGTTCTAAATGCTGGGCCTAATATAGTGTATAAGAGGTCATACAAAAAGTTTTGTAGTCAAGTTATTTTTCATACAAGTTTTGTAGTCATTCGTATGTTGATGATGTAAAGAATATTTGCTGGTCTGTGGTGGATGAGGCAAAAGGTATGGAAAATAAGTCGGGCAACTCACATAATACGTACTGCAGGTTAAGAAATCCTGTGACTAAGCTAAATAAAAATAAAAATATACTATGAAACAAAGATATATTATATAAAGAATGATAGTAAAAAGCTTTGGAGCACCTTAAATGAAATGTTTGTATAAAAGCCAACTCGGCTCCATCATTCATTGAATCAGATGGCTCATTTATCACAAAACCCACTGATACTGCCACCTACTTTAATGACTTTTTCATTGGCAAGATAAGCAAACTTAGGGATGACATGCCAGCAACAAACGCTGACACTATACATCTAAGTATATCTGATCAAATTATGAAAGACAAGAATTGAATTCCGTAAAGTCAGTGTGGAAGAGGTGAACAAATTATTGTTGTCTATCAAAAATGACAAGCCACCGGGGTCTGACAATCTGGATGGAAAATTACCGAGGATAATAGCGGACGATATTGACACTTCTATTTGCCACATCTTCAATTTAAGCCTACTAGAAAGTGTGTGCCCTCAGGCCTGGAGGGAAGCTCAAGTCATTCTGCTACCCAAGAATAGTAAAACCCCCTTTACTGGCTCAAATAGCTGACCAATCAGCCTGTTACCAACCCTTAGTAAACTTCTGCAAAAAATTGTGTTTGACCAGATACAATGCTGTTTCACTGAAAACAAATTGACAACAGACTTTCAGCACGCATATAGGGAAGGACACTCAACAAGCACAGCAGTTACACAAATGACTGATGATTGGCTGAGAGAAATTGATGATACAATGATTGTGGGGGCTTGTTAGACTTCAGTGCAGCGTTTGACTTTATCGATCATAGTCTGCTGCTGGAAAAACGTATGTGTTATGGCTTTACACCCCCTGCTATAATGTGGATAAAGAGTTACTTGTCTAACAGAACACAGAAGGTGTTCTTTAATGGACGACATGTCAAGGAATAAGGAATAAGGAATAAGTTAGTCCTAAATATTTCCAAAACTAAAAGCATTGTATTTGGGACAAATCATGCACTAACCCCTAAACCTCAACTACATCTCGTAATTAATAATGTGGTAATTGAGCAAGTTAAGGTGACTAAACTGCTTGGAGTAACCCTGGATTGTAAACTGTCATGGTCAAAACATATTGACTCAACAGTAGCTAAGATGGGGAGAAGTATGTCCATAATAAATCGCTGCTCTGCCTTCTTAACAACACTATCAACAAGGCAGGTCCTACAGGCCCTAGTTTTGTCGCACCTAGACTACTGTTCAGTAGTGTGGTCAGGTGCCACAAAGATTAACTTGGGAAAATTGCAGTTGGCTCAGAACAGGGCAGCCCTTAAAAGTACACGGAGAGCTAGCGTTATTATGACATGCATGTACATTTCTCATGGCTCAAAGTGGAAGAGAGATTGCCTTCATCATTACTTGTTTTTGTAAGAGGTGTTGACAAGCTGAATGTACAGAGCTGTCTGTTTAAAATACTAGCACACAGCTCGGACACCCATGCATACCCCACAAGACATGCCACCAGAGGTCTCTTCACAGTTCCCAAGTCCAGAACAGACTATGGGAGGTGCACAGTACGACATAGAGCCATGACTACAGTGCCTTGCAAAAGTATTCACCCCCCTTACCGTTTTTCTTATTTTGTTGCATTACAACCTGTAATTTAAATATATTTTGGGGGGATTTCATGTAATGGACATACACAAAATAGTCAAAATTGGTGAAGTGAAATGTATTTATATATTTTTAATTATATGGAAAAGTGGTGCGTGCATATGTATTCACCCCCTTTGCTATGAAGCCCCTACAGTGAAGCATGATGGTGGCAGCATCATGCTGTGGGGATGTTTTTCATCAGCAGGGAATGGGAAACTGGTCAGAATAAAAGGAATGATGGATGCCGCTAAATAGAGGGAAATTCTTGAGGGAAACCTGTTTCAGTCTTCCAGAGTTTTGAGACTGGGACAGAGGTTCACCTTCCAGCAGGACAATGACCCTAAGCATACTGCTAAAGCAACACTTGAGTGGTTTAAGGGGAAACATTTAAATGTCTTGGAATGGCCTAGTCAAAGCCCAGACCTCAATACCCCAAGAGACTTGCAGCTGTAATTTCTGCAAAAGGTGTCTCTACAAAGTGTTGACTTTGGGGGGGTGCACGCTCAAGTTTTCAGTTTTTTTGTCTTATTTTTGTTTGTTTCACAATAGAAAATATTTTGCATCTTCAAAATGGTAGGCATGTTGTGTAAATCAAATTATACAAACCCCCCAAAAATCTATTTTAATTCCAGTTTGTAAATTAACAAAATGCTTTTGATGAATACTTTCGCAAGCTACTGTACATGGAACTCTATTCCACATCAGGTAACTGATGCAAGCAGTAGAATCAGTTTTAAAAGGCAGGTAAAAATACACCTTATGGAACAGCGGGGACTGTGAAGCAACACAAACATAGACACAGACACATGCATACACACACGCACTATACATACATGTACACATACATACACAATAACATACGCACTATACATACACGTACACATGGATTTTGCGTTGTAGATATGCGGTAGTGGAGTATGGACCTGAGGGCACATACTTTTAGTGTGTTATAAATTCTGTAATGAATGAATTGTAATGTTTTTATAAATTGTATAACTGCCTTGGCAGCAGCTAATGGGGATCCATAATAAATACAAATACAAGCACCTGTGCATCTTTAGTGATGTGGCAGTATTTTGGCTACATGCAAACCGATGTCAACCAAATGCAAGTGTTGTGCAAAAAGTGCCTCAGAGTTGTCACAACAACAAGAGGCAGCACGACACATTTATTAAATCACTTGAACCATCCCCTACTTTACGATGATTGCATGGTGGATAAAGCGCCTGACAGCAGCAAAGCCCCTCAGACACAGCCAGCCACCTATGTTAAGCAGGCATTGATTGCCTATGCGTTTTCAAGTGCCTCATGTCCACCAAATGCATCAAACTCTCTGCGTTCCGGCGGAAGTCATTGATTGTCAATGGAGCAGTCCGCCACGCTACGTTGGGGAAGCTGCACTAGGCTGCTGTGCTTCCTGTGTACCGTATGTATTCAATATGTTCCAATTGTGCGTTGCTTTACCGTGTGGTGGTACAAACGGAAGTACACACACAGACTCCAACAAGCTAGCTTTTAGTTCGTTGAAAAGTAAGGCACACGTCAGTTAAGTATGGACAATGCGGTGCTAGACATCTGGCAAAACAAAACGAATATACATCTGGTGGACATCGGGCGTAACACCCTGTGAAAAAACATGCCGCACACACATAGAAGTCAGCGAGGCTATCACCTATCTATCACATAGCCAAAGACATGATTCCTATTTACACAGTCAGCAAAGACGGCTTCAAGAAGATGATAATAAACCAGCTGGACAGAAGATAAAAGATTCCACCCCGCACATATTTCTCCTAAGTCGCCATCCTAACACTTTATAACAAAACTAGGGAGAAGTTGAAACAGAACTCAAACTCAGCAAAAAAAGAAACGTCCTCTCACTGTCAACTGCGTTTATTTTCAGCAAACTTAACGTGTAAATATTTGTATGAACATAACAAGATTCAACAACTGAGACATAAACTGAACAAGTTCCACAGACATGTGGCTAACAGAAATTGAATAATGTGTCCCTGAACAAAGGGGGGGTCAAAATCAAAAGTAACAGTCAGTATCTGGTGTGACCAACAGCTGCATTAAGTACTGCAGTGCCTGCTCATGGACTGCACCAGATGTGCCAGTTCTTGCTGTGAGATGTTACCCCACTCTTCCACCAAGGCACCCGCAAGTTCCCGGACATTTCTGGGGGGGAATGGCCCTAGCCCTCACCTGCCGATCCAACAGGTCCCAGACGTGCTCAATGGGATTGAGATCCGGGCTCTTCGCTGGCCATGGCAGAATCCTGACATTCCTGCCTTGCAGGAATTCACTCACAGAACGAGCAGTATGGCTGGTGGCTTTGTCATGCTGGAGGGTCATGTCAGGAAGAGCCTGTAGGAAGGGTACTACATGAGGGAGGAGGATGTCTTCCCTGTAACGCACAGCGTTGAGATTGCCTGCAATGACAACAAGCTCAGTCCGATGATGCTATGACACACCACCCCAGACCATGATGGACCCTCCACCTCCAAATCGATCCCGCTCCAGAGTACAGGCCTCGGAGCAACGCTCATTCCTTCGACGATAAATGCGAATCCGACCATCACCCCTGGTGAGACAAAACCCTACAACAGGCCCTCAGTCCTGCCTCTCTCGGGCCTATTGCGGACCATCTGAGCACTGATGGAGAGATTGTGCATTCCTGGTGTAACTTGGGCAGTTGTTGTTTCCATCCTGTACCTGTCCCGCAGGTGTGATGTTCGGATGTACCGATCCTGTGCAGGTGTTGTTACACGTGGTCTGCCACTTCGAGGACGATCAGCTGTCCGTCCTGTCTCCCTGTAGCGCTGTCTTAGGCGTCTCACAGTACGGACATTGCAATTTATTGCCCTAGCCACATCTGCAGTCCTCATGCCTCCTTGCAGCATGCCTAAGGCACGTTCACGGTGATGAGTAGGGACCCTGGGCATCTTTCTTTTGGTGTTTTTCAAAGTCAGTAGAAAGGCCTCTTTAGTGTCCTATGTTTTCATAACTGTGACCTTAATTGCCTACCGTCTGTAAGCTGTTCGTGTCTTAACGACCGTTCCACGGTGCATGTTCATTAATTGTTAATGGTTCATTGAACAAGCATGGGAAACAGTGTTTAAAACCTTTACAATGAAGATCTGTGAAGTTATTTTGATTTTTATGAATTATCTTTGAAAGACAGGGACCTGAAAAAGGGACGTTTATTTTTTTGCTGAGTTTACATGTTGCTTATTACGCAACTACAACAGACCTTTGGTTAGGTAGAACAACTGAGCTCTACATTTGTTTGACAGTACACTTTATTGATGAGGAGTTTCAACTGAAAGGTCGGTGCTTGCAAAAATCATAGGTTATTCCCCGGAGATCACACAGGAAGAAAAAAATGCTCTGGGGTTGAGAGAACCTTTAGCCATCTGGGCCCTGAATGAGGAGCAGCAACTTGCAAGTGGGCATAACGAAATACTGCATAAACGTGGTAAAGGCCATCGCGTTGAATGACTTGCAATTGGTAGGCTATGTGTTCCATGTTTTTAAGGCACTTTTTTATTAATTGTATTTTTATTTCAACTTTATTTAACCAGGTAAACTAGTTGAGAACAAGTTCTCATTTACAACTGCGACCTGGCCAAGATAAAGCAAAGCAGTGCGACACAAACAACAACACAAAGTTACACATGGAATTAACAAGCGTACAGTCAATAACACAATAGAAAGAAAAGAAAGTATATATACAGTGTGTGCAAATGGCATGAGGTAAGGCAATAAATAGGCCATAGTAGCAGATGAATTACAATTTAGCAGATTAACACTGGAGTGATAGATGAGCAGATGATGATGAGCAGATGAGGGTGTGTAAGTAGTGATACTGGTGTGCAAAAGAGCAGCAAAGTAAATAAAAACAATATGGGGATGAGGTAGGTAGATTGGGTGGGCTATTTACAGATGGACTATGTACAGCTGCAGCGATCAGTTAGCTGCTCAGAGAGCTGATGTTTAAAGTTAGTGAGGGAAATGTAACTTTGACTTAATTGAGCCTACTTATACATAAATACAGAATTATACGTTTCCTATTCCATCTGCAGCCTATGGCTGCCTGAATAAATAATTTACTTAGATTATTTAAGAACTCAATGATAAAATAGGAAATAGGAATTCATCATGCTATTAATTAATATGTGCTGCGCTTATAGCACACTATATTTTGATGATCACGTTATTACAATGTTACTATCATGTTATTAGATTTTAGAAACATACTTCCCCATGGAGTGGAGTTTAGTCCACTGGTTAAAAATGAATGTTTGTTCGTATTTAGGTGTAATTAGCCTATCTATTATCATATGTATAAAAATGTTATAAAAATTATTTCATTTGTTTTTTTATTCATATCATCTCATTTTGGATGCGATGTTCTCTACCCTGACACTTGTTTTAACCATGTCGGATGGAATTACCAACTTTTCACCAAGTGTTTGAAAATCGCATTTCATATTCGCAATTGCAATATCTGGCCCAAAAATAGCAATTAGGTATTTTTGTCCAAAATCATGCAGCCCTACATAAACACAATTGTTTTCAACATGATCTCTTAGGCATAAATTACTTTAGGCTCAACCTAAAATTGATCGGAATATATCAGGCAAGGTGTTGAGTCCTAACATGGATGGATTATTTGTGTTTATGTACACACTTATACATGCCAGTTGGAGGCTCTTTGTGGTTTCGTTTGGAAACAATTGAAACCACCAAAGACCATCGAATTTATTAATTGAAATAACAAGAATTTGATTACAAAATGACTGAACATCATAGCACTTTGTACAACTTTTCCTGCATTACCCCATTGTGCGTTTTGCATCTGATTTCCACATCAGCTCTCTATACAATCTTCTCCATCATCCTTTATGTATCTGAAAGAAAGTGACACGTTCGTGCTAATTGGTTTTCAACGCACATGCTTTTCATGTCACTCATGTCACAGCCCTCATCAGTGATTAATTATCAGTAGAAACTATAGATTTAAAAGCACAAGTCTGTGTAAAGAGAGCAAGAAGAAGCTCAGTGAATCAAAAGAAGATGTAAGCATTCTTGGAGAGCTGTGTAAACCCATTTGCTCTGTGGGATAACACAATACACTAAACCTTTCCGCTTTTTTCACTATCACTCCATCAGTTCCTCCCTATAGAAATCAGCTTGAGTTTTCTGGTTGCAAGGTGGCTACGTGATATGAAACAACGTTTAGACTTAAGATGGGGAGAAAAGTGCTTGGCCTTTCTGCAGAGTGTTTTGGCTTCCGTGAGGAGAATACTTATCGACCTGCCTTGGTTCCAGTTGTAGCCGGGTCACATAGGTGCTGAGGCGAATTGAACAAACAACAACAAGACCGAAACACAGAAACAAACGTATCAAACCAATGAATTCCATCAAAATGAATCAGGCTACTGTATGCAATTCCTCTCTTTCTTCAACTAACAGAAAGCCGACCAAGGCACGTTATTAGAAATCTCAACGAGACTCATCCATTCTATACCAGAAAGAAGCATGGCGTTAAAAGTCTGCACAAGTGTTGTCACGATACCATATTTGACTGACGAAATAAAATTAGGTAGTGGATGAAGTCCATGCTAGGTTACATAGAGCCGGATGCCATTTTCTCCAGTTGTGGGTATGGGCTAGTGGGTGGTCGGGTGCAAGCATTGGTTTGTTTGGCTCTACATCAACTCCAACTGGTGTGCTAACTCCAGCACGGTGGAAGTGTCAACCCACTGTTTATCTGCCTTGGAATACCTGATGGTCAAATGCTGACCATTCTACCTCCCGAGGGAGTTTTCAGCAGTTACGTGACTTTTGTAAAAATTCCACCTCAGGAAAAGAAATAGAACAAGCTGGCACTTAACAAACTGTACAAGGCTATAAACAAGCAAGAACACCTACATCCAGAGGATGTTTTTCCACGTCACTAAGACACGTGATTCCCAACTTCCATCAACACGTCTCCAACACCACTAAAGTCCTGGACCACTGTTATTCTACCCACAAGCAAGCATACACGGCTCTCCCTTGTCTGCCATTCGGCAAATCAGATCAGGACTCCGTACTCCTGCTTCCCGTTTACAAGCAGAAAATCAAACAGGAAGTACCCATGACTCTCTCCGTTGAGAAATGCTACGGAGATTATGCTACAGGAATGATTTTCTTGCGCTAATTGGAATATGTTTCGAGACTCAGCCAATGACATTGATGAGATAACCACCTCTGTCACCGGCTTCATAAGAAAATGTATTGGCGACGTTGTCCCCACGGTTAGGGTTCGCTGCTTTCCCAATCAAAAGCCCTGGATTCATACAGAGGTTGGAGATAAACGGACAGGGCTACCTCACACAGAGCTATTGTAGACAACTCTGAGGCTACGGCCAAGGACAGGAATAAGGACAATAAGTCCCGCCATGACCTCCGCAGAGTCATCAAACGAGCAAATGGACAATATAGGAATAAAGTTGAATCATACTACACAGGCACCGCCTGTGGGGTAGGTGCTTAGTCCACTCCTGTACTCGACTGCGTGGCCAGAGTCAGCCTACAGGGAGGAGGTCAGTGACCTGCCATTGTGGTCCCAGAACAACAACCAGTCCCTCAACTTTAGCAAGATCAAGGAGCTGATCATGGACTACAGGAAATAGGGGGGCGAGTACATCCCCATCCACATCGACAGGGCTGCAGTGGAGTAGGCACACAGCCAAGACAACGCAGGAGTGGCTTCGGGACAAGTCTCTGAATGTCCTTGAGTAGCCCGTTGTTATTGATAATTGCATTGTTGCATTTTGAGTTTGCAAGAAAGGCATTTCACTGTACTTGTGCATTAATTTTTGTATTTTTTATTTCACCTTTATTTAACCAGGTAGGCCAGTTGAGAACAAGTTCTCATTTACAACTGCAACCTGGCCAAGATAAAGCAAAGCAGTGCAACACAGACAACACAGAGTTACACATGGAATAAACAAACGTACAGTCAATAACACAATAGAAAAAAGAATGTGACATTAAAACTTTTAAATATAGTACCCATGTCCGATTTGTACTAAACTTTTTCCTACCAATGAGTAACTGATTTGATTTCAAGGAGGACTGGCTTGAATTGTGAGGATGACCACAAACCTTATTTTCATCATGAGCCAAATTGATTGGTTTTCTACCCAAAGTTGCAAAGGAAATGTTGTGATCCATTTAATAAATACAAGAGATCAGCAAAATTGGGGGAAAAAATGTGTGGTAGAATAGCAGCAACAGTGGCATCTAGTGGTCAGGAATGGGTACTTTCGCACTACTTATGGTAAATAATGCAAGCGACTTAAACTAATAATTTCTCTGAACAGGGGAAAAAAACAATCACCAGATTCACAGGGAATACATTACATAGTATGGAGAAGCAATACTCCAAGCAACAGCTTCATACTACGTGTCAAACATAGAGAACTGATACTGTATACTGGTTGTTGGGGTGGGATTAGCCTGGTGTGGGGAGTCCGTTGGTGGCTTTTAACCCCAACAAATATTCCTCATGTCTTTCTCATTGATATGAAGAAGTTTGGTGCAAATCGGATGTTGGGTACTACATTTATTGAACATTATCTGAATCTTATAAAATAAAAATGGCCAATTTGGGTGCAATCAATTAGCTTAATTTTTTGCCAAGATAAAATAAAATGTCAACAAAATAATGTTTCAGGAATGCTAATTGTACCCGTTTATAACTACAGGAAAAAATTCTGAAAAATCTGAGATGGTGGGTGTCATGGCTTGCGGAAATGACATGGAACAACTAATTTGCCTTACTGTCTGCTGATGTGTCTTCTGTGACATTACTGATTATGCTATGACGAGGATAGTATAGTTCTTGGAATGGTCTGTCAAAACACAGATGTCTAAAGTTGTCATAGTTATGCAAGTTGTGTGAATTTGTTACCTAAGTCCTTATTGGTTGAACACCGTATTTAGTTGACTTTTTGAAAACATATTTTGTGATTTATTGAAATATGTCTCTTGAATTTTGGATTGAAAACATCAAACACCACTCAGCTTGGGCATATGCTGTGAGTCATACCTTTGAAAGTCAGGCATACCACAAAAACATTCTAACCACTTCAACGTAATAATTGCTTTGACAAAAATAATAATGTAAATGACCATGTAATTTGGCCCCAGCCCCATCCCTGCTTGAGTATTCTCTATCAGAACCACCAGCATGCTACAGCTCTAATTCAGAATCCAAGTTAGTCAGTTGGCCCGGTATTACAATACTTAAGTATTTAGCTCTGAGTGACCGGGTCATGGTTTTTAATTAGGGTCAATGGTTTCATCCTCGAATCAGAAAGCAGGACCATGACAGGTGTATTGTGACTGCAGTCCTTACCTCATGAATATTAATGAGGGATGCCAACGCAGCATCTGCAAATAGACCTCCGACTGGCTGTACAAATTGTACTGACGGAGTTGTCTGAAGTGATTTCACTGCATACAATCTGTGGCTGAAAATAGAAGACGAGGGGAGTGGGACATGCCTGTGGAATGTTGATGACCGGGGGACGACTTTTGCAGGGTAATGAAAGGATGCTGATGTAAAATGTGACTGTACTACTGCCTCCTCTGCCCTGCCTTAAAGAGCCACTGAACACGCCGATTGGCATGTGTTTTTCTGTTGCTCATTAGAAATACGAGATTTCAGTCTTGGAGGTGTGTTTCCTGACCGATTCTGTGTTTGGATAATGATGTTTGTTCATGATGAGACACTGTAGATGCGGAAACCTATTTTAGTTCCTCAAATCACCAGAATGAATCTCAGAACTCTGTAATAAATATTGACATTTTTGACGAAGATGTTTTAGTGACACAATTTTCATCTAACTAAAGTGTTTGGTGTAGTATTTCTTAAGTAAAAAAAAAAATGCACAATGTGTTGTCTCATGTAAACATAGTTGGAGCTGCTGGGTAAGTCTGTGTCACTGTCTATGCTATTGGATAGAGAGTAATCACAGCAGCCCATTTGCCGATGTTAGTGGGCAAATGGACATTGTAAAAAAAATACACCTTAATTTCCCTGTTGTGACGCATGAATGTACAAATTCCGTTTTAGACGAGACTGGCTTTATGACAAAAATGATCCTATTACACTTTGTAGTACATTTTGACACTAGAATAACTGTTTGACTCACATCAATGCCACATAGGCTGTTTTCAAAGGGATTTTGTTGCTTTTTAAAGGCAGTCGCTTTTTAACTGGGAAGGGCTTACAGAGAATCCATAAACACACAGAGAATCCATAAACATACAGAGAATCCATAAACACACAGCATAATGAATGGATCCTAGAGAGCATCGGATTAAAGAAATCTGGGACTCCACCTTTGATTTTGATGACAACGTTGCCGTTTTCAGTCCGTCCTCTAAAAAATGGGTTTAACTTATTTGGTAATTGACCATTAATTAACATTAACACGTTTAGCCTCTCCAGGCCTCCACGCATACAAGCCGCTGATGCGCGCCTTTGGAACGTCTACATTTTTAAAAATCCATTATGTATTTTTAGGCAGGTCTAAAGAAATATTATGATTATGAAGAAAATATATTTCAGAAGAACAGAATAGCATATTCTGCGTTGGCCTACTGTATGTTATCTGGCTATTGCCCATGCCCATGGCAACCTTAGGCTGTAGCCTAGTTCATTTAGCATATGAGATATGATTATAAATCCCGTGCCATTATTTTATATTATATGATTTTATAGTAAGAAGAATATAATTGAACTTAGCAGAATAAACAAGAAAGGAGATTTTTTTCCCATTCCCGAGCGAATTTGCATATGCTTTATGTTGAGCATAAAAGTGACCATTTGACACAGGTCCTATACGCTAGATTTAGAGTTATTTGGCAACTTTAGTTGTGAATGATACACACCTTAGAATGCCTTAGAAATCAAACATATGTGTGGTAGCCTAGGGACATTTTCTTATATTTCTGAAAACTACAAACTGTCCCAAATGACAGATATGTTTTAATCACAGAGATAGCTTTATGAAGTAAAAACGGACAAAACCGTATTCAAAGATTCCGTTACGTTTTTTTCTAATTCCATGGAGAGGCATGAGAGAAAAAAACACTAAAGCTCAGCTTGATTGTTTCAAAAGAGATTGTCAATATATTTGTTATTGAAATTCAGTTTGCAGGAACGGGTACTGGCAGTGGCGCCGCCAGGGATTTTGGGACCCATGAAAAGATATCACATTGGGCCTCACCACCACAGGCCACACCAACCCTGCACAATTTCTGTAACCGCACACCTCCAGAACCCAATCGACCCATTCAAAGCTTTAAATAACTCTACCTTTGCAGGCTTGCAACTCTCTTGTAGTCCAATATTTACTGTAGGATATTTACTGACATTGACCTGTGATAATATAATACTGTGCAGACATGCATGCAACATTATGCATACAGTGGAATTCACTATTTGATGCAAGACTGATACCCTCTATAAGAAATGTGCTAAAGGCCATCTTTACAGTCTAAATGTAATTTTAATGGTAAAATTCTTGAATGGAAAATTCTCTTAAGATTAATGAAGAATTAAAAATAAATATCTTAAATATACGTTAACCTCTTCAATTAAATTAACAATATCATCTATAGAATAATATAACAAACAAAATAATTAAATCAGCAGCAGATTTTTGAACTAAGTATACATACCAACTAGAAAATAATCAGCTGTAAAAGTGGAAATGGAAAATGGAAAACAAAATGGAAATGAAAAGGCCTGATGGTGGCGCTAGAGGAAAGGTCAAGAGGTCACCAAGTCAACAGGTTTCTTCCACTTGGGGTCTTGATTGTGCACAACCAATTTTATGGCAATCCAGCCATTACTTTGAGAAAGATCTTGTTCTCAGTCTGTTCTCAGTCTTGTTCTCAGCCTCTGTGCATCATGTGTGTAGTGATCCAATATCCATAGCCATGCCATTTAACAGTTATCACTGGCCCTTGCTCAGCCTTACTCACCAAGAGCCCAGCGCCGAACCTTCTTGCTAGCAAAGTCACTGATCAAGTCTTTGAAGTCCAGCTTTCTAGCTAACTGACTTTCAATGGACAGCATGGCAAGACTGCAAAGCCTGTCCTGGGACATAGTGGACCTCAAATAGTTTTTTTAATCAGTTTTAGCTTACTGAAGCTTTCTCGCCACCAGCAACAGTTTACAGGCAGTGTGTAAAATATACGTAAAGCAATACACACCTCTCCAAAAATGCTTTGCAGGTGCGTCTTACAAATTGCATTCAGGAGCCCAAGAGGGGACAAGTTAGAGTGACAGCATATGCAGTGTTCAGGTGTCTTACTTCATTATGAAACTCAGGTGTAAGATCTCTGGAATACTTCATGATCAGAGGTTGGCACACAGAAGGAACTTTATCCTCACTAATCTGCCTAACTTTCAGAACAGCAGAAAATGATTCTACAATTTTTGAAGTGGTGTGGAACCTAGTGTCCAGGTCACTTATGATGTTGTCCATAGCAGTAAAAACACTGTGTTCCGAAACACCGTTGCTGCACTGTCCTGAGCTCTCTCCTCTTGAGAGGTCTCATCATGGAATCCCTTTTCCTCTGGCGGCTGTGTTCCTTGTTAAATTGAGGTGCAACATCCATTCGCGTAGCAATCAGTGTTGCCTCAGACAGGAGAGACTCCCATCCATCTCTAAGAGCCTGCATGTCTTCCTTTAAGGCTCTGATATTGGCTGCCTTTGTGTCATGTGAGATTTTTCCTGACTGGAGAATCACAATTCTGTCCTCAATGCATTGCAGTACCTGCAATTACGCCAACTGACATGTCCTTCAACAAAATGCTGCTTACCTCCTTCTTCAGTTGGGAGTAGGGCTGGTTCAGGGGTATGGGGATGGGGAGACAGGGCTGCTGAGCCTGAAGCTGCATCTGTTGGGCCTGGCACCAGGCAGGGACAGGGACAACTGATTTAGTATGAATAGCTTGCTAAAAGTTTGCCTGCAATGATTAAATGTCAGCTAAAAGAGGAGCGAAATGTAAACGCTCAGAATTTTCTGTGAAGATATTAAATGACTAATGTTAGGGGAGGAAAAGTAGCCTATTTCACTATGGACTAAGCTAACAGGTTAATTTCCACCACTCACGGAATACATCCACCTTCCTTTGTGAACAATTGAGTGACATACTGCCAATGTCTCTTTTTCTTTCTTTTTGTTTTTGGAAGCCAGATGATTCTTTAGGAAGCTTGATGACATGATGCTCCACCGGCACTCCTCACTCGCAATTCACTGCTAGCATGTACAGTTCACGCCTGGTTTGGTGGGCGGGACCGAACCGTTTCATGTAAATACAGAGATACAGAGGCTCTCTGGATGTTTACTTTTAGCCAAAAAACAGAAAAGAAAAAGACACCGTTAATAGTTTTATTAGTACATTGTAAATAAAATATTCTCTTAATGATGATAGGTTAATAATGTAATATTGAAAACAATTTCAATAATAGTTTTTTAGGGACCCTGTCAGTCACAGGCCCTCAGAATTGTCCTAACTTCCATACGGCTCTCCTGGGTACTGGAATGAGTTGCCAACGTCTCCATGGCCAGGAGGAACAATCTCATCTTCTGAGAGATGAGATGGAATTGGTTTGTCATATAGGCAAAGTAAAAACAATACAAATACTCTCAACATTACAAGACAATCACACGAAACATAAATATAACTGTAGAGAGGCAAGTAAAGAAGTACAGTACTAGTGTGCAAAAGCAAATGAAGTGACTGGTTAGTGTCGTGTGTTGACTGCGAACCTGGTGTAGTTGAAGGTCCGGATGGCAGTGGGCAAGAAGGATTTAATTCATATTCAAATGAATGAATTTGACTCTCTCTCTCTCTCTCTGACAAACAAACACAGAACTCTCTAACACACAAAAACACTAACTACTAGGTCATCATTCTTACCTTAGCTGAGTGCTCTCCATGGTGACGACCACCTTGGATCCAGTGCTGGCCACCAGATCCATCAGCCTGCCCATTCCCTTCACCATCTTACCCTGATGGGAAAAAAAACATGTTTCAATGCTTTTATCAGTCTTATTTATTTGGGTCCACAATAAAGTCAATTGTCATGGAGACCCAAATGTAAAACACATACACACACTCAAATAAGGGGCTCTCTTCCTCTTCAAAACATTTAGCCTAACGTTAGCTATATCAGCTTGTCTTCAAACCTGTCTTCAATAGTAACGTCACTCCAGCAGCACTGGCTATAGTCTACCTTGAACAAATACAAAGTCAATGCAAGTAGTGAAGGCCTGGACAGTTTAGAAAGTATAGCTAATGCATTGTGTACTTAACTAGCTAGCTTAACATACCTTGCTTGCTTGCTCCTTGTTGAAGATGCTCTCTCATCTCTCAGTCCATGATGTGACAGACTATCATTGGGACCACTCAAAAAGTAATCCTTTGATTACTTTTGATTACTGGATATTCAGAGCATACTGGCAGCTTCGCTCAAAGTAATGACAATTAACTACTTAAATCAAACAACGAGCAATGTCACTATTTATGGGGCGGCAGGTGGCCTAGTGGTTAGAGCGTTGGAGTAGTATTCAAAAGGTTGCAAGATCGAATCCCCGAGCTGACAAGGGAAAAATCTGTCATTCTGCCCCTGAACAAGGCAGTTATCCTACATGTTCCTAGGCCATCATAGAAAATAAGAATATGTTCTTAACTGACTTGCCTAGTTAAATAAAGAAAAAATAAAATGTATCTAAGTCAGCTGCCAGCTTAACTGATGATTGGTGACTAACTAGAGTCCAATTCTTGCCTGTGTAGTCGTTCACACCAGCTCAAAGATTAAAATCAGTGTAACTGTATTGGTAGACCATTCATCTACACCATGCTTTTACATCGTTGAGGGGTGAAGGCGAGTGGCCAGGGCTAGCAAGAAATGGGATGCTGCTTAAAATGACATAGCTAACGAATGAGAGCAAGATGCCTCTCGCTTCCAACATGTTTAGGATAGGATATTGATTGCTTTGCTACCTAAAATCGAAATAATTCTGAACTGCTGAAATTACTGCAACGCTGTTTATATATTTTGATCACTTTTCATGTCATTTTGGCCAGCGAAGTTTTTTACCCGCTGAAGTTTACCCTCTGAAGTTTTTTACCCGCTGATTAAGCAACATCGGCTACTTGTAGACAAAATGAAAAGCTGAACCACTTGTGTTCATCACTACATTATTGATTGTAAATGACAACTTTATAGTATTACATTTACTATATAAATAACTAGCTAATTATTCTGTGTCTAAACCAGCCTGATTTCATTGATCTGTAGCATGTTATCTTGAATGGGCCAAGTCAGCTATGATACTTTCAGGTCAGGGATATTTGAGTTTACGTTAGCATTTGCACATTGGGCATGCTAGCTAATGTTAAAAAAAAACTTGAAAATTAACTATTTTACTTAAGTAATGATACAATATTTGTACCTTGCAATAAAGGATTTAAAGTATCCAAAACAACAAAATTCTCAATATCCACAAAAACTGATTTACGTTTTGTTGTGGCTTTTTCACACAAAAAAAGAGTCGACTCGTCATCCGACTGGTTCTCGTAGGCACCTCAAAAAAATATATGCTGCATGATGCGACTATATTGATGATTTGGAAAAAGTTCCGCTCTGTTCCTTGGCCATAGGCTATTCTGAATTGAATCGTGTCTTTACTAATATGTGACATTTGTTTTGATTTAGAATGGGCCTTTATCAAATGGACAGCAAAGAAGGGCATGGGAAAAAACGACATCAGTACGCACTCGAATTGCGACTGGAGGCTGCGCTTTCCTGACGTTCCTTTTTCAATCATGCTGGGTAGGCTACTCCGGTTTTATAGCGGAGCAATGTGCTTAATATTAGCAGCTTATAAATAAATATAGTAGCACTAGAAAGCTTGGAGCATCCTATTTTTAGTGGCAACCATCCTATTCTGTAGCTAAAAGGTAACGTGTCAGCCTACTAATGATTACAATAAAAAATAAATCCCTATTACTAGGCTAACTATACTCTGTAAACCACCCTGCACAATCAATGAACCAACAGCATCGCCCAGGCCTATACATTCTCTCCCAGACTCATGGATATAAAGTATGAATAATAACACAGTCTACACTCAAAGGTGATTACTAGAGTTTGTGTAATTTTGGAGTAGCTACAGGCCAGACCAATGATGTCTTTGGTACATCTTAAAAAGTATATATTATTCTGCCGTGCGTAATTTGCGGTAGGCTGTTAAACTATGTATTGTATAACCGCGCAATCATCGGGCTTGGGCTCATATATAGGCCTATGTGCATGTATAAGCAATAATATGCGCATGGGAATTCTACATGCGACTTATTAAATGCTTTTAATTAATCATCACCTTAGAAAGCGCTGTCCATTTCGCTTTTAAACAAGACCCTCAACGACCATGTTTTCCACTGAGTTTCAACCTGTTGTCGAACTTCTTTCTTCAAGTTGATCGATCACGGTGAGGTCAAACAGTGTAGCCTAATGGGTAGTTTTAAAAGCATGATACTTGTTTCGATTATGTGTTTGATATTGAACTGGAATTACATTTGCATTGACGTCGGAGTGATTAGAGGGACAATAGAGGGCTGGGTACCAGGCTGTTCGCGAGTTGGGTCAGCGCCGTTCATGTGCAGAGCGCATAGGAGGAGGTTACTGTGACTCAACCGTCATGTGGAATTTGACTGCAGCCATGACTCATGACTGCCCGTGTAGCCGGTAAATGGTCACCGCAACTGCCCTACGCCTGACAACTAACTGTTTGCACATGATACGGGCAGTCCCTCCCGTTAGGATTGAGAAACGCTAGTTCACTTGCCTAATTTCCAAAGAAAAGGGCACACTCAGCCTATGTTTTTTTTAAAGATTTGTAAAGCAACACTATACTACGTGAGTCGAATATGAAGCAGGAAAGTGCTGTCTGGAGATGGAGCCTGAGGAATGAGAAGAGCAGGAGGGACCGGGGGGAATGCGGGGGAGGCAGGGGTTGCTCTCAGATATATTCCTCTCCCATCCTCATCAATGGGGGGGATTATCTCTCTCCATCATGTCCCAGTTCCATTAATACTGTCAGATCGGCAATGACACCCTCTCATTCCCCTGGCCAGCCCTAAATCCTCCTGTCTAATTCGGCAGCGTCTCTGTATGATAAGGTGCCTAATGGGGTCTTAGAGCCTAACTCCATGTTAAACATGCATTTAGTCAGGTCAGGAGCCTTCACAGAGGACGACAGCGAATGACACTTGGGATGACTGTGGCGGTTTGTTCCCGACCAGAGCATATCCTATGCTATTTCCCTTATCTCTGTCGGGGGGATTTTATAATCTGATGGCCACATATCCCTGGTCCCGATAATGTTGTTTTGAAAATAGTAGAGGTATCCATCCTTGAACATTTTTTATTGCCTGGAACACGGGTTAGTACAAAACAGTGTATTTTATTTCCTTCTCCTTTGAAGATGTACAGGGTTCATCTGAAAGAATAAAATACGAGCAATATGGAGATGGTGTTTCAACTTGTGTTGTGGGAAATGACAGGCTGCAGGCTACAGTTTGTTTGGGAATGGTGACCCACTCTGCTATTCTGGACTAACAGGCGCATTTGCTCCTGACATGAACTCCGTAGTCCCATCGCCCCTTGGGACTGTGCTGTGCTTGGGAGGCTTGCTTTGCAGCCCGCCTTCTCTATTCTACAACCATTGCTTAAGGTTTCCATCATATTCAGTGGAGTTGATCTGATTCTTTACACTAAATATGACCCACCTTTTGCGGGAAAATGCATTGAAAGTATAGGAGGCATTACTTCACTCACCGCGAAAGGGGATCAGCATTTACCCACCTTCAGTGTCTTCAGAAAGTATTCATACCCTTTGACTTATTCCACATTTTGGTGTGTTACAGCCTGAATTTAAAATATATCAAATGTATTTATTTCTCACCCATGTACACACAACATAATGACAAAGTGAAAACATGTTTTTAAATTAAATACAGAAATATCTAATTTGCATAAGTATTCACACCCCTGAGTCAATACTTTGTAGAAGCACCTTAGGCAGCGAATACAGCTGTGAGTCTTTCTGGGTAAGTCTCTAAGAGCCTTCCATACCTGGATTGTCCATTACTCTTTTCAAAATTCTTCAAGCTCTGTCAAGTTGGTTGTTGATCATTGCTTTTCAGGTCTTGCCATAGATTTTCAAGTAGATTTAATTCAAAACTGTAACTCGACCACTCAGGAACATTCACTGACTTCTTGGTAAGCAACACCAGTGTAAATGTGGCCTTGTGTTTTAGGTTATTGTCCTGCTGAAAGGTAAATTAATCTCCCAGTGTCTGGTGGAAAGCAGACTGAACCAGGTTTTCCTCTAGGATTTTGCCTGTGCTTAGCTCCATTCCGTTTCTTTTTTATAACACCCTAGTCCTTATCGATTATAAGCATATCCATAACATGATGCAGCCACCACTTTGCTTGAAAATATGGAGAGTGGTACTTAGTAATGTTGTATTGGATTTGCCCCAAAGATAATACTTTGTATTCAGGACAAAAAGTGAATTGCTTTGCCACATTTTTTGCAGTATTACTTTAGTGCCTTATAGGCTCTATGCATTATACCGCCTCCAAAGTTCTAATTTACTTCCGACCAGGTTGATGACTTCCGGACTAATCCTGCTATTGTTTTTATCATTAGCTTACTAGCTATTGTCGATGCATTTCTGACTGAAATAGTTCGCAACGACTACGTTTAAATTACAGCCCCGCGAAGGAGGTGCTAATGAACATTGTTCAGTGCCTCTGTGTTCAGTTTCTTCCAAATGTAATGGTATTGTGAGCTTCCATCGTTTCCCAGTCAATGTAGAGCTCAGAAAAAGGTGGTTGGTGGCAGTAACGTCGTGACAACTTTACTGTCACCAAACACACAACGGTGTGTAGTACACATTTCATCGAAAGTAACTTTGTTGAGGGAAAAATTGGGGGGCGACAATACCTAAAAAGGTGTTGTTCCTACTGTTTTCGCGTGGAACTGGCACATTAAAAAGAGACCTGGTGTTTGGGAAAGAAGACTGAAACCTCCTGCTCCGACTGAGGGGGATGAAGAACAAGGTGCTCTGCCTATGGACTGTGCCGTCTGATCCGGTCCAGAGCATGGGCCAAACCAGTGTAAATGTACATGTACACAATAATTTGTTTCTCTACGACATGTATCAATCATTTGTGTTGTAGTGAATATCAGTTTGTGTGGAGCTTGTATTGGCTTTAATTAGGCAATGAGTAACAGGGGTGGGGGAAAGAAATCAAGTAAACACAGAATAGCCAGAATGCAAGATTGAATACAATGTTAGAGATGTGGAATTGATTAACTGAACTGTTGAACATTTGCTGAATTTTTTTTTTTTTAACAAATCTATTCTACTGTAGATTTCTTCACAAGAACATCAATACTTATTTTCATAAAACCACTAAACTTGGCACCCATGCAGGACATCCATTCAGGTGCGAGATAGACACTTCTGCAAGTAGTGGTAAAAATAAAAGTGGTCAACCTTCTCTCTTATAGTTTTTGAAACCTGTAAATCTTTATATATCCTTTCAACTAGGATGTCCTCCTGTGCACAGATGACAAAGTCACACCAGCTACAACCTGTGAGAAGGATTTGACCTTGCACCTGCCAGTAGTAAGCATGCGATCTCTTCAACTTCAGCTCTCCATTCTGTATCTTCGGGTAAGGGCAGTCAACATAACTTGGTACATTTGGGCACTTGACCTCTAAGAGTCCAGTGTGGTCTTACGCTGGGATCAAATATGATGCCATCTGGAGAGGATCCTAACCACGGAGCATCTGGGTGCACTACGAAGCCACACGGAAAGAAGTTAACATTCTTCAGTGTGCAGTACTCCTGTACAGCCACTGGCTCCATAGCTAGCCCCCTCTTCATCGCCATGGTCTGCATACCAGATCCCTTGAACATCCGCTCAGCTAGGTGGTCAGCTGAGGTCTCTCCCCGGACATTCTCATTTTCCTAAGCTGATGCCATTCCGGGTTGCTGCTCTGCTCCCTTGTACCAACCTCGACTTTGTGTGACATCTCGTAGGTTGTCTCTAATGCCTTGAGGTGGAACTGCTCCTGATGACTAAGGACGTAAGCACACTGGGAAGACTGAAGCCTGTAGCCATCTAATGGAAGTATTGGTGGAGAAGGGGCATCGGCAATTTTCACAATTTCACGGGTCTTTTGCTGTGGAAGCTGATAGGACAGAACACTGCCGGCTTGCACTGGCCCAAAGGCGGACTCAACCAGGGGCACGTCAGCTGATATTTCCATTGTTGTCACAAGAGGGGCAGTAAGTGGAGAAAAGTTGGCATACGTGTCTGAGACGCGGAGAAGGTCCATGTCAGGCATGTATCCATTGAGTGCTTTGTAGAGAGAACTTCTGCAAAACATTTTAAAACCTTAACATCAGGTTGGAGAGATTACTATGACAAAGACTCATGTAACTTTTCCAGAAACAGCACAAGCCCAAAAGTTTTTAAAAAATGAATTAAAATATACAGATTTATAGATTATATATTTCCCCCCTATGTCCCAAACATTTGTCATTACATCGTAAAGACGCCACTTTAGGCTTATCATCTGGATACAAAAACAATCACAAGAAAATGTTTTCTAAAATGTTTCCATTCTAGGAACCTCCAACTTACCTTATTCCATCAGCACACGAGTTAGTAGGTTTAAGGACCTGGTTTCACACCCTAATTAACAAATGTACTGTTACATAGGCTGAATACTTTTCAGGTGCATTTTTTTATGGATATTGATAGACTCACAAGTGTTCTTGGCTTGTGCCAACGCTGTTCTGTGTCTGTGCAGCTGTGAACTGGTGGTGCAGCAGGAATGTTTAGTTGAGAGTAGTGCGCTGTCTGGTAAAGAAGAGCCACCAGATGATTGCACAGAGCACATCCTGCAACACAGGAGCAGTGGCTTTGGACCACTATCACTGGTACGGAGTGCTTAAACACCATCTGTGAAGATAAGTGTGATGAAAGACTGAAGTGAGAAACAAGAATGATGCTGACCATAAATAACAATAAACATAGTAGTGTCTAGTCTTCTTAACTAGGGACTCATTTAACTATACAGGAATACATTGTGTCTCAGTAACACAATTACCAAACACTGCATCAACAGATCTTTACCAAATAACCTGTTAAGTGAGCAATTCTAAATTGGGATTGGGACCCATCATTAATATCTATCTACTGATAAGATTAAACGTTGACACTGTCTCCAACACATTTTGACCATGATGACAGTGTCTCACAGGAGATGTTTAACAAGGTCCCTAGTAGCTATCTATAACCTTTCCCTACTCTCATGCTGTGTGGCTTTTCACTCTTCCTCATGGTGATCTCTCCATGTTAGATACTGTGTAGAAGACATGAATAACAATTATTTTTAGCTAGCAAATATAGCTAGCAAGCATAACTTAGCCAAGCTAACGAAAATACACACATTCTCAGGTAGATTCTGTCAACTTTACATCATTTTACGAAGTAACGTTAAGCTAGCTACAGTTAATAGTTAAATTAGCTAGCTAACGTTATATCTGTCACCGACTTAGTACTCACCTTCATAGTTGTCTATGTAGCTTCCTATATACATCTTGAACCCCTTTTCGTTCTTGCTAGCTGGAGTCTCGGAGGCTGATTTAACAATTCGATGTACAACATTAATATTAATTTGAGGTCCTGAAGACACCTGGTAAAAAAAATGCGACATAGTGGTAATAACGTTATATCGTCGATAACAACTAGACTGACCGGAAATTGCCAAACCGATAGGAAGTGTGTTTAGAACGTTCGACCATTGAATGTGCATAAGGGCTATTGCAAACAATTCTGTAAAGGCTTCCTTTTCACTCAGTCAATTAGGTTAGTATTGTGGAGTAACTACAATGTTTTTGGTCCATCCTCAGTTTTCTCCTATCACAGCCATTATACTCTGTAACTGTTTTAAAGTCACCATTGGCCTCATGGTGAAATCCCTGAGCAGCAACTGAGTTAGGTAGGACACCTATGTCTTTGTTTGACTGGCTGTGTTGATACACCATCGGAAGTGTAATTAATAGCTTCAACATGCTCAAAGGGGTATTCAATGTCTGCTTTTTCTTTTGCCATCTACCAATAGGTGACATTCTTTGCGAGGCATTGGAAAACCTCGCTGGTCTTTGTGGTTGAATCTGTGTTTGAAATTCACTGCTCGGAACTTACAGATAATTGTATGTGTGGGGTACGGAGATGAGGTAGTCATTCAAAAACTATGTTAAACAGTATTATTGCACACAGAGTGAGTCCATGCAAATTATTATGTGACTTGTTATGCAAATGTTTACTCCTGAATGTATTCAGGCTTGCCATGATGAAGGGGTTGAGTACTTATTGACTAAAGACATTTCAGCTATTCATTTTTAATTAGTAAAAATGTCTAAAAACATAATTCCACTTTGACATTATGGCTATTGTGTGTAGGCAAGTGACAAGACCCATTTTAAAATCAGGCTGTAACACAACAAAATGTCGAAAAAGTCCAAGGTTGTGAATACCTTCAGAAGGCACTGAAAGTATTTCCCCACTCCATCACTGAATGCATTGCATTCGAAGGGAGAACAGGGCAGGTAATGAGGCGAAAATGACCTTTTAGGCAAGTAATGACCTCTTGCCTGGAAACCATGCGTTGGATGTGTTTCATACCATTCCATTTATTCCATTTCTCTGCAATTTCATCTCTCTGCACCAAACCTCCACCCCCAATAGTCTTTCACAACACTGCCTTTGAATAGTAGACCTTATTGATTGCATCCAAAACACATGTGTTTAAATGGCAACCGAGGGAAAGTGTAGGGGAATACATTATGCAAACTATGATTACAGAGGTCAAATGAGCCTCTACATCATAAAAGCCTGAGCATGGTCTTCTCACGATAATGTTTGTAGCGTTCCAACTCCTATGACCACTCTATGGAAAGATGAGACACTCCCGAACACGTTGGAGTTTGCTCTACGACCCCCACGAGCCCCACAGTACTCGTCTGAATTTGGTACTGCCGATTTACCAACCTCTGTCTGTAGCGTCCGAACCGTTTGGGCGGCAAACTACTATGTTGTTCTCAAAGGACTCGTCTGAAGGTAATCCGGTACTGTTGTAAAAAATGTATGGAAGTATGGAGGTAGTGTTGTGCCAACAAAATAAAGGGGATGAATATGTGACAACAACAAAAAATCCTGAGCTTTCTTATATCTCCTAGATATAGGACAGACACTTCAAAACATTCTTCCTTATGATTTATTTTTGGACTGTCTGTTTTGCCATTTATGAAATTGTTATTCGTTGCTTTTCTATGGGCTATAGTAATAAAGTCCAGATTCAGTATTTTATCAAATATGATTATAATTTAGTTGTTTTTATAACTACAGGGGTCCTAAAATTCAAATAGCTAAATGATACATGGTATGACCACCTCCCCACAAAGGCTTAGACTTATAGAGGTTTGTTTTAAGGATGTGCGCCGCCATGGTATTGTGTAGTGAAATATTATTATTTTTCGTTCTGATTTGCGTTGGCCCAGTTATGTCAAGCCTCCCGACTATAAAAGCCACCCAGTGTATAATTAGCTTTATACAAAGGGTTGGTCTAATCCTGAATGCTGATTGGTTGAAAGCGCATTCCAGCCGGTGTCTATTCCACAAATTACCACAGGCTAAATCTATGACGTTAAAATGTATTTATTCTGTTCCGTCTGACTACGCAATCCACTGTCTCATTAGCCCAGGCAGGGAAGTTATAAACTTGATGTCCACAATAAAAAGCATCTAGACATTATCTCACATTTCTCAACATTTTTCAACAGCGGAGATTTGTATAAACCTTACTGTCTGTCTCTCTGACATTTGCAACATTGTTTCAATGGCTAGCTCCTCTGAACAACGAGAGAGCTTATTTTCTATGCCAGGCGAAATTGTGCCTCATTAGCTCATTGTTATGGATTCATCCAAATAAATGTCACTAGAAAACAGCTTAAACAAATGCATCTACTGTTGTTATTCTGTCTGCATTGTTTGACGTGACTGTACGGTAGCCATAGTTGGCTAGCTAGCAAGCAAGGGATAAGAACCTTGGCAGCCAATATGGCAATGGCACATTTCGATCGAACGACTGGGTCATGTCCATAGATACAGAACAAAAGGACTGAATATGTTGGTGACCTGTGGTGTAAAAATGTGTGTGTGTGTGTGTCTCTGTGTATCGTAATGGTGTTAACAGAGGGATTGAGTGGTGCAGCCTGTAGGTCTGTGCTTCTTTAGAAGCTCCTCAAGACTGATGAGACAAATCTCCACGCCATAGTAACCTTCGGTTCCGATCCCCAGGGTAGCTCTGAATGATGCGCTCCTCTTGTTACTAGGAAACACGTAAGCATGTTGTTGGTGACAGTACAAAGGTACACAGTACTTACAATTATCCGCCATAGCGATGGACTGTTGTATAGTGGCCCATAATGTCTTGGCTTTGATGGTGTCGTAGCCACCAGGCACACTCAAAGCAATGCGTTGTGTGTGTGTGTGCCTATATGTTTCGGATTGACGCAGGGTGACAAGGTCTCAAATTGTATTATTAGCGGTGTAGTGGAGGGTAAAGCGAACGTTAATGCCGCTTTACGCACCTGTTTTATTATTTTTGCATGAGCGTTTATCCGCTAATCGCAGAAAAATGCATTGAAAATGTTTTATTCACCCTGAACGCCGATCAGCGTTTACACACTTATTAATATTTCACTACATGACTGGATATTATGTATCTTTTGATTGCTGATACCCCAGCAGTTTTTCTGGTAACCAGGGAGAGTATTAGAGTACAGTAGTACAGCTACAAGGAGATAGCACTACGGATATCGCGTATGTTCTACTGTGGCGGTAAGGGCGTTTGCGTCCAAATCGTTTTTTTTGTTGTTACATCTAGGTCAGTTGATATTTGGTTCACTGTTGAGGATGTTACAGTGTTTGACTTGTACAAACCACCTACACCACTGGCATTACTGGAGAAAGAGTGAAAGACTAGTGGGCTGCATGCCTGTGCTGTTTTCATGGGCGCTACCCGGCATCTGTTGCTACGACACATAGCTGGGTTTTTAATTGTGTTGCCACTGGCAGGCTTTTGAATTGCAAATATCTGCGCCAGAGCATTTCCTTAAATGTCCTTCCTTTCCATAATGAGCACTTATGACCGACTGACAGGGGAGACTAATGGTCGGAGCCAGCTGCTCGACATGTTCATTTGAGCTGCCGTTATCCGTGCGAGCTAATGGCTGTTCGGATGGCCACTAATGAGAAGTGGAGTGGCGCTGCCACCTGTGTCTGACCTGATGCGACCCCATGCTCCCTGGAAAAGGCCTGGGGGGGTTCAAGGGTCATACTTCAGCCCTCCACTTCGCAGGGTCAGGAAATCACAGAGAATGGTCAGCTAATGGACTGTTGCACTTTCCCGGGTCACTGCTTTGAACTCATTACTTTCCAATGGAAAAAAATATATTATTCAGATAATAAAATGCAGAAATGGGCAAGGCAAGGTAAACAAGTGGAATCGACTAAATCACATCCCTCTGCGGGGTGTTTCTCATGTGTTTACCCTGAATGACAGAGGGTAGGCATTTTAATTTGAATTAGGGTTGAAAAGATGGATGGAGCTGGATGGAGGCCTGTGTCTGCTGCAGCTTATGATTAATTCCCTTTGGTCCCAAACCACATCCTGTACCTTATGTCTCATTAACCTCCACTCACCAAAATTAAAATGCAGACCGATGTCTCCTTTTAGCAATTACATTATTGGCATTGGATCAATTAGCTTGTGTATGGCCCCACTGGGCACACACTGGTTGACTGACTCTCTAAGGTTCTTGTCCAACCTTGTGCTGCATGGGAAACAGACACCTCCTCCCAATAGAAATAGATGTAATTCAAATCAAATCAAATTGTATTCGTCACATCCTTCGTAAACAACAAGTGTAGACTAACAGTGAAATAACACGAAAGTAAAACACATAATAATAAAAGTAATAATGAATACACAATGAGTAACAATAACGGGGCTATATACACAGGGTACTAGTAACGAGCCGATGTGCAGGGGTACGAGGTAATTGAGATAGATATGTACATATAACTAGGAATAAGTGACAGATAATAAACAGTAGCAGCAGCGTATGAGTCAAAGAAGTTAGTGCAAAACGGGTCAATGCAGATAGTATGGGTAGCTAACTATTTTACTAACAACTGTATTTAGCAGTCTATCTTCCAGACTTGGTGCATCAGTACCGGCTTGCCATGCGGTAGCAGAGAAAACAGTCTATGACTTGGGTGGCTGGAGTCTGACCATTGTTTGGGCCTTCCTCTGACACCACCTGGTATAGAGGTCCTGGATGGCAGGGAGCTCGGCCCCAGTGATGTACTGGGCCGTACGCACTACCCTCTGTAGCGCCTTGTGGTCGGATGACAAGCAGTTGCCATACCAAGCAGTTTTCATACCAAGCGGTGATGCAGCCAGTCAAGATGCTCTCAATGGTGCAGCTGTAGAACATTTGTGGATCTGAGGCCCCAAGCCAAATCGTTTCAGCCTCCTGAGAGGGCAGAGGCGTTTTTGTGCCCTCTTTACGACTGTGTTGGTGTGTGTGGACCATGATAGATCCTTAGTGATGTGGACACCGAGGAATGTGAAGCTTGCGACCCACTCATTACAGCCCTGTTGATGTGAATGGGGGCATACTTGGCCCTCCATTTCGTGTAGTCTACGATCAGCCCCCTTGTCTTGCTGACGATGAGGGAGAGGTTGTTGTCCTGGCAACACACTGCTAGTACTCTGACCTCCTTCCTATAGGCTGTCTCCGTTGTCGGTGATCAGGCCTACCACCGCCGTGTTGTCTGCAAACTTAATGATGATGTTGGAGTTTTGTGTGAACAGGGAGTACAGGATGGGACAAAGCACTCACCCCTGAGGGGCCCCTGTGTTGAGGGTCAGCGTGGTGGATGTGTTGTTGCCTTACCTCACCACCTAGGGGCAGCCTGTCAGGAAGTCCAGGAACCAGTTGCAGAGGGAGGTGTTCATTCCCAGGGTCCTTAGCGTATTGATAAGCTTGGAGGGCACTATGGTGTTGAACACTTAGCTGTAGTCAATCAACAGCACATAGGTGTTCCTCTTAGGTGTTCTTATTGTCCAGGTGGGAAAGGGCAGTGTGGAGTGCAATAGAGATTGCGTCATCTGTGGATCTGTTTGGGCAGTATTTGAATTGGAGTGGGAATTCTATTGCTATGCATCTTCTTGTATTAGAATCTCAAAGGATTTTACAAATGCTTCAGTGGGTTAGAATTGCCTGTGGTACTAAAAGTAGGACATTGGCCCAGCTTGACAATTACTCCTCTGATAAAAGATACCAGTGATGGCCTCCCGAGTGGCACAATGGTCTAAGACACTGCTAGCTGTGCCACTTGAGATACTGGTTTGAGTCCAGCCGGCTGCAACCGGGAGACCTATTTCTTATTTTACCTTTATTTAACTAGGCAAGTCAGTTAAGAACAAATTCTTATTTTCAATGACGGCCTAAGAACAGTGGGTTAACTGCCTCGTTCAGGGGAAGAACGACAGATTTGTACCTTGTCAGCTCAGGGATTTGATCTTGCAACCTTTCGGTTACAAGTCCAACACTCTTACCACTAGGCTACCTGCCGCTGCGTAATGATGGACTGTCGTTTCTCTTTGCTTATTTGAGCTGTTCTTGCCATAAAATGGACTTGGTCTTTTACCAAATAGGGTTATCTTCTGTTTACCCCCTACCTTGTCACAACAAAACTGATTGGTTAAAACGCATTAAGAAGGAAAGAAATTCCACAAATTCACTTTTAACAAGGCACATCTGTTAATTGAAATGCATTCCAGGTCACTACCTCATGAAGCTGGTTGAGAGAATGCCAAGAGTGTGGAAAGCTGTCATCAAGGCAAAGGGTGGCTACTTTGAAGAATTTCAAATATAAAACATATTTTGATTTGTTTAACACTTTTTTGGTTACTACATGATTCCATATGTGTTTATTTCAAAGTGTTGATGTCTTCACTATTATTCTACCATGTAGAAAATAGTAAAAAATTAAGAAAAACCCTTGAATGAGTAGGTGTGTCCAAACTTTTGACTGGTGCGGTATGTAGGTCAATTGCTCTCACAAAACTTGTTTGCTTTCTAAATGTACATCCCAAATGGCAACCTATTCCCCATACACTACCGTTCAAAAGTTTGGGGTCACTTAGAAATGTCCTTGTTTTTGAAAGAAAAGTAAATTTTTCATCCATTAAAATAACATCAAATTCATCAGAAATACGGTGTCGACATTGTTAATGTTGTAAATGACTATTGTAGCTGGAAACGGCAGATTTTTTTATGGAATATCTACATAGTCGTACAGAGGTCCATTATCAGCGACCATCACTCCTGTGTTCCAATGGCACGTTGTTAGCTAATCCAAGTTGATCATTTTAAAAGGCTAATTGATCATTAGAAAACCCTTTTGCAATTATGTTAGCACAGCTGAAAACGTGCTGATTAAAGAAGCAATAAAACTGGCCTTCTTTAGACTAGTTGAGTATCTGTAGCATCAGCATTTGTGTGTTCGATTACAGGCTCAAAATGGCCAGAAACAAAGGCTCTCTTCTGGAACTCGTCAGTCTATTCTTGTTCTGAGAAATGAAGGCTATTCCATGCGAGAAATTGCCAAGAAACTGAAGATCTCGTACAACGCTGTGTACTACTCCCTTCCCAGAACAGTGCAAACTGGCTCTACCCAGAATAGAAAGAGGAGTGGGAGGCCCCGGTGTACAACTGAGCAAGAGGACAAGTACATTAGAGAGTGTCTAGTTTGAGAAACAGATGCCTCACAAGTCCTCAACTGGCAGCTTCATTAAATAGTACCCGCAAAACACCAGTCTCAACGTCAACAGTGAAGAAGCGACTCCGGGAGGCTGGCCTTCTAGGCAGAGTTCCTCTGTTTCAGTGTCTGTGATCTTTTGTCCATCTTAATCTTTTCTATTTATTGGCCAGTCTGAGATATGGCTTTTTCTTTTCAACTCTGACTAAAAGGCCAGCATCCCGGTGTTGCCTCTTCACTGTTGACGTTGAGACTGGTGTTTTGCGGGTACTATTTAATGAAGCTGCCAGTTGAGGAATTGTGAGACGTCTGTTTCTCAAACTAGACACTCTCTAATGTACTTGTCCTCTTGCTCAGTTGTGCACCGGGGCCTCCCACTCCTCTGTCTATTCTGGTGTATATAGTGCACCAGTTTTGACCAGAGTCCTATCGGCCCTGGTCAGAAGTAGTACACTATATAGCGTGAAGTGTGCTATTTGGTACGCAGATGGTGAGTTTTGGATGCTGATATTTTGAGGAGAGTAAATGCCTTATTTTCTCTTTCTCTTTGAGCTGAAAGGGGATAGGATGTTTTTTCGCCTGGATTGATAAGGCAAGCTGCTTACACCACTTTCTTATCTCTGTGCTCAAGGCAAATACATTTTTCTTTTGCACATTGTCTTATTTGTTGATGTCGAGAACAGCTGTATGACTTATCGTCAATTCTTTTCTGTGAAGATACTGAGTGGCATCAGGCCAAAGATTTATACCTCTCAAGATGTGATATATTCCAGCAGAACATATTGCGTGATTCATCTTTGTTTATATCTGATTTGAGTGCTGTGTGGGGATGTACTCACTGTTTCTTTTATATGGATACTTGTTATTTTGATTTCTCTCAAGTTGACCTTTTCTAAGAGAGTGGGTTTGGAGCAAGGCTCTGGCCTCTCCCTCGGAGGCAGAAGCTGTATCGGTTCATCACACTAGATTTCACTTTATTCCAATAAGGTTGCAATCTTATTTCCATACTGTTTGAAAACTGATGACTACTTCCTTTGTATGTTTTGCCTTTCCCTATGTATTAACTGGAGAGATAATGTGATATTTCTGGCACCGCATGGTGTGACTGCTCCCATACAAGACACACACACACACACACACACATACACATACGCATACTGTGCCAGTCAAAAGTTTGGACACACCTACTCAATCAAGGGTTTTTCTTAATTTGGACTATTTTATACATTGTAGAATAGTAGTGGACATCACAACTATGAAATAACACATGGAATCATGTAGTAACCAAAAAAGTGTTAAACAAAATAATATAATAAAATAATATAATATCAAAAAATGTTTTATATTTGAGATTCTTCAATGTAGCCACCCTTTGCCTTGATGACAGCTTTGCACACTATTGGCATTCTCTCAACCAGCTTCATGAGGTAGTTACGTGGAATGCATTTCAATTAACAGATGTGCCTTGTTAAAAGTGAATTTGTGGAATTTCTTTCCTTTTTAATGCATTTGAGCCAATCAGTTGTGTTGTTTCAAGGTAGGGGTGGTATACAGAAGATAACCCTATTTGGTAAAAGACCAAGTCCATATTATGGCAAGAACAGCTCAAATAAGCAAAGAGAACAATAGTCCAACATTAATTTAAGACATGAAGGTCAGTCAATCTGGAACATTTCAAGAACTTTGAAAGTTTCTTCAAGTGCAGTCGCAAAAACCATCAAACGCTATGATGAAACTGGCTCTCATGAGGACCGTCACAGAAAAGGAAGACCCAGAGTTACTTCTGCTTTAGAGGATAAGTTCATTAGAGTTTACTGCACAGAGTTCAAGTAACATACACATCTCAACATCAACTTTTCAGAGGAGACTGCGTGAATCAGGCCTTTATGGTCGGACTGCTGCAAAGAAACCACTTCTAAAGGACACCAATAAGAAGAAAAGACTTGCTTGGGCCAAGGAACACGAGCAATGGACATTAGACTGGTGGAAATCTGTCCTTTGGTCTGATGCGTCCAAATTTGAGATTTTTGGTTCCAACCGCAAATGTGGGAACTCCTTCAAGACTTTTGGAAATGCATTCCAGGTAAAGCTGGTCGAGAGAATGTCAAGACTGTGCAAAGCTGTCATCAAGGCAAAGGGTGGCTACTAAATCTAAAATATATTTTGATTTGTTTAGCACTTTTTTTGGTTACTACATGATGCCGTAGGTGTTATTTCATAGTTTTGATGTCTTCACTATTATTCTACAATGTAGAAAATAGTCAAAATAAAGAAAAACCATTGAATGAGTAGGTGTGTCCAAACTTTTGACTGGTACTGTACATACTGTAATTGTCTCTGTAAAAGCCCTCTACCCTACACATACTGTAAATGCCTCTGTAAATGCCCTCTTACCCGCACATACTGTAAATGTCTCTGTAAAAGCCCTCTAACCCACACGTACTGTAAATGTCTCTGTAAACACCCTCTAACCCACACGTACTGTAAATGTCTCTGTAAAAGCCCTCTAACCCACACGTACTGTAAATGTCTCTGTAAACACCCTCTAACCCACACGTACTGTAAATGTCTCTGTAAACACCCTCTAACCCACACGTACTGTAAATGTCTCTGTAAACACCCTCTAACCCACACGTACTGTAAATGTCTCTGTAAAAGCCCTCTAACCCACACGTACTGTAAATGTCTCTGTAAACACCCTCTAACCCACACGTACTGTAAATGTCTCTGTAAACACCCTCTAACCCACACGTACTGTAAATGTCTCTGTAAACACCCTCTAACCCACACGTACTGTAAATGTCTCTGTAAACACCCTCTAACCCACACGTACTGTAAATGTCTCTGTAAACACCCTCTAACCCACACGTACTGTAAATGTCTCTGTAAACACCCTCTAACCCACACGTACTGTAAATGTCTCTGTAAAAGCCCTCTAACCCACACTGTGTGCCTTGAATTCCAGTGCTGCCACAGCTGTCTGGGATGGAGCTGATACCAAACACTGTGTTCCTCCCAAACAGCACCCTCTTCCCTTTGTAGTGTACTACTTTTGACCAGAGCCCTGTTTAGTGCACTACATAGGGAATAGAATGCTATTTGGGATGCAAGCCTCTGTTTGTGGGTCTCATGATTCAAGGCCAGTGTTAGGGGCCAGTGTTAGGTCTAGGGATATTGATCTTTCCTAATATAACCCATACTCACGGAGAACTTCTCCTAAGCAAGCACTTTATGAGGCAGTATATGACAAGATTTATGTGGGAGGCGTGTAGGTATGACATTGAACACACCCACTGTTGTACAGTACACTTTTGTAAAGGATTCAAGCCCCTCAGTTCCTCTTGATTGCAATATAATATTCCCATGGAATGCTCTCACTAAATCAACCCTGTGATTCCATTTGCTGAAAAAGCACATTATTACTGTGGCTTGTATGCGTGTGGTGTGCATGTGTGTGTTATCTGCTATCACACACTATAGCCTTTCTTTCTCACTAAACACATGAAATCACCTGCTCAGACAAATTAATTTAATGGAAGCTTCTTTTGGATATTGACAATTATGAAAATAGTGTTTGTGTCTGGGAGTTTTTGAAATGATGAACCCAGCGAACTGTGGCATTTCCTTATTGTGGATGGTGTTTTGTCCGTAACACAGCCCCTCCCTGTGGTTCGTCTAGAGTGCACCCCAAATGGCAACAATGGCAACGTGTTTGTTTCCTACATATAGTACACTGCTTTGACCAGGGACCAAAGGGCTCTGGCCAAATGTAGTGCACTATGTATGGAATAGGGGACTCAGCCCTACTTTACTTGCTCCAAGCCACACAGTGTGGTAGTGTTCAGTGTTAGTCCACTTAACGTTAATATTTTAAAGGGGCTGTATGACTCCACACACCACATGGGGTAGAATCAATACCTAACGTGAAACAGAGACATGTAAATTGAAGCTCAACGCTGAATTGTAAAAAGATCCCACCGTAGGTTGATTGGTTAGATGTTGTAGGAATGTTCGATACTGATGAGGGAATGAAGGAGTACTAATGAGTGGGGGGTTGGGGAAAGGGAAGGGCTGCGTCACTCCCTACCTTTGGGAAATCAGGATTGGAACGAGCGCATGCGGATGGAGTGCTCCACTTTAAACGACAAGTTATAAATGCATTTGGGACTTCGACAAAATAAGAAATACAATGCAAGAGCACAGTGGAGAGAAAAATTCAAGGACATTCTTGCTCTGAGTTTAGGAATATGTTTCAGTTTGAATATAAACCCACCTCATACGAAACACATCAATTCATCTTTGTATTCGAATATTCCATTTCTATTTCAGGAAAGTATTTTATTTTTTGCCTTTCAAGTTCCTTTTAGGAATATGCCGAAGTATGACATTATCTTTTTCTTTCTTTTTCCCCCATGTTTCCTTACTCCCTGTGTGCCTGGTCCTCTCCAATTAAGGTAAGAGAATGCTAAATCAAAACCCTTCTGTTATTACTGTATTACTGTCCCAGTGGTCAATTACGGGGCTTAATAACGTCACACATAGTCCAAATTCAAATACACAATTTAAATGACCGTCTTTACACAGCCAAGCAATCCTTGGGACTATTACACAGAGGGTTTACTCTGTTAATCTTCAAACTAAATGCCAATCAGCTAGTTGTATGCATAGAAATAGAATGACTAGAATGGTCAAAGTGGTAATTATTTTGGTCATTATATTTCTATGGGGATTCTACTTGAATGGTGTGTTCCTTTGACCTTTTCTATCTTGTATCTTGGGGCACAGCGGCCATTTTCTTTATATTGGTTGTTCCTCATTGGCTTGTGTTGAGATAATGAATGGCGAGTTGCTTTAGCACAGTGGATAATCACTACACTGCCCCCCCCCCCCCCCCCCAGCTGGAACCATGCTAATTTCTAACTGTACCTGCCAGCTGGACACAATGATCCATGGCTGAGTTTTATAAAAGCATTAGCCGGATGCAAGGCACAGTGTGGATGCTCACCGCAGCGACTGTGAAAAACACTAGTTCCACCACGCAATCTATTTTCCTCCTGCCAAGACCAATTTGCTACATATAAGAATAGACAGCACCTACTGGCTATTTAGGTAGCCCAAGTAACTCAATATATCTTGGTAAAATGCAATTCAATGTGCTGGGTCCTACTAGATGGTGAATTAATTACTGCGCTACTAGCACTAGCTACTAGCAACTACTACTGGTAGACTGATAATAGGAGGGAACTGCAGACAGGTTCCGATTTCAATACGGCACGTTCCAAAGTGTCATCCCAATTAACACTGAGGTGCCCTGCTGAGCTTCCACTGTGATGTTGTAGCATTTTCTCTTCCTTCATTTGCCTCGTATTTAATGGAGGAAGGATATGCTCGGAGGCTGGAGGATGGAATTAAAACCGTGAGAGATTACTGACTAAGATGCCTTTGTCACTCTTTTGTTTCCTGTGCGATGGGGGGAAGGGGTGCACAACTTGTATCCAGTTTTGTTGGCAGCATTGATAGAGCGTGGTTATACCATGTGGGATCCAAATAGGAAATGATGTCGTCAGGTGTTCTCGATCCATTCGAACCGGTAGCATGTTCTTAAACAACACCGCAGGACTATTTTGTTTGCATCAGAGTTTAAAAATACAACAGGAATGGAGTTAATGAACACGCATCTTTAATTTGATGAGTCAAGATGAGACAACGACCTTTAGACAATTATTTCATCAACAGGCGTCTTACTGAGCATCAATCCAGACACTTTTGACTCAAAGAGGAAAATGAACACTTCGACCCAATAGGCAGGGGTGTATTCATTAGTGCACACCATAGCAAAAGTTTTGCAACAGAGAACGAAAACAATAGTTTCTTATTGGACAGATTCAGGTAATCCCTCCCTCCTCGTTTTGGTCCGTTTGCTTATGGTGAATACACCTCTAATATGCAATCATTTTCAGAGACAAGTTGTTTCAGATACAACTCCATTATAGATATACGTTACATTTAATACATTCAAAGTAATGTTCAATATCATTTTATGTTATATTCAGTAATGTTTTAGCTTACCGGAGCACCAATACAAAGAAAATGTCCTATAATCCAATGCCAGCCTCTCCTACCTAATCCACTGCTATTTAACATGCATGGGTACAGCCCAGCAACATGGCTCTGTCGTTATATGTAGTCTGTAGACAGTCACTGGGTGCTCCATGCTTGGGAGCTGTGTCAAATCTGCCCTACAGCCCCTTTGGTGAGATGTGATTACTGGTTTTCTGTTATGGCCCAGACCCAAATAGGAAATGCCTGCCCTGTTTTTGCAATGTTCTTCCAAAGTCCATTTGTCATGTTCCAAGATTCTCAGGCCCATTGCCTCTACATTCACTCTCTACTGAAGCAGATAGGAACATGTTCGGGGAAAAATGGATTTTGAAATGGAGGTGATGTTTATCACAGGTTGTAAATGGGTTTATGCCAGTTAATGTACTCCGCAACAATGGGATTAGTGGATAACTTTGTCAATAATGTCTATGGAGTCCTTTTCACTTTGAAACGCCAGGAAATAGCATACAGCAAAATAGCATTCTGTGAGCATGCACATGTCTTGTTACGTGGTAAAACTAGCTAATCTTGCTCTAACGTCTTGTGAAAGGATGCAAATGTATAATGCATATGTCTTTACATTTGGTCAGATGCTTTTATCCAGAGCAACTTACAGTAAATGCATTCAACTTAATGTAGCTAGGTACGACAACCACATAGAGAGCTATTGCATATTAAACACTACATCTCATTCCAAAATCATCGGCATTAATATGGAGTTGGTCCCCCCTTTGCTGCTATAACAGCCTCCACTCTTCTGGGAAGGCTTTCCACTAGATGTTGGAACATTGCTGCAGGGATTTTCTTCCATTCAGCCACAAGAGCATTAGTGAGGTCGGGCACTGATGTTGGGCGATTAGGCCTGGCTCGCAGTCTGCGTTCCAATTAATCCCAAAGGTGTTCGATGGGGTTGAGGTCAGGGCTCTGTGCAGGCCAGTCAAGTTCTTCGACACTGATCTCGACAAACCATTTCTGTCTGGACCTCGCATTGTGCAAGGGGGCATTGTCATGCAGCCAATTTCGCGACTGAGCCGTTGTTGCTCCTAGATGTTTCCAATTCACAATAACAGCACTTACACTTGACTGGGGCAGCTCTAGCAGGGCAGGGATTTGAGGAACTGACTTGTTGGAAAGGTGGCATCTTATGACGGTGCAGCGTTGAAAGTCACTGAGCTCTTCAGTTCGGGCCATTCTACTGCCAATATTTGTCTATGGAGATTGCATGGCTGTGTGCTACATTTTATACACCTGTCAGCAACAGTTGTGTCTGAAATAGTGGAATCCACTAATTTGAAGGGGTGTTCACATACTTTTGGCTATGTAGAGTATATAGGTCCCCCCCTCCACCCCCCACCCGGAGATTCTTCTCACCTTTACAACTCCATAGACACGTCTTCAAAAGTGTGATTTTTTTCATTTCTGGGAATTGTGCCGTTTGTGTACAAAGCCTCTCCCTGCTGGATGCAGCTGTTTGTCCCTGGCTCCGATGCTAGTTGTCAGGTTCAGACAGATGTGGGCCAGGTACACATGCCAGGTCCCCAGCTGGGCACTGGCAACATCTCTGATCGCTCATCAGCCAACAGTTATCCAGCAACGCTCTTGTTATGTCTCTCCCTCTCCCCCTCCCTCTCTCCCTGCCTCCTTTCCTCTCTCTCTCACTCTCTATGGGCTTTGGTGTGTTATTAATGGCTCAAGCCATCTCAACTGATGGAGCTTGGTTTTTCTCGCTGCGGTACATTTTGCTATGCTGAGCAAGCCTCCTGTGGCCATGACTCATCGCCTGTGCCTAGCTCTCCACTTGTCCTGAGTAGCCTGGTACCTACACTGTCTGTCTTGGAATTCAGTGGAGGGGCAATGTCTCCTGTCGAGAAGAAATACAAAGTGTCTGAAAGCTTTTCTGTTATACAGGGATACAACTGTAGTGGAGCCTTTAAGCCATTTTACCTGCCATGTCTCAAAGCTCAAACAGCTTCACTAATGGATTCACAGACTTAAGAGCACTTTGAGACGCAGATATATGTTTATTGGACGATAAACGTTCAAAAGTTATCTTTCTCTGGATCTCTTCTGATGGAAAAAATAGAGCCCTGAAAGGCCACGAAAACCTTATTTAAACGTCCTGTAATCAAGTGAACTGTCTTTCGATGTTTCTTCAAAAACATAGACAAACACTTTAAACATGTGTTGCAACGGTATTCTGAGCCAAGAAAGTTCAGTCGATATATACAGTATATTATGAGTTCGATATTCATTAAACATTTCTCTATGCATGAGTTGGACCTACAGTTGTTTCTCTCACTATATTAGTGTTTAATCGCGCACAAACAGTGGCGGAAAACCTCTTTAGTTATTTTTGACAGTACTTTGTCAGCTTCCTTCTTTGTCTGCCGTCGAGAATCTCCTGTGGACAAACGCAGGAGGAGTTTCCGTGAGCTTGAAGGCAAGCATGGAGAACAGAGGAGCCCAATTATCTCTCCTTCATCCCAAAGTGTGCACTTGTTCACTTCTCTTCACTGATTTGATAGGAAATGACTAGTATAAGAAGTATGGTGGAAACTCCCTTAGACAATGCCTCCACCAATCCAATGCTTGTGGGAAGTAGTGAACGAGTGTACATTTCAGGAGAAAGGAGATATTTTTGGGACCCACCCCTAGTCGTTACATTACAGAACAAGTAGCTCATCTTTAAAGTGGTCATTCTGAATATTGCATAGTGCTGGGAGCCTCTGTCCTGTCCTACGTAGGTTGAGGTTTGACAATAGTCCAGATCTCTCCTGTCACTAGAAATACTGCATGGAGGCCAGGGGACCAGCAGTCAGGCAGTATCTCTTTCACAGACCAGGTCCTCACTAAAACACACGCACGCACGCACGCACGCACGCACGCACGCACGCACGCACGCACGCACGCACACACACACACACACACACACACACACACACACACACACACACACACACACACACGCATGCAAACACACGCACACACGCGCGCACGCACACACACACGCAAGCACACACACAGTAGCTGAGCTTATCACAATTGCATGAGCAGTGCCAGAATTAGCGGAGCTGTCTTCTTCTCTTGAGCATGTTTGATATGCTGATTTAAATTCAGGGCCTCGCTGGAATCCATGCTCAATCAGCCACAGTGGTGAGCTGAAGGCAGAGAGTAGCTTAAAGTGAGATACTGCTGGCATTTCTGAATAGGGCAGACACATGACAAAAGAGAATCCTTAACAATCCCCGAGACCTCTTTGCTAACTATTTGGTTTTAGAAGGATTTAAGGAGAACTTAGCTTAGGAGACCGGCTTGCTGAGAGAGAGAGAGAGAGAGAGAGAGAGAGAGAGAGAGAGAGAGAGAGAGAGAGAGAGAGAGAGAGAGAGAGAGAGAGAGAGAGAGAGAGAGAGAGAGAGAGAGAGAGAGAGAGAGAGAGAGAGAGAGAGAGAGAGAGAGAGAGAGAGAGAGAGAGAGAGAGAGAGAGAGAGAGAGAGAGAGAGAGAGAGAGAGAGAGAGAGAGAGAGAGAGAGCAATGAAGCGGAATATCAAGACCGAGTCAGACAGATACAGCCAGAGGTATAGACAGCAGACAGTGAGAGAGAGCGAGACAGTGGCACACACTTGCCCACACTTGACCAGGGCTCGGGGGCATGGGCTGACATGGGGCCCTCTGCGTCTGTCACAGCCAATCAGTGTGGGCAGCTGGAGGCTGCCATTTAGCGCTGATTTGAGCTGAGCGGGGAGCCCACAGGGCCGACCCATAATAGGCCTCCACCTGTGTGATGAATCACCTGTGACACACATGGGCATGGAGGAGAGACATGGCCACAGGCACTAGGACACAACATCCAGACAGATAGGGAGATATGCAGGCCCACAGAGACACTAACCACCACAGGATCAGAGTTACTGTCTGTGACAGACAGACAGACAAAAAACACAGTATCCAAGATAATGGGGCAGACCACTGCAGACAGAGATGGGACAGTTCTCAGTCATAGATTCAACACTAGGGATACAGGGGTACAGGTTCATATTAAAGTATAAGGTAACTATAGGAATGACACTTGAGATAATAAAGCCAGACCGTGGTTGGATACACTGTCAGGGAATAGTATACCACATCAGTAACACCTCGACTGTCATCAGACACAAATAAACATCAGACATAAAAATAAAGAAGAAAAATCTCAAGCCATTGTTGTGTGTATCTTAGAAAAAGTTTAATCCACAAGGATGACTTATAAAAAGGATGATGTCTGCTTGACTGTGTGCCTGTCAGAGGATATACACTTTACAGGCATGATGCCATCCTCACAACAGGTTCCCATGAGTTTGAGCCTTGTGGTTGCCGGTAGGAGGTGTTTTGCAAAGTCCAAGACACGAATTGCTCCACATTGAATGCACCCCGTTGGGGGGGATAACATCAGTGACTGTTTCTCCTTTCCCTGGCTGCTGAAATGTGTGGATCTAAATAGATGTGATACATTAACAACACCCAACTGAACCGTCAGTTTTATGTTCCGACAGTGTCGACAGTTTTTCCTCATCTCTGTTAATAAGGCGCGCTCATATTATATTGAGGAACCGGAGGTGGGAAATATCGAACATTTGCCAGATTTAATGAGGAAAGTGTTTTAATTGCAATGACTGTGATATGTGCTTGTCTTATCTACCTTAGTTGAATGCACTAACTGTAAGCCACTCTGGGATAAGAGCATCTGCTAAATAACCACAATTTAAATGGTCCTCTGTAGCTCGATTGGTAGAGCATGGAGCTTAGTGAGTTCGATTCCCGGGACCACTTGTATGCAAAAAAAATCATGCATGACTCTAAATTGCTTTGGCTAAAAGCTTTTAACAGAGCCAAAACATTAGGTCTGTTCATCTACATTGGATGTTCAGCAGATGTCTTCATATTGAATAGCTGTCCCTTGGACTCATAGTGTCTAACTCGTAGTTTTTCACGGAATATAAGATACGTTTTGCATCTCCTCAAACTAACCCCAGAAACCATTTAATATCACGCCTGTTTATGTAACCGGTGTGAAATGGCTAGCTCGTTAGTGGTGCGCGCTAGTAGTGTTTCAACCGGTGACTTCACTCGCTCTGAGACCTCGAAGTATTGGTTTCCCTTGTTCTGCAAGAACTGTGGCTTTTGTGGAGTGATAGGTAACGATTGCTTTGGGGGTGACTGTTGTCGACGTGTTCAGATGGTCCCTGGTTCAAGCCCAGGTTTGGGCAAGGAGAGGGACGGAAGCAACACTGTCACATTTACATTGACAGTGAAATTCCCGCATGAATGTACGTTGCAAAGCAGTGTAGATTAAGGGAGAGCTGGTGCAGAGGAGGTCTGTCTGGAATTTTGGCTCTAGGCGTCGAGGCCAGGATGTGGCGGACATCCTAACTAAGACCTGGAAAAGGTGGAGATGGACCTTTTTGTTCATTAACTCGCTTATCAAACTTTACTCTGCTCGCTATCAGTCTGCTTTTCTAAACTTCCTCCACGCTTTTAAAGAAGCAGCTCATTAATAATGAAGGGATAGAATAAATAATTGATAGGAAACAATCTTCCTGCTCATTTCATACTGGAGGAGCAGGAACCACAGAGTTCCAACTATCCTCACCACAGAACGTAGTCTTAAATTGTACTGCACACGGCTCCATCTCACTGTCCCGCCAGCCTTCCCTTTTATCCTTACCTCTGCCTTCCTTCTCTTCTTCCTCCAGTCTTTCTTTTCACGTCCTCTCTTTGCTCTCTCCTCCCAAGCACTCCTCTTCCCCCCTGAGGGTTTCCATGCATGGCTTATAAACCACAGAACATGTTCACATTGAGAAAGGTGGAACTGCGACATGCAACTGTGCGCTCCAGTACAGTAGATGGTGTTAATGCACAATAATGTTGGATGCCAGCTGCCGATAAACCCCATAAAAGAAGGCCAGTGGGCGATAACGATAGCTGTCTAGCCGTACACCGGATGATAGTGTCCTTCACCCCTACGTGTCGGGCACGGTTTCTCCGGGTACACAGCAGGCGGGAGGCAGAGGCAACACCGTGTGCTAGCTAGCTAACAAGGTAGTCCACTGTGTCGCCCCAGCCTCCCGCCTGCTGTGCTAGTGGGAAGGGGGTCGACCGGTAGACGGTGTCGGGCACTATTTTCCCCGCAGTTCTCTTAACGTTCTGTTCGGCAGGCGGGAGCAAAGGACACTGTCTACCGGTTTCGATCGCGCTAGCTAGCAACTCAGATAATACTTTCATTTCCCCTTTGACCCACATTCAAAGTCATACAAGAATGAAGATGTCGTTCTCGAGGGGGGGTGTTCATCCAGCAACCAATGGGATGCCCGCATGCAGGAATGCCCAGAATCAGGGGCTGCAGTTGCACACTATTGCTCATATTAAAGTATGTGGTGGCTGCATTTGAATGTCAAGACATGTCTAGGCATGTCGTGCTTGTAACGCTCATCTTCAGGTGAAAGAGAGGAGGACCAAGGCGCAGCGTGGTGAATGTTCATGATGTTGAATTTGAATGATTTATCCAACTAAACAGAACACTGACAAAATACAAAATAACAAACGACGTGAACAGACCTGAACTTGAGAACATATAAAACATGAACGCACGAACAGGAACAAACGAACGAACTAAACAGTATCGTGTGGCGAACAGACACAGCAACAATCACCCACAAACAAACAGTGAGAACAGCCTACCTTAATATGCTTCCCAATCAGAGGAAACGTAAAACACCTGCCCCTGATTGAGAACCATATCAGGCTAGTTGACAATGAACCCAACATAGAAACACATAACATAGAATGCCCACCCAGCTCACGTCCTGACCAACTAAACAATACAGAACAAAGGAAATAAGGTCAGGAACGTGACAGTACCCCCCCCCTCCCCCAAGGTGCGGACTCCGGCCGCAAAACCTGAACCTATAGGGGAGGGTCTGGGTGGGCATCTGTCCACGGTGGCGGCTCTGGCTCTGGACGTGGCCCCCACCCCACCATAGTTAATCCCCGCTTCCGTGGCCTCCTTTTAATGGCGACCCTCCATATCAACCCCACTGGACCGAGGGGCAGCACCGGACCGAGGGGCAGCACCGGACTGAGGGGCGGCTCCGGACTGAGGGGCGGCTCCGGACTGAGTGACGGCTCTGGACTGAGGGGCAGCTCCGGCAGGTCATGGCTGGCTGACGGCTCTGGCAGGTCATGGCTGGCTGACGGCTCTGGCAGGTCATGGCTGGCTGACGGCTCTGGCAGGTCATGGCTGGCTGGCGGCTCTGGCAGGTCATGGCTGGCGGGCGGCTCTGGAAGGTCATGGCTGGCGGGCGGCTCTGGAAGGTCATGGCTGGCGGGCGGCTCTGGCAGGTCATGGCTGGCTGGCGGCTCTGGCAGCTCCTGGCTGGCGGGCGGCTCTGGCAGCTCCTGGCAGCTCCTGGCTGGCGGGCGGCTCTGGCAGCTCCTGGCTGGCGGGCGGCTCTGGCAGCTCCTGTCTGGCAGGCGGCTCTGGCAGCTCCTGTCTGGCAGGCGGCTCTGGCAGCTCCTGTCTGGCGGGCGGCTCTGGCGGCTCCTGTCTGACGGACGGCTCTAGCGGCTCCTGACTGACGGACGGCTCTAGCGGCTCCTGACTGACGGACGGCTCTAGCGGCTCCTGACTGACGGACGGCTCTAGCGGCTCCTGACTGACGGGCGGCTCTAGCGGCTCAGGACAGACGGGCGGCTTTGAAGGCTCAGCACAGACGGCAGACTCTGGCCGGCTGAGGCGCACAGTAGGCCTAGTGCGTGGTGCCGGAACTGGTGGTACCGGGCTAAGGACACGACGCACCTTAAGGCTAGTGCGGGGAGCAGTAACAGGGCGCACAGGGCTCTGGAGACGCACAGGAGGCTTGGTGCGTGGTGCCGGAACTGGTGGTACCGGGCTGGAGACACGCACCACAGGGCGAGTGCGTGGAGGAGGAACAGGGCTCTGGAGACGCACTGGAAGCCTGGTGCGTGGTGTAGGCACTGGTGGTACTGGGCTGGGGCGGGGAGGTGGCACCGGATATACCGGACCGTGCAGGCGTACTGGCTCCCTTGAGCACCGAGCCTGCCCAACCTTACCTGGTTGAATGCTCCCCGTAGCCCGACCAGTGCGGGGAGGTGGAATAACCCGCACTGGGCTGTGTTGGCGAACCGGGGACACCATGCGTAAGGCTGGTGCCATGTAAGCCGGCCCGAGGAGACGCACTGGAGACCAGACGCGTTGAGCCGGCTTCATGGCACCTGGCTCAATGCTCAATCTAGCCCGGCCGATACGAGGAGCTGGAATGTACCGCACCGGGCTAAGCACACGTACAGGAGACACCGTGCGGTTTACCGCATAACACGGTGTCTGCCCGTACTTTCGCTCTCCACGGTAAGCTCGGGGAGTTGGCGCAGGTCTCCTACCTGACTTCGCCACACCCCCTTGTAGCCCCCCCCCAAGAATTTTTGGGCTTGACTCTCAGGCTTCCGTGCTAGCCGCGTACCCTCATAACGCCGGTTCCCTTTCGCAGCTGCCTCCGCTCTCCTAGCTGCCTCCACCTGTTCCCATGGAAGGCGATCCCTTCCAGCCAGGATCTCCTCCCATGTGTAGCAACCTTTTCCGTCCAACACATCCTCCCAAATCCATTCCTCCTGACATCGCTGCTCCTGCTGCTGCTGCCGCTTACAACGCTGCTTGGTTCGATTGTGGTGGGTGATTCTGTAACGCTCGTCTTCAGGTGAAAGAGAGGAGGACCAAGGCGCAGCGTGGTGAATGTTCTTGATGTTGAATTTGAATGATTTATCCAACTAAACAGAACACTGACAAAATAACAAACGACGTGAACAGACCTGAACTTGAGAACATATAAAACATGAACGCACGAACAGGAACAAACGAAACAGTATCGTGTGGCGAACAGACACAGCAACAATCACCCACAAACAAACAGTGAGAACAGCCTACCTTAATATGCTTCCCAATCAGAGGAAACGTAAAACACCTGCCCCTGATTGAGAACCATATCAGGCTAGTTGACAATGAACCCAACATAGAAACACATAACATAGAATGCCCACCCAGCTCACGTCCTGACCAACTAAACAATACAGAACAAAGGAAATAAGGTCAGGAACGTGACAGTGCTACAGTACAGGCACTGTGTATGTTATTCCCTGAGAGGGACCTGGGATCTGTTAGTGACCCTGCTAAGGATTGGTAGGTGAAATGAGAATGGTAGATAGTGGCTACGTCCCAAATGGCACCCTATTCTCTACTTAATGGCACCCTATTCCCTACATGGTGCACTACTTTTGACCAATACCTATAGGGTTATGGTCAAAAGTTGTGAACTAAATAGGGAATAGGCTCCCATTTGGGATATAGCCTCTACTGTGCTGCTAAAGAAGACCTGGCTGAGTGAAGATCCTCAACATTGTATATCATTGAGAATAGACACTGTGGCCAACCGTTCTACCCCTCTGAACTGTCTTGTAGATTTATTCATTTACATTTTAATCATTTAGTAGATGCTCTTATCCAGAGTGACATACAGTTACTGCATAACTAGGTAGGCAGTGCTTAATTTATCAGGAGGTGCCAGAACAAAAAGTGAGCATGAGAAGGGGTGACCTGGGGGGGGCGGATCTGAGGTCTAAGATCAGTAAAGACGACCTTGTCTTGAAACCATCAACAACCTAGGCCTAGGAGTGTGGAGACATATTGTACAATATGAGGAGGAAATTATACTCCTAAAAAAAGATTTACAGTTTTACAATTTCACTGACTCAACCAATGATGCGCAGCTCACACACTGCGGATGGCCGATGTGCTCGGGCCAAAAGCCTATCTATCTTGTTTTACTTTGTAAATAATTCTCTTCGCTCAATAGGCCTATTTGGAAGTTTATATAATACCTTGGTAGCCTCTACAGACAGATTAGGGTCTTCTCTTTTCAGCAGGAGCCATTTGCTTTCCAACATGTGTTTTCCCACAATTGTATTTGAAATATTGCGAAAGGCCTGTTTTGGCTGCATGCTGTTCACTGATAGATTTGCTGCACATTCCGGACTGTAGGCTATGCCTCATGACTGCGCTACACACAATCCACAGCTAGGCAATAATAAATGTTAAAAAACGATTGATCCTCTGTGGCTAAATTATAGACTTCTCCTGGTGTAGTATTCTGAATTATTTCATTTCTTTCTGAACAGTAATTCTATAACTTTGGCAAATGTACACTACAGGTCAAAAGTTTTAGAACACCTACTCATTCAAGGGTTTTTCTATATTTTTACTGTTTTCTACATTGTAGAATAATAGTGAATACATAAACTATGACATAACACATGGAATTAAGTAGTAACCAAAAAAGTGTTAAACAAATCAAAATATATTTTATATTTGAGATTCTTCAAATAGCCACCCTTTGCCTTGATGACAGCTTTGCACATTCTTGGCATTCTCTCAACCAGCTTCACCTGGAATGCTTTTCCAACCGTCTTAAAGGAGTTCCCGCATATGCTGAGCACTTGTTGGCTGCTTTTCCTTCACTCTGCGCTCCCGACTCAAACTGAGGATGGAAACGTGATTAGCATAAGTACATTTTTCCTCAATAAAATATATCAGCAAAGTCAGTGCTAGTAAGGGGGAAAAGTGATAGTTCACAAAAGTATTTTTTTTACTAGGGGAGGGGTGAGGAGGGGATGAGAGGGGGGTGCGGGGATTAGTTAAGATACTCTTTGAAGAGGTAGGGTTTGAGATGTTTTCGGAAGATGGGCAGGGACTATGCTGTACTAGCTTCAGGGGGTTCCATTGGGGTGCCAGGATAGAAAATAGCTTTGACTGGGCTGAGTAGGAGCTTCCCTCCTGTAGGGGTGCGAGGGCCAAGAGGTGGCAGAACAGAGTACTTGGGTTGGGGCGTAGGGTTTGAGAATAGCCTGAAGGTAGGGAGGGGCAGTTCCTCTTGCTGCTCCGTAGGCAAATACCATGGTCTTGTAGTGGATGCGAGCTTCAACTGGAAGCCAGTGGGCTGTGCGTAGGAGCGGGGTGACATGGGAAAACTTGGGAAGGTTGAGGTTGAACACCAGGCGGGCTGCCACATTCTGAATAATTTTCAGGTGTTTGATGGAACAAGCGTGGAGTAGAGCCAACAGTGAGTTGCAGTAGTCCAGGCGGGAGATGGCTGGATTAGGACCTGCACAGCTTCCTGTGTGAGGTAGGGTCATACTCTACGGATGTTGTAGAGCATAAACCTGCAGGAGCTAGTCACTGCTTTAATGTTTGCAGAAAACGACAGGGTGCTGTCCAGGGTCATGCCAAGTCAGGCAATACGCTTGACCTCATCTTTACTAGAGGCCTTCCCCGGGAGGAAGAGCAGCTCCGTTTTGTCGAGATTGAGCTTGAGGTGGTGGGCGACATCCAAGCTGAGATATTTGCCAGGCACGCAGCGATGCATGTCGCCACCTGGGTTTCAGAAGGGGGGGGGGGGGGGGGGAGTAGTTGAGCCTTGGGGGACATGAATAGTGAGAGTATGTGATGCAGACACAGATCCTCTCCATGTCACCTGGTAGTGAGTGACCTGCCAGGTAGGATGCAATCCAAGACCTGACTTGAAGCATGACTGGTTAGGATCAAGAAGATTGTTCTGAGAGAGATAGCAGGAGAGTTGTTAAGAGACAGCACACTCAAATGTTCTGGAAAGAAAAGAAAGAAAGGATACCAGTCTATAGGTCGAGTGTTATTTTTTTGAGGAGGGGAATGACTGGCCATTTTGAATTCAGAGGGGACACAGCTAGTGGTCAGGGATGAGTTCATAAGGGAAGTGAGGAATGGGATAAGGTATCTAGATATGGTCTGGAGAAGGGAGGATGGGATGGGTTCGAGGGGGCAGGTTGTCGGGCGGACGCAATTCACTTGTCGCAGGATTTCATATGGAGAGAGAGAGAGAGCGAGAAAGAGGTCAAGGCGTAGGGTAGTTCTGTGGGATTAAGGAGGGAGGAGAAGGTGTAAAAGAGTATCTTAGGGTTAGAGGCAGAAGCTTTACATTTAGAGTGATAGAAAGTGGCTTTTGCAGAGGATACAGAGGAAGAGAAAGTAGAGAGAGATCTCAATGGGCCACTCAGCCGCGGAGCAGGAGAGGAGGGCCGAGCCGGCCGGGAGGAAAGGGCACAGTGCGAGTCATAGGATGCGGAAAGGGAGGAGAGTAGGGACGAAGAGGGAGAATCAAGGGACAGAGTGGGAGAAGCATTTAGCAGAAGGAAGATATGATAGGATAGAAGAGGAGAGAGTCATGGGAGAAAGAGAGCGGAGATTGCGATGGCGCATGACCATCTGGGTAGGGGCTGAGTCGGTAGGGTTGGAGGAGAGGGAGACAGAAAAGGGGGGACTTGGAAAGGTCAAAAGAGGCAAGGAGGGGTAAAGAAAGAGGTAGAAAGAAATGAATCGAAGGCAGACGTCGGGAGGTCGCCCAGTACGAAGAGCGGTAAGCTATCGTCAGGAAATGAGCTTATCAAAGTGTCAAACTCATTGAGGAACTCTCTGAGTGCACCTCTAATGGGCAATAGATGATAGCAATGTTAAGCTTGAGTGGACAAGTGACAGTGACATCATGGAATTCAAATTAGGAGATGGACAAGTGAGTGAGGGAGACAAGAGAAAATGTCCAAGTAGGAGAAATGAGTAGCCAATACAACGACCAGATACTCTCGGACTATTTATTTATTTATTTCACCTTTATTTAACCAGGTAGGCTAGTTGAGAACAAGTTCTCATTTGCGACTTTGACCTGGCCAAGATAAAGCAAAGCAGTTCGACACATACAACAACACATAGTTACACATGGAATAAACAAACATACAATCAATAATACAGTAGAAAAATCTATAAACAGCATGTGCAAATGAGGTAGGATAAGAGAGGTAAGGCAATAAATAGGCCATGGTAGCGAAGTAATTACATTATAGCAATTAAACACTGGAATGGTAGAATGTGCAGAAGATGAATGTGCAAGTAGAGATACTGGGGTGCTGTGGTACTACCCACCACTGCTATGGTGACCAGTGAGCTGAGATAAGGCGAGGCTTTACCACGAGTATGCAGCGAGAGCCAGCCAACGAGAACATACAGGTCGCAGTGGTGGATAGTATATAGGGCTTTGGTGACAAAACGGATGGCACTGTGATAGACTGCATCCAATTTGTTGAGTAGAGGGTTGGAGGCTATTTTGTAAATGACATCGCCAAAGTCAAGGATCGGTAGGATGGTCAGTTTTACGAAGGTATGTTTGGCAGCATGAGTGAAGGATGCTTTGTTGCGAAATAGGAAGCCGATTCTAGATTTAATTTTGGATTGGAGATGTTTAATGTGAGTCTGGAAGGAGAGTTTACAGTCTAACCAGACACCTAGGTATTTGTAGTTGTCCACATATTCTAAGTCAGAACCGTAGAGAGTAGTGATGCTGGACGGGTGGACAGGTGCGGGCAGCGAACGTTTGAAGAGCATGCATTTAGTTTTACTTGCATTTAAGAGCAGTTGGAGGCCACGGAAGGAGAGTTGTATGGCATTGAAGCTCATCTGGAGGTTAGTTAACACAGTGTCCAAAGAAGGGCCAGAGGTATACAGAATGGTGTTGTCTGCGTAGAGGTGGATCAAAGAATCACCAGCAGCGAGAGCGACATCATTGATGTATACAGAGAAGAGAGTCGGCCCGAGAATTGAACCCTGTGTCACCCCCATAGAGACTGCTAGAGGTCTGGACAACAGGCCCTCCGATTTGACATACTGAACTCTATCGGAGAAGTAGTTGGTCAACCAAGCGAGGCAATCATTTGAGAAACCAATGCTGTTGAGTCTGCCAATAAGAATGTTCTGATTGACAGAGTCGAAAGCCTTAGCCAGGTCGACGAATACGGCTGCACAGTAATGTCTCTTATCGATGGCGGTTATGATATCGTTTAGGACCTTAGCGTGGCTGAGGTGCACCCATGATCAGCTCTGAAACCAGATTGCATAGCGGAGAAGGTACGGTGAGATTCGAAATGGTCAGTAATCTGTTTGTTAACTTGGCTTTCAAAGACCTTAGAAAGGCAGGGTCGAATAGATATAGGTCTGTAGCTGTTTGGGTCTAGAGTGTCTCCCCCTTTGAAGAGGGGGATGACCGCGGCAGCTTTCCAATCTATGGGAATCTCAGACGATACGAAAGAGGTTGAACAGGCTAGTAATAATGGTTGTAACAATTTCGGCAGATAATTTTAGAAAGAGAGAGTCCAGATTGTCTAGCCCTGCTGATTTGTAGGGGTCCAGATTTTGCAGCTCTTTCAGAACACCAGCTATCTTGATTTGGGTGAAGGAGAAGTGGGGGAGGTTTGGGCGAGTTGCTGTGGGGAGCGCAGGGCTGTTGACCGGGGTAGGGGTAGCCAGGTGGAAAGCATGGCCAGCCGTAGAAAAATGCTTATTGAAATTCTCAATTATTGTGGATTTATCGGTAGTGACAGTGTTTCCTAGCCTCAGTGCAGTGGGCAGCTGGGAGGAGGTGCTCTTATTCTCCATGGACTTTACAGTGTCCCAGATCTTTTTTGAGTTAGTACTACAGGATGCAAATTTCTGTTTGAAAAAGCTAGCCTTAGCTTTCCTAACTGCCTGTGTATATTGGTTCCTAACTTCCCTGAAAATGTGCATATCACAGGGGCTATTCGATGCTAATGCAGAACGCCACAGGATGTTTTTGTGCTGGTCAAGGGCAGACAGGTCTGGAGTGAACCAAGGGCTATATCTATTCCTGGTTCTACATTTTTTGAATGGAGCATGCTTATTTAAGATGGTGAGGAAGGCATTTTTAAAGAATAACCAGGCATCCTCTACTGACGGGATGAGGGCAATGTCATTCCAGGATACCCCGGCCAGGTCGATTAGAAAGGCCTGTTCACTGAAGTGATGAGGGGTGGTCGTTTGACCGCAGACCCATTACGGATGCAGGCAATGAGGCAGTGATCGCTGAGATCTTGGTTGAAAACAGCAGAGGTGTATTTGGAGGCCGAGTTAGTTAGGATGATATCTATGAGGGTGCCTGTGTTTACGGATTTGGGATTGTACCTGGTAGGTTCATTGATAATTTGTGTGAGATTGAGGGCATCAAGCATAGATTGTAGGATGGCCGGGGTGTTAAGCATGTCCCAGTTTATGTCACCTAGCAGCATGAGCTCAGAAGATAGATGGGGGGAAATCAATTCACATATGGTGTCCAGGGCACAGCTGGGGGCAGAGGGTGGTCTATAGCAAGCGGCAACGGTGAGAGACTTGTTTCTGTAAAGGTGAATTTTTAGAAGTAGAAGCTCGAATTGTTTTGGTACAGACCTGGATAGTAAGACAGAACTCTGCAGGCTATCTCTGCAGTAGATTGCAATGCCGCCCCCTTTGGCAGTTCTATCTTGCCGCAAAAAAATGTTATAGTTAGGGATGGACATTTCTGGGTTTTTGGTGGTTTTCCTAAGACAGGATTCAGACCCGGCTAAGACATCCGGGTTGGCAGAATGTGCTAAAGCAGTGAATAAAGCAAACTTAGGGAGTAGGCTTCTAATTTTAACATGCATGAAACCAAGATTTTTACAGTTACAGAAGTCAACAAATGAGAGCACCTGGGGAGTAGGAGTGGAGCTAGGCACTGCAGGTCCTGGATTAACCTCTACATCACTAGAGGAACAGAGGAGAAGTAGGATAAGGGTACGGCTAAAGGCTATAAGAACTGGCCGTCTAGCACGTTCAGAACAGAGAGTAAAAGGAGCAGGTTTCTGGGCACGATAGCATAGATTCAAGGCATAATGTACAGACAAAGATATGGTAGGAAGAGAGTACATTGGAGGTAAACCTAGGCCTTGAGTAATGATGAGAGAGATATAGTCTCTAGAGACGTTTTAACCAGGTGATGTCATCGCATATGTGGGAGGTGGAACAACATGGTTGGTTAAGGCATATTGAGCAGGGCTAGAGGCTCTACAGTGAAATAAGACAGTAATCACTAACCAGGACAGTAATGGACAAGGCATATTGATATTAGGGAGAGGCATGAGCAGCCAAGTGAATCGTATGGGTCCAGTGAGTGGTTGGGCTGGCTGGGGACACGGCGATTCAGACAGTTAGCAGGCCGGGGCTAGCAAGCTAGCAGTTAGCAGGCCGGGGCTTGCAAGTTAGCAGAAGGGTCTTAGAGGGACATCGCGATGAGGGAAAGTCGTTTTTTGCCTCCTCGTGCGGTGACGTCGATAGACCAGTCGTGGATTAGTAGGGTTCCAAGTAGCAGAAGGGTCCAAGTTCAATTGGCAAAATGGGTCCAAGTGGTCCAAGAAACTGGCCAATGGATCAGCTAACAGTCCAATATGCTCTAGATAGCTAGCAGACCGCGGTTAGCAGAATGGGCCTTCAGGGGACGTCACGCCTGAGGGGCCTGTTGGAATCCTCGGGCAGATTATGTCGGTATTCCAGTCGTGAAGGATTGGTGGGGTTCCGTGCCCCGTACCGGCAGTAGAAGGGGTCCGGATATTGTAGCCGAGGAGTGGGCTTCAGGAGTAGCCCAGGAGCCCTCGCCGGGAGATGGGCATAGCATGGGCTAGCTCCAGGCTAATTGGTGCTTGCTCCGGTACGGAAACTTTAGCCAGGAGTAGTCACCCCGGGTTGCGATGGTCCAGATGAAAAGGTTCAGAGTTTGCGGTAGGAATCCGGGGAGAGAAAAATAGGTCCGGTATGCTCTGATTTGAAACACGTTGTACGAACTGGCGAGAGCTTTCTGAGCTAAAGGTTAGCTGATGACCCCTAGCAGTGGTTAGCTGACTGATAGCTGGTAGCTGGTACCTAGTTAGCTAGCTAGCTTCAGTTGAGGAATTCCAGTTCCGATGTAAGTAGAAATACTTTAGGAAAAAAAAAACAGATCCACACCACATTGGGTGACTATGAGAGAACACGTAGTCAGATGAAGAGAAAGCAGCTGTAGTAGCTTTCTCCTTCAGTGCCAAAAAGTATATGACCTGAAGGGCAGCATAGGATGAGATTAACTTGTTGTCTTTGACCGCAGATCGGCAGTTCCAAACACTGCCGGAGACCAGGAATTTCACATGGGTTGTGCACGCAGGGTACACTAAATTAGAAGGGTTTCAGCCAAGGGGTGGGGAAGGAGTGAACAGGTATAGAAAACGCACACATTGTTGACAAAGGTATGAAAGAGCAAAATGAGATAATCTTAAAATAACTCGGTAAGATATTCAAGTGAGAGAGTGGTGTGGTGCCTTCCTCTCTTTCCTTTCTCGAAATAACTCTGCAGAAGAACTCAGCAGAACCGTGTTTGTTTCAGCGATGAGATCGCCGCTTACATGACCGCCGCTGACACTTCCATCGCTGAGAAAACAGGGGAGACTGAAGTACTAACAGTAATTACTAAATGCCTAGCAGAGGTGAAGAGCACACCTCCCGGTACTAATTGCTGATTGTCCAGGAGAGGAGAAACCACTCCCCCCTCCAATACAGCCACTGATGACCAAAACAACAGTCACAAATGCACCCTAATCCTGGTTGATGTGTCAACAATCAATTGCAAGGTATGAGCACTCAGCAGTTCGCACACCAAGTAAACTACTGGGAAGACAGACAACACTTGAAGTAGATAGCCCTAGCTAGCAAAAAGACAGTACTAGACAAAAACAGATTAAGACAACAATTTTAATGATCACCCCTGGAGATATCAGGAGTCCTCTAGCTGTAGTTTGAAGCACATTTAAACCTTTAGAATCTGCTGAAAACAATAGCCAATCCCATCAGTCTAATAAAGCAGACACCTGGTTATAAAGAAATCAGAGGGATCATGCATTATATTATATTGGATGTTATCTTAATGGTTGTATATGTGGAAGGGTGTGCGTACTACATATCGGTGTCCATTAGGGTATACGTTGAATAATATATCATATCATATATAACATGAACATATAATAAAATAATAATATATGCCATTTAACAGTCACTTTTATCCAGAGTGACTTTTCGTCCTATTGTATTGTTCAGCTTGTTGACTGTATGTGTTTCATACGGTTAATGGATTTCCCCCGTATTACTGTGGATTTCGCTCCGTGCCTTTGCTCCGATGTTTCACTAGGCGGGTCACTCCTAGGCAGATTGGAGTTCTCATGTGGGCTCTAGAGCAGTATCATTTGTGACATAACAGTGGCACAACATTGACGTAATTGTAGAATGGTTGCCATAGATCACATCTCAGGCTGCAGTGCCAACACTTCAGTGACTATCGAGTGCTCGTTTACTATTGCTGTTGTGGTCCCTCTGCTCCCGAGGCCATTTGAGATATGCTCATATATTATCGTCCTACTTAGTTTTTTTCTATTAGTAGTCCTGTCACTTTTATATCACCTTAAAGTATTTCCAAAGTTGACACATACGCACACACGCGCGCACACGCACACACACCACACAAACATAGGGAACAGATCGTACTCATACTACACTCTGAGTAAAGCACAGTCACGGTGCATCCGACAGTGAAGACCTAAAAGTGTTCCCAACTGTATTTTGTTGACTGTGACTAAGGCCCATACAGAACTGGGTAAACAAGTGCTCCAGTTCTCTCCCCCTTCCACTTGGAACAAGCTACAAAAGGACATTAAACAACGGGAGCTCGTCTGTTTGAATGAGTTTAAAGCAAGGGTAAAAAACTATGATGGACAATGAAGTGGGGAGCTGTCAATGTTTTGACCCCTAGATGCACCACACCTCCCCAAACCATCTTGCCTGCTTAATGTGTAAATGTATGTTTTTAAATTGTAGTGCTTTGTGTTTTATGTTGTAAATGTGTCTGAAACTTTCATGCTGCTATTTTGGCCAGGTCTCTCCTGAAAAAGAGAGTTTTAATCTCAATGAGACTAACCTGGTAATAATAATGTTAAAACTGCTTAGTGGGTGCAGAGAAGTCCCTGATTAGTGCCTGTTTGATCCAAACTTCCTGGGCATGCAGGTTTTTATTTTTTCATGACCGCAGTCTTTTGAATGCTCGGTGGCCGTGGGCTATTAAAGCTGCCGTGACGGAGGCTGGTGAGTGAGGTGCTCGTTAGCGAACCCACGGGGGGCTGTTGTGTGTGGGCCCGGACCCCCTGAGGAGAGATAATCACCCTGTTATTAATGACACACGCTGCAGGGCCAAGGGGGTGGTGTTGGGTGGGTAGCCGTGTGGGGTGTGTTGTGGTGGGGGAAGTCGAACTTTCTTCTCTTTGCGTGTTGTTGATGTCTGATGTAACACATTCTCAGGCAGTTCCCTGTTTCTTACCAGATGACATACTCAACCATGTAAGGACACACACATAATTACAAAGACTTCAAAGATATTACATTGAAAATAACATCTTACAGGATGTAAGTCAAATTAATACTCTTATTTAGGCAAATTTTCTGTGTAAGGTTAAGAACGATCTCAAAACTAGGCCCTGGAATCTTTTAAATTTAATTTTACCTTTATTTAACTAGGCAAGTCAGTTAAGAAAAAAGTCTTATTTACAATGACGGCCTACCAAACCCGGACGACGCTGGGCCAATTGTGTGCCGCCCTATGGGACTCCCAATCATGGCCGGATGTGATGCAGCCTGGATTCAAACCAGGTACTACAGTGACACCTTTTGCACTGAGATGCAGGGTCTTAGACCACTGCGCCAGTCTGGAAAATGTGTCCCATTTATATGGAAAGTCTTGCCAAGTAGATGTATACCTCTTTAAATGTTATATGAATAATTCCAATGACAAAAATAGGTGCTGGGTTAAAATAACAAATCTAATTCAGAACAGAAAGCTCCATATTGATTAACAGGCAAGGCAAGGTAACAAAGACAAAGGGTTGAAACGTTCAAACAAATTTTTAAGATAAACCTGCATTTGTTGGGAACATAAATCGCTGGTAACATGCCGTATAATAATTCCAATGCCAAAATACTCTTGAGTACCCTTGATGTCGTTCTCATAAAATGTATATTTGTATTTCAGTATTCAAAATAAAACACATTGCAAAATATAAAATATACAGGATCAGTCAAAAGTTTGGACACACCTACTCATAACATTCAACAAGTATTGGGAAAACACTCTTCAACATGGAACATGCCGATTACTGGGCACGTGAACCTGTTGGTTAACTACACTACCGGTCAAAGTTTTAGAACACCTACTCATTCAAGGGTTTATCTTTATTTTTACTATTTTCTACATTGTAGAATAATAGTGAAGACATCAAACTATGAAATAACACATATGGAACCATGCACTGTAGTAACAAAAAATATATATTTTAGGTTTTAGATTCTTCAAAGTAGCCACCCTTCGCATTGATGACAGCTTTGCACACTCTTGGCATTCTCTTCAACCGGAATGCTTTCCCAAAAGTCTTGAAGGAGTTCCCACATATGCTGAGCACTTGTTGGTTGCTTTTCCTGCAGCACTCCCTCACTCTCCTTCTTGGTCAAATAGCCCATACACAGCCTGGAGGTGTGTTGGGTGATTGTATGCCTTGAATTATAAATAAATCACAGACAGTGTCACCGGCAAAGCACCCCCAAACCATCACACCTCCTCCTCCATGCGTCACCGTGGGAACCACACATGCAGAGATCTTCCGTTTACTTACTCTGCGTCTCACAAAGACACGGCAGTTGGAACCAAAAATCTCTAATTTGGACTCATCACACCAAGGGACAGATTTCCACCCGTCTAATGTCCATTGCTCGTGTTTCTTGGCCCAAGCAAGTCTCTTCTTATTATTGGTGTCCTTTAGTAGTGGTTTCTTTTCAGCAATTTGACCATGAGTCTCCTCTGAACAGTTGATTTTGAGATGTGTATGTTACTTGAACTCTGTGAAGCATTTATTTGGGCTGCAATCGGAGGTGCAGCTAACTCTAATGAGCGTATCCTCTGGGTCTTCCTTTCTTGTGGTGTTCCTCATGAGAGCTAGTTTCATCAAAGCGCTTGATGGTTTTTGTGACTGCACTTGAAGAAACTTTCAAAGTTCTTGAAATTTTCCAGATTGACTGACCTTCATGTCTTAAAGTAACAATGGACTGAATGTAAAATATAAAACATATTTTGATTTGTTTAACACTTTTTTGGTTACTACGTGATTCCATATGTGTTATTTCATAGTTTTGATGTCTTCACTATTATTCTACCATGTAGAAAATAGTAAAAATAAAGAAAAACCCTGGAATAAATAGGTGTGTCCAAACTTTTAACCCCACTGTGTAATGTACGAATGCTTCCCAAATGGCACCCTATTTCCTATTTAGTGCACTACTTTTGACCAGTGCCTATAGGGAGAGGCACAGAGAGGCACTTTCATCATACTTTCCTCTGAAGATGCCACTTCTTTTTCCTCCGACTACTCGTCCCCAGTGCCAGCTCATTCATTAAATTAAGTAATTAGTGGTGGATGTGGCATGTTAACTGGCATCGCCTCAAAGACTGATTATTGTGGAGCCACAGTATATCTGAGGGGCCTGGTATGGATGGCCGTTGTTCAGACCATTGTTTTTCTCTTCAGATGTGTGTGCGTTGATTAATCGTTGGCGTTTGAGTGTTAACGCGACGCCAAGCACTCTCACCCCAAAAGGAACACGTGGTTAAACAGAACAGAGACACAGATGGTGGGTGCAACAGGGAGGTAGCCTGAGAAAGCCATTGAAGAGAGTTGCGCAAATCATGCCCCTTCCCGAAATGTTGCCTTAAGGTCATGTACATGTTGAGGTAATCCTGCTTAAAGGCTGAACCCCGAGGAGTAGAAGTAGGTCGCCTATCCACAGAGTGAAGGCTCATTGAGGTGAGGGAGATGAGGTAGGCTCTCCACAGAGTCCAGGCTCATTGAGGTTAGGAGAGAGGAAGTAGCCTGTCTACAGAGTGCAGGCTCATTGAGGTTAGGAGAGAGGAAGTAGCCTGTCTACAGAGTGCAGGCTCATTGAGGTTAGGAGAGAGGAAATCGCCTGTCCACAGAGTGCAGGCTCATTGAGGTTAGCAGAGAGGAAATAGCCTGTCCACAGAGTGCAGGCTCATTGAGGTTAGGAGAGAGGAAGTAGCCTGTCCACAGAGTGCAGGCTCATTGAGGTTAGGAGAGAGGAAGTAGCCTGTCTACAGAGTGCAGGCTCATTGAGGTTAGGAGAGAGGAAATAGCCTGTCCACAGAGTGCAGGCTCATTGAGGTTAGGAGAGAGGAAATAGCCTGTCCACAGAATGCAGGCTCATTGAGGTTAGCAGAGAGGAAATAGCCTGTCTACAGAATGCAGGCTCATTGAGGTTAGGGGAGAGGAAATAGCCTGTCTACAGAGTGCAGGCTCATTGAGGTTAGGAGAGAGGAAATAGCCCGTCCACAGAGTGCAGGCTCATTGAGGTTAGGAGAGAGGAAGTAGCCTGTCCACAGAGTGCAGGCTCATTGAGGTTAGGGGAGAGGAAATAGCCTGTCTACAGAGTGCAGGCTCATTGAGGTTAGGAGAGAGGAAGTAGCCTGTCCACAGAGTGCAGGCTCATTGAGGTTAGGGGAGAGGAAATAGCCTGTCCACAGAGTGCAGGCTCATTGATGTTAGGAGAGAAGAAGTCGCCTGTCCACAGAGTGCAGGCTCATTGAGGTTAGGAGAGAGAAAATAGCCTGTCCACAGAGTGCAGGCTCATTGAGGTTAGCAGAGAGGAAATAGGTTGTCCACAGAGTGCAGGCTCATTGAGGTTAGGAGAGAGGAAGTAGCCTGTCCACAGAGTGCAGGCTCATTGAGGTTAGGAGAGAGGAAGTAGCCTGTCTACAGAGTGCAGGCTCATTGAGGTTAGGAGAGAGGAAATAGCCTGTCCACAGAGTGCAGGCTCATTGAGGTTAGGAGAGAGGAAATAGCCTGTCCACAGAGTGCAGGCTCATTGAGGTTAGCAGAGAGGAAATAGCCTGTCCACAGAGTGCAGGCTCATTGAGGTTAGGGGAGAGGAAATAGCCTGTCCACAGAGTGCAGGCTCATTGAGGTTAGGAGAGAGGAAATAGCCTGTCCACAGAGTGCAGGCTCATTGAGGTTAGCAGAGAGGAAATATCCTGTCCACAGAGTGCAGGCTCATTGAGGTTAGGGGAGAGGAAATAGCCTGTCCACAGAGTGCAGGCTCATTGAGGTTAGGAGAGAGGAAATAGCCTGTCTACAGAGTGCAGGCTCATTGAGGTTAGGAGAGAGGAAATAGCCTGTCTACAGAGTGTAGGCTCATTGAGGTTAGCAGAGAGGAAATAGCCTGTCCACAGAGTGCAGGCTCATTGAGGTTAGCAGAGAGGAAATAGCCTGTCCACAGAGTACAGGCTCATTGAGGTTAGCAGAGAGGAAATAGCCTGTCCACAGAGTGCAGGCTCATTGAGGTTAGGGGAGAGGAAATAGCCTGTCCACAGAGTACCTGCTAACTGAGCTCGGGAAAGATGAGTTAGCCAGTCCGCAGGATAGTACAGGCTAACTGATCATAGCGAATAGAGTTGGGACACACAGCACAACAACACGGTGAGTTAGTGATAAACGATACAGGCAGAACCACACTGTGTCTGGGGTTTGTAATGATGACAGTCATAAGCAGAAGAGTAAAAGTGCAGTTCCACGTCAGCCTGGTGATTTATGGCGCCTGGATAGCAGGTGGAGGGAGAGGAAAGCATCAGCAGATTTTGCGGGATGAGAGAGTCGTGGATCACACACACGCACGCACGCACGCACGCACGCACGCACGCACACACACACACACACACACACACACACACACACACACACACACACACACACACACACACACACACACACACACACACACACACACACACACACACACACACACACACACACACACACACACACACACACACACACACACACACACACACACACACAGCCAAGCAAATTCAAATTCCAGTAGTTTCCTGGAGCAGTCAAGGTTAAGTGCACGGGGCTACACTTACATAAAGAATAGAAGTTTAAGTCATAAGAAGATTGAACTTAACTTGCCATGAGGAAGATCAGACGCTCTTTACATACATATCCATTAGAACAAGTCCCTCAAAAAGACAGTGCTATTCAATGGGGCTACACATACACATGTATTCATCCTTTCTAAATGATGATCAATACTATTCGGACTTGTTAATCATTGCACTAAAAGTGACAGTAGCTGAATGAGCAGTAGAAGAAATCATTTCAATTTAGGTAGCTATTCAAATGGTGGCAGCAGTAGCTGTTGATTCTAGAAGCACTAGTAATGGTAAATTGCTTGAATTGTTTGGTAGTTTTGGCGCTGTTGGAGTAGCATTGCATTGCTATTCGTCGCAGTGGAAGTAGTAGGTCTGGTTAAAGTAAAGGTTGTTTTTATAGAAGCGCTGTACTGTAGTAGCCTCATGCTCAAATTAGTGTTAGCGCCACTGTGTCATCATCGTCTTTTGCTTATTTCCCCTTTCTTCTTGAACCCCTCTGGATTCTTGTTTGTGTCCTCTCTTCCTGTGCTTGCTGAATTTTCAGTCAGCCGCCTCTGTTAAACGACAATGTGTGGCTGAGCATGTTTGAGTGAGCTGCACAGGAACTGTTTTGCTTTGAGACAGTGTCCTCTGGGGAGAGCTAAGTAGAGCGCTTCATTATGGTGCATCACCTTCCTGGATAATTATGAATTAGATGTATAACCCCGCTACAATAGCTTACAACACAACTGTCTGCAGAGTGGTGATGTAGCTAGTAGCACTCCATAAGATACAAGTGGAACAGGGAGGGCAGGGAACTCATAGGGAATACACTGAGGCTGGAATTCAATCGAACCCGCCATGGCAATGTTAACCTACGTAGGGGAGGTTTCCCAGACACCGATTTAGCCGAGTCTTGAGCTAAAATGCCATTTCAATTAAGAAACCTACTGTCTGCGCATATACATCTTCTTATTCTGAAAACGGTTGGTGTCTACCTGTGAGAGCAATCTACCTGGCTGTAGTAGTAATAGGAGGTTTTCACAGTACTCAAAACCATTCTGTGAATGTATTGGACCACGGGACAAGGAGGTAATGCAATAATGCAATGCTGATTCAATCGAGTTCAGCCTTAAGACTCAAGGCAGTCCCAGACGGATAAACATTGTGCGTTTTTAGCTATTGTTTCAGCTAGCGCCCCATGCTTAGCTAGCTAATGAGTGCGCCATCGAGCATGAGCCTCGAAGCCACTGATCCACATTAGATATTGTCCCTTAGTCCTGTCCCATTGTGTCACGCTACACAGCACTGTGACCTCGCTGCAAATGTGTGCCCCAACCTAGGGCTGTTACGATGACCGTATTACTGCCACACAGGCGGTCACAAGTCATGACCTCAGTCAAATTCCACGTGACCGTTTAGTCACGGTAGCTAGTCTTCTCCAAGCTCTGATGGTGCTGATGGTCATTAGTAGCCTAACAAACTTGATAACTGATAGTCAGCACTCTATTGCCTCTCTAGTCACTCTGACATCAATGTAAATCCTTTTGAAAATCAAATCAAACACTTCACGAGTGCCCTTGGCCTCATGTTGCGCAACATTTCTGTAGGCTATGCAATTGCATGAGAAAACGGCTTTCTGTAAGCTAGGCCTACTATATTTATTTCTCAACTTTCCTAATATTAAGCACATTGCTTCGCTTTACAACACGAGTATAGCCTACCTGGCTGGCATGTAAATGATCCACGGGAAAAGTGTCCTCCATTCGCTATTTAAATGCATGGATGACATGTATTTTTTGTTGATGTTCTGAGACAGGTGGATGACAATGGCCTATTCTAAATCAAAACTAATTTCACACATATATATTATTTAGTATATGTAAAGACAATAAGGCAAGAAACAGCGCATGCTTTTTTGAGGGCGACTTTGTCAAATAAGGCTACACCTCATGTAGCCTAGCCCATAGGCCTATATGTTTTGTATCACAACTAAAGTGACCAAATAATGTTTAAAATTAAGCACATTAATCCGCTTTACAACTAGTGTAGAGCCTAACTGGCATACATAGGCGGCGGGTGAGTTTCAAGTTTGGGGAAGATCATTTTCACCATAAAAATGCACCTTTATAATAAAGCATTACACGCATAATCGTATTTGCGGTCAATTTTGAGAACAGTGTTTTCCGGTAATTGATTGCATTTTGGAACATTTGCACTTATAACTAACTGCCCTGTGCACATTGCTGCGATTATAATGTGAAGAAATAGACTAATAGTTTATCAACATTTTAAGCTAGACGCTCTGATCTGTTGCATCAGCCTCATTGCTTTTAAACTTTTTTTGATGGGAGTGGTTGTATTACAGTGCATTCGGAAAGTATTCAGACCACTTGACTTTTTCCACATTTTGTAACGTTACTGCCTTACTCTAAAATAGATGAAATAGTTTTCCCCCTCATCAATCTAAACACAATACCCCATAAAAAAAACATCACATTTACATAAGTATTCAGACCTTTACACTGTACTTTGTTGAAGCACCTTTGGCAGCGATTACAGCCTTGAGTCTTCTTGGGTATGACGCTACAAGCTTGGCACACCTGTTGGGGAGTTTCTCCCATTCTTCTCTGCAGCTCCTCTCATGCTCTGTCAGGTTGGATGGGGAGCGTCGCTGCACAGGTATTTTCAGGTCTCTCCACAGATGTTCGATTGGGTTCAAGTCCGGGCTCTAGCTGGGCCACTCAAGGACATTCAGAGACTTGTCCCGATGCCACTCCTGCGTTGTCTTGGCTGTGTGCTTAGGGTCGTTGTCCTTTTGGAAGGTGAACCTTCGCCCCAGTCTGAGGACCTGAGCGCTCTGGAGTAGGTTTTCATGAAGGATCTCTCTGTACTTTGCTCTGTTAATCTTTGCCTCAATACTGACTAGTCCCTGCAACTGAAAAACATCCCCACAGCATGATACTGCCACCACCATGCTTCACTGTAGGGATGGTGCCAGGTTTCCTCCAGGAAGGACGCTTGACATTCAGAGTTCAATCTTGGTTTCATCAGAACAGAGAATCTTGTTTCTCATGGTCTGAGAGTCTTTAGCGGGCTGTCATGTGCCATTTACTGAGGAGTGGCTTCCGTCTGGCCACACAACCATAAATGACTGATTGTTGGAGTTCTGCAGAGATGGTTGTCCTTCTCCCATCTACCATCTACACAGAGAAACTCTGGAGCTCTGTCAGAGTGACCATCGGGTTCTTGGTCACCACCCTGACCAAGGCCCTTCTCGCCTGATTGCTCAGTTTGGCCGGGCGGCCAGCTCTAGGAAGAGTCTTCTCGGTTCCAAACTTCTTCCATGATGATGGCACTGTGTTCTTGGGGACCTTCAATGCTGCAGAAATATTTTGGTACCCTTCCCCAGATCTGTGCCTCGACACAATCCTGTCGCGGAGCTCTACGGACAATTCCTTCGACCTCATGACTTGGTTTTTGCTCTGACATGCACTGTCAACTCTGGGACTTTATATAGACAGGTGTGTACCTTTCCAAATCATGTTCAATCAATTTAATTTACCACAGGTGGACTCCAATCAAGTTGTGGAAAGATCTGAAGGACGATCAATGGAAACAGGATTCACCTGAGCTCAATTTCAAGTCTCATAGCAAAGGGTCTGAAGAATTATGTAAATATGGTATCTCTGTTTTTATTTTTAATACATTTGCACAAAAATCCCAAAACCTGTTTTCGCTTTGTTGTTATGGGGTATTGTGTTTAGATTGCTGAAAAGAGAATATTGAATCCATTTTAGAATAAGGCTGTAACGTAACAATGTGGAAAAAGTCAAGGGGTCTGAATAATTACCGAAAGCACTGTATGTGCAGTTGAAGTTGGAGGTTTACATACACCTTAGCCAAATACATTTAAACTCAGTTTTTCACAATTCCTGACATTTACCGCCACTAAAATTCCATGTCTTAGGTCAGTTAGGATCACCACTTTATTTTAAGAATGTGAAATGTCAGAATAATATTAGAGAGAATGATTTATTTCAGATTTTATTTATTTGATCACATTCCCAGTGGGTCATAAGTTTACATACACTCAATTAGTATTTGGTAGCATTGCCTTTAAATTGTTTCACTTGGGTCGTTTCGGGTAGCCTTCCACAAGCTTTCCACAATAAGTTGGGTGAATTTTGACCCATTCCTCCAGACAGAGCTGGTGTAACTGAGTCAGGTTTGTAGGCCTCCTTGCTCGAAAACGCTTTTTCGTTTCTGCCCACAAATTTTCTATGGGATTGAGGTCAGGGCTTTGGGATGGCCACTCCAATACCTTGACTTTGTTGTCCTTAAGCCATTTTGCCACAACTTTGGAAGTATGCTTGGTGTCATTGTCCATTTTGAAGACCCATTTGCGACCAAGCTTTAACTTCCTGATTGATGTCTTGACATGTTGCTTCCACATATCCACATAATTTTCTGTTCTCATGATGCCATCTATTTTGTGAAGTGCACCAGTCCCTCCTGCAGCAAAGCACCCCCACAACATGATGCTGCCACCCCCGTGCTTCACAGTTGGGATGGTGTTCTTTGGCTTGCAAGTCTCCCCCTTTTTCCTCCAAACATAACGATGGTCATTATAGCCAGAAGGTTCTGTTTTTGTTTCAACAGACCAGAGGACACTTCTCCAAAAAGTATGATCTTTGTCCCCATGTGCAGTTGCAAACCGTAGTCTGGCTTTTTTATGGCGGTTTTGGAGCAGTGGCTTCTTCCTTGCTGAGCTGCCTTTCAGGTTATGTCAATATAGGACTCATTTTACTGTGGATATAGGTACTTTTGTACTTGTTTCCTCCAGCATCTTCACAAGGTCCTTTGCTGTTGTTCTGGGATTGATTTGCCCTTTTCGCACCAAAGTACGTTCATCTCTAGGAGACAGAACGCGTCTCCTTCCTGAGCGGTATGACGGCTGCCTGGTCCCGTGGTGTTTATAGTTGCGTACTATTGTTTGTACAGATGAACGTGGTACCTTCAGATGTCTGGAAATTGCTCCCAAGGATGAACCAGACTTGTGGAGGTCTACAATTTTTTTTCTGAGGTCTTGTCAGATTTCTTTTGATTTTCCCATGATGTCAAGCAAAGAGGCACTGAGTTTGAAGGTAGGCCTTGAAATACATCCACAGCTACACCTCCAATTGACTCAAATGATGTCAATTAGCCTATCAGAAGCTTCTAAAGCCATGACATAATTTTCTGGAATTTTCCAAGCTGTTTAAAGACACAGACAACTTAGTGTAAATAACCTTATGACCCACTGAATTTATGATACAGTGAATTTTAAGTAAAATAATCTGTCTGTAAACAATTGTTGGAAAAATTACTTGTGTCATGCACAAAGTAGATGTAATAAACGACTTGCCAAAACTAGTTTGTTAACAAGGAATACGTGGCGTGGTTGAAAAATGAGTTTTAATGACTCCAACCTAAGTGTATGTAAACTTCTGACTTCAACTGTACATATAGTAGGTAAAGTGACTAGGCAACAGGATAGATAATAGACAGTAGCAGCAGCGTATGTGGTGAGTGAAAGCATGTGTGTGCGTGTTGCTTCAGTATGCATGTGTGTGTGTGTTACTGTATGTGCGTGTGGGTGTTTGTAGTGTGTGTGTGTGTGTGTGTGTTGGGGTGTCAGCGTAAGTATGTGTGAGTGTGGGTAGAGTCAGTGCAAGAGAGTTAGTGCAAAAAAAGTGTCAATGCAGGTAGTCCGGTTAGCCATTTGATTAGCTATTTAGCTGCCATGTTTAGATGTCTTATGGCTTGGGGGTAGAAGCTGTTCAGGGTCCTGTTGGTTTCAGACTTGGTACACTGGTACTGCTTGCAGTGCAGTAGCAGAGAGAACAGTCTATGGCTTGGGTGGCTGGAGTCAGAAACCGTCTGGTATAGAGGTCCTGTATGGCAGGGAGCTCAGCCCCAGTGATATACTGGGCGGTACTCACTACCTTCTATAGCACCTTGCAGTCGGGTGCCTTGCAGTTGCTGTACCAAACAGTGAGGCAGCCAGTCAAGATGCTCTCAATGGTGCAGCTGTAGAACTTCGAGGATATGAGGGCCCATGCCAAATCTTTTCAGCCTCCTGAGGGGGAAGAGGTGCTTTCGGGCCCTTTTCACAACTGTGGGTGTGTGTGGACCATGTTAATTCCTTAGTGATGTGGACACTGAGGAACTTTGCAGGTGATTGTCTGTGGTCTAATTGCACATTCAGATGTTCTGGGTAGGGCTGCGGTGGATGTGGACGATTGCTCTGGTTTTCGTTCTGAGGGAGCCATTAACACACTTCTCCAGTCTGCGGACGCAATCTGGTCCTCTAAACACTTGGGAGTGCCAGGCTGGGGAGGTTATTCAAAATGCATCAGGGTCCTTTGGGTCTGTCTTCAGCAGAGAGTTATTTTGACCGACTGGCCAGAGCCTGTGAAATTACAGGAGACAATACGTTTTTCTGCCCAATAAAGAAACGGTCTTGAACACTGAAAAAAATAATTCTTAAGACACACGCACACTAAAAGCTGTGGAACAAGTCTAAACTTTTCAAAATGCAGTACAGCATTTAAAATGTATGGATTGGTTTACATTTATAAACTAACCGGTCTCTGACGACACCACCTTTGCTTTTTGATGTGCCATTCATTTAATTTGTATGGGGCGTCAAAATAACTTATGCTGTTCTTTCAGTTCAACACAAATTTGCAGCTGCATCTGAGGAGTCAGTGTGGTGTATTTACAATGGTTATATACATACAAATCCTTGAAACAATTGTAAGATGTAGAATTATGTTATTTATGAGACTACTCATGTTCAAAATCTGCTATGCTCCACTCTCCATCTGTGTACCTTCATCTTAGCTGACTGGACTGACCAGTAGACCCAGTACATGGGTGTTGTGTGGAGTGTTCTTCCTGAGACATAAAATGAAGTTTATGCATGTTATTTGCACCTCTGTTTCATGTAACATATTTGAGAATGCTAAAATAACCATCATACAACTTACGGATAGCTCATTCGGTCTTGCTCATTCGGTCTTGCTCGATGAACGCCCATCGCCTGTTCCAGGCGCTGGAGAAATGCTCTGCTGTAGCTGCTGCTGTTGTTGGAATAGTTGAGCTACTTGTGTCAGCCTGTCGTTCATATCGGCCACCGTGTTGTAGTCCTGCATCTGATTCAGCCTGGCCATGAGTTGTTGGAAATCCATGCTCTCATTTAGTGATGCATCATTCCCTCGCACGAAGAGGCTCATGGTGGGCCCCACAAACTAATTGTATCAATAAAATAAAAAAAACATTCAATAGCCACTTGTCTCCTTTACTGTATTTTACTAGGCTTTTAACATGCTGACCAGACCGCAAGCGCGCGTGAGCCATCCTGCGCATGTTGATTTTGTCCGCCCACACCAGACGCGATAAGGACTCTGAACCAACTCTATTCATTTGGGGACAGGTCGAAAAGCATTAAACATTTATGGCAATTTAGCTTTCTAGCTTGCTGTTGATAGCTAATTTGTCCTGGGATATAAATAAACATTGGGTTGTTATTTTACCTGAAATGCACAAGGTCCTCTACTTCAACAATTAATCCACAGATAAAAGGGTAAACCAAGTTTATTTCTAGTAATCTCTCCTCCTTCAGGCTTCTTCTCATTCTTTGGACTTTATATTGCAACTTTATGGTGCATTACCACTACCAACTGGACTGGAGTGTGGACCTCCGTTTATCTTTTAATCATCCACGTGGGTATATGCTCCTAAAAACCAATGAGGAGATGGCACGTCGGTGTATGCTCCTAAAAACCAATGAGGACCATCTCCTCATTGGTTTTTAGGAGCATACACCGACGTGCCATCGTCGAGGTGGGACAAGCGGCGCGTCATGCATCACAAATAGAACCAAGTAAAATCTTAGCGCCTGGCTACGCAGACGCTCGTTGACGTACACGAGCAGTGTGAGTGCAATGATTGAATAACATGTATGTGTAAATTTATTTTGCAACGCTCGTACATGCGACACGAGCGGTGTGGTCAGCATGTAAGAATAGCTAGCTACCAAGCTATCTGTTCTTCCACCAATGTTGGGTAGCTAATGTTAGTTGCCAACAATTAGTTGCCAGTTAACATTTAGTCAAACCAATTTTAGTCAAAACAGAAACGTTAAATGTCGTACTCCTACAACTAAAATCCATGTAGCATGATCATGTTAGCTACAACGTTTGTTAACTAGCTAGCAACTAGTTAGTGTTTATTGACAATATTGGCTGTAGTAATTTCATTTGGCTAACTAATGTTAGCTAGATAGCTACTTCTGCTAACGTTACAGCTGCTAACTGACAGTGTTAACTAGCTATGTTTATCTAGCCACCTAGATAGATTGCTTTGTTGACAAATAATAGGACCGCTTCTTACCTTGTTGCGGCGTCACATTCGGAAGGCTGTGGCCGTGAGGTGTAGAGTAATTACGGTAATCCTACTGAAATCTCCTTAACACAGAATGCCACAACCCCCAAAGTGTGTTGTCTTAGAAACAGAGAGTTTGACATCTGGCCCAATCTGTCCCTCCATGTCCTGATCCGTACTATTGGATCAACAGATGCTAAGAATCTTTTGGCTACGAGTAAGGGCGGCTAAATCTGACAGGCGTGCTCAGATGTTCTAATTGGCAGAGTAACAGATTTCAGAGGTGATCAAACTCTCATTCTTCCTCTTTGTGTGTTGCCACAGACTCTCAAATTATTAAGAGGAGAGTTTTCCCACTCATTTATTTAAATTTGTCTGCTTATTAACTTTCAGGTGCGTCCTAAATAAAGTCAGATTTATTATGGATTAACTTGAGCAAAGATGTAACGTGCAGGAAAGTGAGTGAGCGTTTGTGTGTGGTGTGTGCGAGAGAACATGTCCACACACTCTTTAGTGCTGTTCCAATGTTTCCGTCTTTCCTCTGCTCCTCTAGCAAGTGTCTGCACACAGAGACGAGACCGAAATCTACAGGCGGGGAGGGGAGAAGCAGCATGGTGGACTTAGTGTGTAGTGGTAGGACGCCTAGAGTTAGGCCTACTTTGTCTTTAATCTGCTCTGTGATTGGCTGGCTGGTTTGTCATCAAATCAGCAACAGCGATGGCAGCAGTGCTCTGCATGGATACCTGGGGTATTAAGCTCCTGTGTTCTCTGTTGACAGGTTTCATAACCCTGGTATTTGCTGCTCTGCGTTTTTGCAAAGTCACTCAAGCTTCCCCAGACAATATCAACGCTTTATCAATGCTTTCCTCCTGAAAGGACTGCAAAGGCTGCAAATAAAGGCTGCAGAGACGTCAGTAAGCACAACATTGATGAACCAATGACCACTGTTGTTAGGGGGACATGGATGCTGGATCCAGTCAAACATGAATGTCTTTTAACCATTGGTTTTCTGCTCCTCAGCCTTAGTGCTCCCTAAGGAGCGGGCCGAGGCTTTTCCACTGTGGAGACACAATATAACACACACACACACACACACACACACACACACACACACACACACACACACACACACACACACACACACACACACACACACACACACACACACACACACACACACACACACACACACACACACACACACACACACACACACACACACACACTGCAATGTAGCCACCACAACTTTAGAGATCAAATCAGAGCTCATCTGGTCTCTCCTCACCGATAAGTATCTTTGCGAGTCAAATATTGGTCAGCACCTAGTTGGCACACAATTTCCATTTACAGGGATAGAGATCGAGGTCTCGACAACTCAAATCAAATTGTATTTGTCACATGCGCCGTGAAATGCTTACTTACCAGACCTTAAAACTCTTAAGGATTAGCCCCTTTTTTTCAATTTTCGTCTAAAATTACATACCCAAATCCAACTGCCTGTAGCTCAGGACCTGAAGCAAGGATATGCATATTCTTGGTACCATTTGAAATGAAACACTTTGAAGTTTATGGTAATGTGAAAGGAATGTAGTAGAATATAACACAATAGATCTTGTAAAAGATAATACAAAGAAAAAAACAACTGTTCTTTTGTATTTTTTTGTACCATCATCTTTGAAATGCAAGAGAAAGGCCATAATGTATTATTCCAGCCCAGGTGCAATTTAGATTTTGTATGTGCAAAGTTTTAGACTGAACCAATGAACCATTGCATTTCTGTTCAAAATGTTGTATCAAGACTGCCCAAATGTGCCTAATTTGTTTATTAATAACTTTTCATGTTCAAAATTGTGCACTCTACTCAAACAATTGCATGGTATTATTTCACTGTAATAGCTACTGTAAATTGGACAACAATGCAGTTCAAGAAATAGAGTTAAGAAAATATTTACTAAATAAACTAAAGTAAAAAATATAATACAAAGTAACACAATCAAATAACAATAACGAGGCTATATACTGGCGGTACCTGTACCGAGTAAATGTGCGGGAGTACAGGTTAGTCGGGGGTACTGCTGGGGTTCGTACAATTAATGTCCATTAACTACTTGTGATATTGATTGCTTTAGATAAAGCCAGTCTCCAACAACCAATGTAGACTCTGTGAGACTATAGATACATTTGCATTTCATTTGATACAGTAGAGTAGATATTGAACTTAATTTAATGAAAGTAACAATCCAAGACCTTACTGTTGTGGATCATTGAAAACATTGAGTGAGAGTGAGTGATTGCTCTTGGAAAACACAACACTTATCAGTGAACCTCATTACTAAAGTGCACAGGACGACCGTTTGCCAACGTGGTACTCAAAAGGTCATTGGATGAACTTAGGCTGCAGGTATTGTCTGACCCCCTCTGGCCTTACCCTTAAGAGGATTGGAGATACTTTGCCATCACATCAGCCATGATGAAAGATAGACAGACAGGATATTTGGTAGACCTGGGTTCAAATACTATTTGAAATATTTCAAATACATTTACCGTTTGCTTTAGCCTGCCTGGAGTGCACGATGGGCAGAGTTTGCAGTTTTGCGATTATTCTAATGGTTCCATTGTGCCGTGTTCTCAATCAAGCACAGCTTAATGACATCAAGTAGTGTTTGAATCCAGGTCTGGTATTGGGTCAGAATAAATGGGATGGGGCCCATCTCTGTGGCTGTGTGCAGTGTTATTCTCTACTGGGAGACACAGAGAGATGAGAATACATTTGGAGTCTGTCTGACCTGTGCCTGCTACTATATAATACAAATGAATATACTTCAAATATGAGATGTAATTTTCTAGTACAGCTTAAGTGTACTATATATACACACACTATCATTACACGTATTACAAGTGTCCTTAAATGAATTGTTTTTCAATCTTTAAGTATACTACAGTGGCAAGAAAAAGTATGTGCACACTTTGGAAATACCTGCATTTCTGCATAAATTGGTCGTAACATTTGATCTGATCTTCATCTAGGTCACAACAATAGACAAACACAGTCTGCTTAAACTAATAACACGCAAACAATTATACGTTTTCATGTCTTTATTGAACACAGCGTGTAAACATTCACAGTGCAGGGTGGGAAAAGTATGTGAACCCTTGGATTTAATAACTGGTTGACCCTCCTTTGGCAGGAAACCAAATGTTTTCTGTAGTTGCGAATCAGACCTGCACAATGGTCAGCAGACTATTGGACCATTCCTCTTTACAAAGCTGTTTCAGTTCAGCAATATTGTTGGGATGTCTGGTGTGAACTGCTCTCTTGAGTTCATGCCACAGCATCTCAATCGGGTTGAGGTCAGGACTCTGACTCTGCCACTCCAGAAGGCGTATTTTCTTCTGTTGAAGCCATTCTGTTGTTGATTTACTTCTGTGTTTTGGGTCGTTGTCCTGTTGCGTCACCCAACTTCTGTTGAGCTTCAATTGGTGGACAGATAGCCTAAACGTTCTCCTACAAAGTGTCTTGATAAATTGTGAATTTAGGCCCAAAGCAGCCCCAAACCATGGTGCTCCCTCCACCATACTTTACAGTTGGGATGAGGTTTTGATGTTGGTGTGCTGTGCCTTTCTTTCTCCACACATGGTGTTGTGTGTTCCTTCCAAGCAACTCAACTGTAGTTTCATCTGTCCACAGAATATTTTGCCAGTAGTGCTGTGGAACATCCAGGTGCACTTTTGCAAACTTCAGATGTGCAGCAATGTTTTTTTGGGGCAGCAGTGCCTTCTTCCGTGGTGTTCTCCCATGAACACCATTCTTGTTTAGTGTTTTACGTTTCGTAGACTCATCAACAGATGTTAGCATGTTCCAGAGATTTCTGTAAGTCTTTAGCTGACATTCTTAACCTCATTGAGCATTCTGCGCTGTGCTCTTGCAGTCATCTTTACAGGACGGCCACTCCCAGGGAGAGTAGCAACAGTGCTGAACTTTGTCCATTTATAGACGATTTGTCTTGACTGATGAACATCAAGGCTTTTTTTAGAGGTACCTTTGTAACCCTTTTCAGCTTTATGCAACCTCAAATTTTGCGTGTGTTTTTTATAGGGCAAGGCAGCTCTAACTAACATCTCCAATCTCGTCTCATTAATTGGACATTGATTGGACATTAGCCTAGGGGTTCATATACTTTTTCCAACCTACACTGTGAATGTTTAAATGATGTATTCAATATAGACAAGAAAAATACAATAATTTGTGTGTTATTAGTTTAAGCACACTATGTTTGTCTATTGTTGTGACTGAGATGAAGATCAGATCAAATTTGATGACCAATTTATGCAGAAATCCAGGTATTTCCAAAGGGTTCACATACTTTTTCTTGCCACTGTATATGTTCACTATCATTACACTTAAACACACGTATTAAAAGTGTACTTACATTTTAATATTGTAATTCAGCATAGTCATTCAAAATACAACTTTGACCACACAATAAGTGTAGTTCCAGTGCCAATAATGAGTTTTGAGGTACTTTCTGACTTCCTGTTCAGAAGACTGCAGAGAAAGAAACAGTTGACATTGATTATGCTTGTTTATTCAACATAAGGGAAAATGCACAGCTGCGGAACATGCTTCCTGAGAGTATACTTTTTCATATCTCAAGAAAATATATATAAGTATACTTTAAAAAATAAATCTTATATTTCACTTAAAATGTCCACAAAATATATTTCAGTATACTTTCAAAAAAGTATATGCCCTAAAAATTGCATATAAAAACAAAATTCATCCTCATATTTAGCTTATTCAAATGTTTCAAATGTAATTTTCCAACTGAATAGTGTTGTACTTTTATTTACACGTTGCACATTACGCATTTTTTTAAATGTTAATTTATCACCGTAATGTGAAGAACTAAAGTGTGAAACGCCACTGCTGCACAGTTATCAAAAATGTTACTTGTAAGTTGTTGCTCGAGCCACAACTGCTTTGTAAATACCGAATGACCAAAAGTATGTGGACACCTGCTCGTCGAACATCTCAATACAACATCATGGGCATTAATATGGAGTTGGTCCCCCCTTTGCTGCTATAACAACCTCCATTCTTCTATGAAGGCATTTCACTAGATATCGGAACATTGCTGCTGGGACTTGCTTCCATTCAGCCACAAGAGCGTTAGTGAGGTCGTGCACTGATGTTGGGAGATTAGGCCTGGCTCGCAGTCGGCGTTCCAATTCATCCCAAAGGTGTTCGATGTGGTTGAGGTCAGGGCACTGTGCAGACCAGTCAAGTTCTTCCACACTGATCTCAACAAACCATTTCTCTATGGACCTCGCTTTGTGCACGGGGTTTTCATGCTGAAACGGGAAAGTGCTTTCCCCAAACTGTTGCTACAAAGTTGGAAGCACAGAATCATCTAGAATGTCATGTATGCTGTAGCATTACGATTTCCATTCACTGCAACTAAGGGGCCTAGCCTGAACCATGAAAAGCAGTCCCAGACCCTTATTCCTCAGTCAAACTTTACAGTTGGCACTATGCATTGGGGCAGGTAGCGTTCTCCTGGCATCCGCCAAACACAGATACGTCCGTCGGACTGACAGATGGTGAAGCGTGATTCATCACACCAGAGAACGCATTTCCACTGCTCCAGAGTCCAATGGGGGCGAGCTTTACACCACTCCAGCTGACGCTTGGCATTGCGCATGGTGATCTTAGGCTTGTGTGCAACGAACAGTTATTGTGCTGACGTTGCTTCCAGAGACAGTTTGGGACTTGGTATACGTGTTGCAACCGAGGACAGACAATTTTACTCGCTACGTGCTTCAGCACTCTGCAGTCCTGTTCTGTGAGCTTGTGTGGTCTACCACTCCGCGGCTGAGCCGTTGATGCTCCTAGATGTTTCCACTTCACAATAACAACACTTATATAGGGGAAGCTCTAGCAGGCCAGAAATGTTACAAACTGACTTGTTGGAAAAGTGGCATCTTATGACAGTGCCAAGTTGAAAGTCACTGAGCTCTTCGGTAAGGCCAATCTACTGCCAATATTTGTCTATGGAGATTGCATGGCTATGTGCTCGATTCTATACCTGTCAGCAATGGGTGTGGCTGAAATAGCCAAATCCACTAATTTGAAGGGTGTCCACATACCTTTCTGTATAAAGTGCATTCGGAAACTATTCAGACCCCTTGACTTTGTCCAAATTTTGTGACATTACAGCCTTATTCTAAAATGGATTAAATCGTTTTTTCCCCCCTCATCAATCTACACACAATGTACAATAATGAAAAAAAAACAGCTTTTTAGACATTTTTGCAAATTTGTTACAAATATTTGTATTTTATACATTTGAAAATTTTTCTAAAAACCTGTTTTTTGCTTTGTCATTATTGGGTATTGTGTTTAGATTGATGAAGGGAAAAAACGATTTAATCCGTTTTAGAATAAGGCGGTAAAGTATAATACAAATAGTAAAGTATATGTATCACGGACATACTTAAATATATCAATGAATTATGATTTAAGTATGTTTAGATATTTACATTTTTCACGCTTGGGTATATGGTTAGATACTGTATGTCAATAGACAGCCCAGCTGTGCTGCTGTTTTCGCCATGTAATACCCATACAGCACAATACCGAGCCCCCGTGTCTATCTCTCACACTGCAGGAAAAATTTGAATCTGCTTGTTGATTGATTGAGTGAAATATGATAATAAATCTGGGGAATTGTGTGCGGCTCTGCACTTGTAGAGTTCTATCTGGGAGGATGTCAGTGGGTTGTCACCTTTCTGACTGATGCAGCCTGAAAGAGAGAGATTTATATCGGCCGAGCCCATTAAGGCAGCCGTTGGAGGGGGATTGCAAGCGCTTGGCTGGGACGAGAGTCAGCATCCAACAACAGGGGGACTATCAATAACATCACCCCAAGCCCGCTGTGTCTCCAGGAGGATGGATGGAGGGACAGGGGCAGCATCGTCGCTTGTGAAAATATAATGCAAGGCTTGGTGTGACACTTTCCACTTGAGGCACACAACTCGAGCAGCAACTCCTTTATTTAAACATGTCCGTTGTCAATGTTTAATCAGCGCGCGACACATTTTATCAGTGGGCTGATAGACTCACTGACCCGCCAACACCTATGCATCCATTAAGCGCTAGGCTATTAGCAGGTGCGTTGTCCCCGAAGGCCACATTAGTAGTGTGCACAGTGCACTAACCTTGGTGATTTTAACCATCAACCTCTGTTTACCCGTCTTATCCCTCCATTGTCAATGCATATCTTACTCCTATCTTTAATTATTCTGTAATGTGTGCACAACACGTGTGAGGCTGTCTCGGTGGGAGAGGATCAAGATGGGGGCAGCAGCGAGACAGTGACAGCCAGCTCATGTATGATGAGTCCTCTGATGATTTGAATCTGCGCTCCATCACACGAGTCCCATCACAGCCGGTGGAGCCGGTGCCGTAGCATTTAGAGGACTCATCAGGGATTCCATCCGTAGTCCGCCCGAGATAAGGCTCTGTTTGTAATATTCCATATATTCCCAATGGCACCCTATTCACTGTCTAGTGCACTACTTTTGACCAGGGTCCATAGGGCTCTGGTCAAAAGTAGTGCACTTGCATACGGCATATGGTGCCATTTGGGACACTGCCTCTGAGTCTCTGTCTTTTGTGGAATGGCTCTACAGCACACAGAGTTTTGATTACGCTGTATAATGTGAATCCACTCGAGTACAAAACTCCCTATGTAATCTCCAATGAATTCTGCCACCATCCGAGCTAGACCTACTGTTACGGATTTAGCTAATTTAATTTGATAGAAACATCAATAGAACATCACCACATCAAACTGTTGGTCGAACTACAGCGGAGTACGATAGTCTGCATCTTCCTCGTACACTCCTCACCTTTCCTTTTCTTATATTCCCCGTTCTATCCGTCTCTATTTCTTTGCCTCCTATCTCCCTACTCTTTGCTCTGCCGGTAGACTTTCTATTTAATGGCCCGGGAAATCAGATCCCTGCAGCTTCTTCCCTCACACCCCTCTTCCCATAAAAATGCCATTCGAACCACTCGCTCTTCCTTGCCTTTGCCTCTTATCGTCCTTCCTTATAAAAGGCTGCCGGCCCAAGTGATTGTTACACACTAAAACCCCCAATTTGATGTTGTTGAGTGATAAAGAAATAATAATAAGGGGAAGATAAATGAATCGGGGATATGAAGTCTCTATTGGGGCTTAGAGATTGCTGGGGTGTGTTTGTACATTTGGTGGGGAGGGAGGAGAGTGTGCCATGAGACCTAGTACTGTAGACATGATAGGACTGAGCACGAACACGATGTACTAAGACAAGTTGTACTGGTCCGTTTTTTTTTTATGCACAAAGGAGATCATTGTGTTTTGTTCAAATTACAGAGCGTTCATTAAGCACTCCGACAGAGAGACATGGTAATTAATCAACCTTGTTCCATAAATGACATCATTAATAAAACAGAGAAGTACAGACACGCACACACACACGCACACGCACACACACACACACACACACACACACACACACACACACACACACACACACACACACACACACACACACACACACACACACACACACACACACACACACACACACACACACACACACACACTGCAGCAGCACATTATCAATGTATGCCTTGTTTCATTACCATGAGCACACATTGATTTATCTGATAGAGGCTATTTCCTCCCACAGTGAAGATGGAACTGTGAGGGACAGCAGCCATTTTCTCAAGTGAGTGGAATGAATGTGTACGATGACAGGAATGAGCGAGATGTGTTCAAATGAGTCTGGTGACTGCTCGGTGCTTCTCTGTAGCCGAGACGACGCCGGTGGATTTGTGGTGTGCCTCTTTGAATAATTCAAAGGCGAGTGTCTCTCTTCCAAACAACACTAAACTACACTCAACACCGTTATTCTTCTCAACCCTGCTTCAGCAGCTGTTTATAAATTCTGCCATGGCAAGCAGTGGTCACATTTGCATGAAATTGACTTGTTTAAATACCCATAAAACATTCATGTGTGCCGTGATGCCACGGTCGCCGGCTCGCTGTCTCTGAGTCCATAAAAAAAAAAAGATGTCATTATTTCTGTGTCGCGTTGGAGAGCCGTGTTCGCCACTGTTATGAACGATCAGAGAGCCCGATAGATTTATCACAGTGGGATAGGAAGGCGTGGGAAGAGTCAAGTTATTTCATTTGCACGTGCTCTCTGAGACATACTTCAATCCCCTTTTTAATTATCTTTGTTGAACCATTTCTATTTCACTCACTTTGGGAGAAGTGACCATGTTGTCTGCTCCCAGCGGAGCTGTATGTGTGTGGAAGAGAAGGAGACGGAGAGATGATGAAGGCCTGTCGGTTCCCGCAGAGTAAGCGCTAGCATGCCCCAGAGAGGGAGAAACTACAGAGCAGTGCCAGAGTTTAAGGTGTTATTGAAAAAGAGAAAACCGACTTTTGTCCTCACTCAACCATCGATCTGGTTACAATGAATGACCCCGGCGCCGCAGGAGGCACACACGCACACGCACACGCGCACACGCACACGCACACACACACACACACACACACACACACACACACACACACACACACACACACACACACACACACACACACACACACACACACACCTTTTGTCAGTCAGTGCAAATACTAATATATCTTACACATATTCCAGTTTGCATTTAGGCTCCATTCAAAATGCTAACTCAGGTCAGTGTTATCAATTATTTCAAGGCGAGAACATTGCTTTTATCATCATGGCAGTGAATGTTTCACAAACTCATCTCATTTCTTTGAGAGGTGCCCCAGAGTGACCTTTATTCGTTAAGGAGCTTTTCATGTTTTACAGGAGCCTGCGGTTCATGGAGAAATGCTTTGTGTACATAATGCATGAGCAAAACGCTCTGCTACACCAGCGATTGTGTAAAGGACACAGACAATGTGTGGAGTGCTGTGTTCCTGCCTGTTTAACCATGTGTATGGCACCTGTCTTTTTATCTGTGGAACAACATGGGTTAAATTCAAACCTACCGTAATGGATGGGAGTTTCAGTGAGCACTCCTAGCGTCTCCAGATCATCTAGGAGATGGGCTACGGTTCCGCCGCTAGTGCCTGTCTCCTAGCCCACTCCTCTGTGGATATATTGGCCCTCATAGAGCTAGCGGAGGAAGAGAGGAGGAGGAGGAGGAGGAGGAGGAGGGAAGCACACGGGACCCCATCACAGCTGAGCACGTTTAAAAAGCTCCACTTGAAATATCACAGCTTCCACTGACAGAAGCAGGGCAAACCTTGCTCCCCAAAAAAGAAAAGAGAGTCAGAGAGGTCTGTAAAAATCTGATTTCATTATGACACACAAGTCAAACAGCGGCAACTCTGAAGTCTTTTTGAAATATGTCACAGCACCCGGGCTGCCTGTGTTTTGTCTCCACAGGCAGTCTTTGAAGTGTAATTCACCTTAGTGGATGTGATGGAGCCTGGTTGGGATGAGCCCCAACAGGCAGTAGGGCTGAGCAGCAAGTGCAGTCGACAGGAAACTCCAGAGAGAGGGAGGGAGACTGGAGGAGAGAAGAAGGAGAGGAGAAAAGAAGGAGAGAAGGAGACGCTGTACTGTAGGACTGCGAGGTCTCAGGTGCCTGCCATCCGTTAAGTGGGCTAAAATGGAGCGACAGCCCATGCGAGCAATAGCAATAGCTACTCTCTCCTTGGAAAGGGAGCGGATCAAAAATAGCCAAAGCCACTTACCGTATTAGCTTAGATTAGCTAGCTTTCCCCCTAAAAGGCATGAGAGAAGAGAGCGTTGTCCCTGCTAGTGTTTCCCTATCAACCGAGTCTGCTATTATGATATCGCTAATGGCATTTTCAAAGCAATGTTAGATAAATGACTGTGCTTTGGAAAATTGCCTCCATGAATTCTTTTTCGACCACAGCTCGTAATGACTCATAGTGTTTGATGAGTTTTCAGAGAGGTCCCCTGTGACAAGAAGTACATCTCGGAAGGCTTTACTGTATGTACACCGGCTCATTTGTTGATATCTCTTGTCCCTCTGATTGTGTATTTTCTTTCTAATAATACTTTTGTTTGTTCGACTGGAACATTCTGCTCAGGGTTCAACGTCGATATCTTAGACAACCATGGGGAGGCGGGCCCACGTTGATATTTAAATTCTTATGGCGTGGGTGATTTGTTATGGGTGGTGCTTACACCCCCCCCCCCCCCCCCCCCCCCCCGTTATTCAAAATCTGATCCTGATCTGTACATGACAAGACTATGCAAACGTAAATAGAACGCTATTCAAATGTCTTAAGAACACCTTTATCTCCATGCATTGTGATCTCGACACACAGATGGAGCAACTGTCATTGCCTTATTCATGTTGCAAAATGACCTTTATACAACTTAACCCGAGTGTAATGGGACGGATTAGGTGACGGGGTGGCCGTGTGCTCTGTTTGTGGTTTAGGGGGCCATTGGAGCATTGCTAATGTTCTATTATTTACAGTGGAAAGAATGAATACTGGAGGGCTTTACTTGTCAATCTAAACAACCAACCATCACCGTTCCATCTGGGGGTTTTTTTGGAGCTTGAGGCAGTATGACTGTGCTGCTCCCTACATTCTCTCCTTTAGGGGCGGCCCGGCGTCCTGACCTCTTACCAACTGTATGCAAAAGGTTTTCTTGTCTTCTCAGGAATGCTGAATTAGCTGTGCTGTTCTCTCCACGTCTCCCGTTCTGTCACACCTATGCGATGCAGAGGAGCAGTTGTCGTTACATCCTGTAATTCTGATGCTGTGATTGGAAGTTCCGTTTGTTCGGGTACGCCTTTGGTCAACATCTCAGGTTTTTTATCCAAACAAAAAGTTTATAAAAGGGTCTTGGCTTCATTGTGTCTTTCTCTTTTGTTCCTGACCTGCTCTGGTGAGATACATACACAGCGTTCAGAAAGTATTCAGACCACGTCATTCTTTCCACATTTTGTTACGTTACAGCCTTATTCTAAAATGGATTACATTAATAAATGTCCTCCTCAATGTACACACAATACACCATCATGGCAAAGTAAAACAGGTTTTTATAAATGTTTGCGAATGTATAAAAAAAAAAATATATATATACCTTATTTACATACAGTACCATTCAAAAGTTTGGACACACCTACTCATTAAAGGGTTTTTCTGTATTATTACTATTTTGTACATTGTAGAATATTAGTAAAGACATCAAAACCATGAAATAACACATATGGAATCATGTAGTAAAAAAAATAAATGTTACATTTTAGATTCTTCAATGTAGCCACCCTTTACCTTAATGACAGCTTTGCACACTCTTGGCATTCTCTCAACCAGCTTCATGAGGAATGATTTTCCAACTGTCTTGAAGGAGTTCCCACATATGTTGAGCACTTGTTGGCTGCTTTTCCTTCACTCTGTGGTCCAACTCATCCCAAACCATCTCAGTTGGGTTGAGGTCAGGTGATTGTGGAGGCCAGGTCATCTGAATTCAGCACTCAATATTAGGAAGGTGTTATTAATGTTTTGTACACTCTGTGTATAATATGCATATATAAGAGTATTACCCACTACACTCCCCCCAACAATCAAGACTGGGTGGAGGATTTGTCTGTCGTGTAGGCAGTTGAAGACCCATATTTCCTCCAGTTGCAGCCAGTTGTATAATATACATACATATCCTCATCCTCCCCTCATAGTAAGAGCCAAGGCCGATCAGTGCACAGCCGCTGACCAATGAGAGAAGGGAAGGCATCTGTATCGTGGCCAATGGAAAGAGGGGTATTTTATCAGTGTGATTGGGGGAGTTGATGCGCACTGTGAGATATGAGCACTGTGGCTTGTCTTTAACTTGCGCTATTACTCAACGCGCGGTGCCATCACTGCACTTATCCCCCAAAACAAGTAGCCTGATGGATCATGACAGAAATGGGGAAATAAATACTTTTTCCATCAGGGGAGATAACTCAGAAGTGTCTAGTGTGGTGCATTGTTTCTCCGATGGACACTGCATAGGTACTACAGTATAAAATCAAATTTTGTCTTATACACAGATTAGCAGATGTTAACGCAGGTGCAGCAACATTCTTGTGTTTCTAGCTCCAGCAGTGCAGTAAATGTCTTACAGTACAATAGTAATACACAAATCATTTAAAAAGAAGAAGAAATTAAGAAATATCGGAACGAGTCCAGATTATAAATATAAATACGTGGTGTGTATAGACAGTAAGAAAAAGGTATGTACAGCAGTAGTTATATGGATGAGCTATGTCGATATTACAGCATTTACATATAATGCGAGTGAACAAAACCACAGCCATATCCCATTTTCAATGGTCTCTAAAACCATTTAATGTTCCCTTTTGTCCTCTCATTTTCTGATTTCATGTTTCGAGAGTCACATGTCATTCAGATCAAGTACGAGGGGAGATAAGGAAGCGAATGGGATCTGAGTTGCAGATCTAGCTCATTCCAACAGAGAGAGGGAGCCTCTGTGAGGTCTCTGTGATTTCATTTGACTTGTATGCTAGAGTGTCTCTCTCGTGGTACACAGCCTCTGCAGATATGTCTCTGTCTCCTTTCTATAACACTCATCTTAAAGGGATAGTTAACCCAAATTACAAGTTACATTTGGAGACAGTAGCCAAGTGAACAAAACCAAAACACGGACTGTGGTCTTGTCCATTGACTGCTTACAGGGTAAGGAAACCAATATGTCATTTTGCAATTTGAGTGAACTATACCTTTAAGCATCAAATAGATTTCATTTCAGACCTTATCTCAAGGAATTGTGTTCACACATAGGCGAAAGTTGTTTGCAGTTTAGAAACGGTTTAATGGCAAGCATGGCCAATTATAATGTGCCAAGTCATCAGTCAGCAATAAATGGTTTACCACCAGATTTAATGCCTCGCCAAAACAGTAACCTTGAATGTTGAAATTAAAACTGTACGCCTGTGAAAAATTATGACGCTGTTGTCAACGAAGTAAAGTCGTTATAATTTTTGTAATAATAATTAAAATACTACTGACACTTTTGATGCCTCCTCTTAAACGACAGTGATTACAATTCTGCCCTTTAACCATCTCTGTGCATTGAAGTGTGATATATTTCTATTTTTAATTAAACATATGTTCCTAGCTGATAATGTCGAGTCCAGTGAATGATGTCAAGATGATATTCAGCAGCTCAACCCAAGAGCTGATATGTTATGTTATGTTTTTTTAAACTTAACCTTTATTTAACTAGGCAAGTCAGTTAAGAACAAATTCTTATTTTACAATGACGGCCTATCCCGGATGACGCTGGGCCAATTGTGCACCCTCCTTATGGGACTCCCAATCACGGCCGGTTGTGATACAGCCTGGAATTGAACCAGGGTCTGTAGTGACGTCTTTGGCACTGAGAAGCAGTGCCTTAGACTGCTGCACCACTCAGGAGCCCAAATGTAGCATTCTAACAAGAAAAGCTATATTGAGACACAGGTAGAGAGAAGAGCAGGTAGGGAGAAGTTCCATATTATTATTTTTCCATGCCTGGGAAAAAAAACAAGGCATGGTGTGATCATTCAGGTTATGAGGCATTTGATAAGGCCATAAAATGGGCAACTGTTGTCTTTGACTGGCTAACATCAACCAATAAACAATTGGGACTCATTATAGAGAAAGAGGTACTGGAATGCCCTTCCAAAGCTATTGTTTACTTATGCAGTTTAAGCGTGGATTTGCACATCTCTGGTTATGATTACTGTGTGTGTATGTGTGTGTGTGTTGCTGCATGTGTGTATGCGCCCGTGGGTGTGTGAGTGTGCGTGTGTGGGACAGGAATAAGCCACACCTCACCTGACCTTTATGTTCCAGCGGATAGTGTTGCAATAGGTCAATGAGACCTTTGCGGAAGCTGTCTTAATGACAATAGGCTGTTTAACAGGCTTTACACAGGCCAGTCACTCCTGAAAAAACAAAGGATCTGCCACTCTCTCTGTGAGGCTCTGCCCAAGCCTTCTACTCTCTTTGTGTGTTCTCTACCCTGCCCTTCCCTCTCGCTCCCTACACTCTGTCTCTGTCTCTCTCTCTGTGTCTCTCTCTGTGTCTCTGTCTCTCTCTCTCTCTCGCTCTCTCTCGCTCTCTCTCGCTCTCTCACACATGCTCTCTCTTTCTCTCCCCCCCTCCCTCTACTCTCTCTGCCTCCTTGCACTCCTTCCTCCCCTATAACCTCTCATTTCTCCACTCTTTTCCACCACTGTGATATTTCTTACTTTCTGTCAAAATTCTCAGTCCCTGAAATCAAATGTTTTTTTTTTTTAATGTCCCAAATGAAAAATATGCGAGACTCCCCTTGCTGCCACACTCGTAACTTGCTCTTGCTGAGGATGACACGTCTCTGAACTTGACATTTACTTCTAATACCGTATGTGTTTTCACTTCATCCATGATTTATTTAAATGAAGTTTCAATGAGTGGGACGTTGCTTTTCATATGTGAATTTTTTCATTGTTGTACAACACAGTTGAATGATACAGTACATGCACTTTATTTGCTATACAGGTCACAGAATCACCCACGCATGCACACGAATGTTGAAACACACACACATGCTCACTTGCATGCGCACACATACACACACACACACACACTGTCACGCCCTGACCTTTAGAGAGCCTTTTTATTTCTCTATTTGGTTAGGTCAGGGTGTGATTTGGGTGTGCTTTCTATGTTCTATATTTCTTTGTTTTTGGCCGAGTGTGGTTCCCAATCAGAGGCAGCTGTCTATTGTTGTCTCTGATTGGGAGTCATACTTAGGCAGCCTGTTTTGCCACCTTAGTTTGTGGGATGTTGTATTTGTACAGCTCTGTGTAGCCTACCGAACGCTACGTTCGTTTTCCTTTTGTTGTTTTTGGGTGTTCATTTTGAATAAAGATCATATGTATGCCTACCACGCTGCACCTTGGTCCGATCATTTCGACGAGCGTAACAGAACATCCCACCAAAGGACCAAGCAGTGTGGACAGGAGGACTGGACATGGGAGGAGATTTTAGACGGGAGAGATCCCTGGGCGCAGGCTGGAGAGTCTCACCGTCCAAGGGAGGAGATAGAAGCAGCAATAGCGGAACGGCGAGGATACGACGAATTAGAGGAACGGCAACTGTACAAGGGGTCACGGCTAGCACGGAAGCCCGAGAGGCAGCTCCAAAAACGTTTTTTTGGGGGGGCACACGGGGTGATTGGTGGAGTCAGGGTTTAGACCTGAGCCAACTCCCCATGCTTACCTTGGGGAGCGTGTGACCGGTCGGGCACCGTGCTATGCGGTGATGCGCACCATGTCTCCAGTGCGCAGTCACAGCCCGGTGCGCTATATTCCAGCTCCCCGCATCGGCCGGGCTAGAGTGGGCATCCAGCCAGGACGGATGGTGCCGGCTCAGCGCTCCTGGACTCCAGTGCGTCTCTTCGGCCCAGGATATCCTGCACCGGCTCTGCGCACTGTGTCTCCGGTGCACCTGCACAGCCCAGTGCGTCCTGTGCTAGCGCCCCGCATTTGCCGGGCGAAAGTAACCATCCAGCCAGGACGGGTTGTGCCAGCTCTAGGCTTGAGACCTCCAGTGCGCCTCCACGGCCCATTGTATCCGGTGCCTGCTCCATGGACCAGGCTTCCAGTGCATCTCCCCGGTCCGGAGCCTCCAGCGACGGTCCCCGGTCCGGAGCCTCCAGCGACGGTCTGTGGTCCAGAGTCTCCAGCGACGGTCTGCGGTCCAGAGCCTCCAGCGACGGTCTGTGGTCCAGAGCCTCCAGCGACGGTCTGCGGTCCAGAGCCTCCAGCGACGGTCTGTGGTCCAGAGCCTCCAGCGACGGTCTGCGGTCCAGAGCCTCCAGCGACGGTCTGTGGTCCAGAGTCTCCAGCGACGGTCCCCGGTCCGGAGCCTCCAGCGACGGTCCAGACTCTCCAGCGACGATCTGCAGTCCAGGGCCTCCAGCGACGGTCTGCGGTCCAGAGCCTCCAGCGACGATCTGCAGTCCAGGGCCTCCAGCGACGATCTGCAATCCGGAGTCTTCAGCGACGAGCTGCAGTCCGGAGCCTCCAGCGGTGGTTCCCAGCTCAGAGCCTCCGGCGATGATCCACGGTCCGGTTCCTCCGGCAACGTTTCACGGTCCGGAGTCTCTGGCGACGATCCACGATCCGGTTCCACGGAAGCGGAGGGATCAGCGTGCGGAGCGGGGGCTACGTCCCGAACCGGAGCCGCCACCGAGGAAAGATGCCCACCCAGACCCTCCCCTATAGAGTCAGGTTTTACGGCCGGAGTCCGCTCCTTTGGGGGGTGGGGTACTGTCACGCCCTGACCTTAGAGAGCCTTTTTATTTCTCTATTTGGTTAGGTCAGGGTGTGATTTGGGTGTGCTTTCTATGTTCTATATTTCTTTGTTTTTGGTCGAGTGTGGTTCCCAATCAGAGGCAGCTGTCTATCGTTGTCTCTGATTGGGAGTCATACTTAGGCAGCCTGTTTTGCCACCTTAGTTTGTGGGATGTTGTTTTTGTACAGCTCTGTGTAGCCTACCGAACGCTACGTTCGTTTTCCTTTTGTTGTTTTTGGGTGTTCATTGTTAATAAAGATCAAATGTATGCCTACCACGCTGCACCTTGGTCCGATCATTTCGACGAGCGTAACACCCACACAGTTTAGCAGATTGATTGTAAGACTCGATGCAATTGCACATCTGTAAAGCTCTAAAAACACAGGCAATTAGTAAGAGGTAAAAAATGTCAATAAACAGAAATGAGATGTTTAATCCAATGTACTTCTCATTTTAACTGTTCTACATCACATCTGTTTTGTGTAGAGACAAGATAAGTCAACAGTCATCATAATTCAGACTTTCTTACTTTTTTTTCCCGAGGCTGGCCTCAGAACTGAAGGAGTGTTGTCATGGCAACTAAAGCCTCCATATTCCCCTCTCAGTCTCCCCCTCTCTTCTTCCTGTGCCCCCACTCTTGCTCTTTCTCATTGATGTAATGTATTAAAATGTGTTCTCTTTTGTGCCCAGTGTGTTTAGACAGCATTTGTGACTTTCTGCACAACTGCAGAAAAACACAGCCTGGCTGCTTTGGAAATGCATCTCTCTATTCTATTTGACAAGAATATTTGGCTAGAAATAGAATATTATTGTCTTCAGGGCATGTGTTGTGTGAATAGATTTTTGTTGTGTGTGTGTGTGACCGTCTTTTGTTGTGAGGGTAAAGAGGGAATGGGAGTCTGTGGGAGAAAATGCAGCAACTAGCTTTGAGTCAGACACAAACAACTAGCATGATGAAAAATACATTATGAATCTGTTTTTTGTGATGGTACTGTAAATAGCACCAGAAGTTCTTCCCCAACACAGGGAGTTGGCAGCACCACATCTCCCTCCTTTAGACTTAGAGCAAACTAGGAGTTCTAGAATGCGAACACATTCTGACTGTTCTGATTGACCCCAGAAACCAATGAGTTGGGCCAGAGCCAGCCTACATGATGACGTTATCAGCTTTGATACTCTGATTGGTTAGAGACGATCCAATCCCTGAGGAATTTGTTTTGTACAACACTCCTCATTTTGAAATCACAAAAATGACTTCTAGAATGGCATATTCCGACTGAATGTATGTAGCATCAATAAAGCAGCAAAATAAAATTAAAAGGTGAGTCGTCAGGCAATCTCTTTGCAGTTCATATTGCACTACATGACCAAAAAGTATGTGGACACCTGCTTGTCGAACATCTCATTCCAGAATCATGGGGTAAAAATGGAGTTGGTCCACCCTTTGCTGCTGTAACACCCTCCACTCTTCTGGGAAGGCTTTCCACTAGATGTTCAAACATTGCTGCATGGACTTACTTCCATTCAGCCACCTGAGCATTAGTGAGCTCGGGCACTGATGTTGGGCAATTAGGCCTGGCTCACAGTCAGCATTCCAATTCATCCCAAAGGTGTTTGATGAGTTTGAGGTCAGGGCTCTGTGCAAGCCAGTCAAGTTCTTCCACACCGATCTTGACAAACCATTTCTGTCTGGACCTCGCTTTGTGCATGGGGGCATTGTCATGCTGAAACAGGAATGGGCCTTCCCCAAACTGTTGCCACAAAGTTGATTTTGTGGCAACAGTTGGGCACTTGATTGTCTAGAATGTAATTTGTATGCTGTAGTGTTAAGCTTTTCCTTCACTGGAACTAAGGAGACTATCCCGATCCATGAAAAATACCCCCAGACCATTATTCCTCCTCCACCAAACTTTACAGTTGGCATTATGCATTGGGGCAGGTAGCGTTCTCCTGGCATCCGTCAAACCCAGATTCGTCAGATGGTGAAGCATGATTCATCACTTCAGAGAACGTGTTTCCACTGCTCCAGAGTACAATGGCGGCAAACTTTACACCACTCCATCCGACGCTTGGCATTGCACATGCTGATCTTAGACCTGTGTGCAGCTACTCGGCCGTGGAAAGCCATTTCATGAAGCTCCAGACGAACAGTTCTTGTGCTGACGTTGCTTCCAGATGCAGTTTGGAACTCGGTAGTGAGTGCTGCAACCGAGGACAGATGATTTTGTTTGCGCTACACGCTTCAGCACTCATTCTGTGAGCTTGTGTGGCCTACCACCTGTCATTAATGGGTGTGGCAGAAATAGCCGAATCCACTAATTTGAAGGAGTGTCTACATACTTTTGTATATATAGTGTATAGTGTATATCAGCAACACAATGGCTACAACCGCTATCCATTTTGTTTTGGGAGGTTAAGGTGGTGTGTAATCATCAAGTCCTTGACAAGTCGAATCAAGTGTTTTTTTTGTTCGGGGCTACAACAACAAAAATGTATGCTATTGGTACTCAAAAACCAGAGCTTGGAAACATTGTTTTACAGTACAGTATCCTTCACATTGAGTTTTTTCTATAAACAGCCATCATCGTCATCCCTCCTCCTCATTCTCAGCCATGACCCCGAACATCACCCTCCCACATCCACACTCACACCCCAGTCAGAGAGAGACATACAACCTACATCCTCCAGGGGAATAGTCCTTCCTTAACAATTGACTCACCAGCAGCATGGAAGTGCACCAAGGTATTTATCTTTATACCGAGGTATTTACAAGGTCTGTATTTATAAACCTGACGTCAAATACAGTACGTTCCATTCCATCCACAAGGAATTCAATTAATGTGTCCCCACAATCCCTCTTGTACAAAGACGCTACAAATAGAGCTTTGATTTCTGACGGCAAAGCCGTCGCCAGTACAATACAATAGCCCTGTTGTCCCTCCAGTCTTAAGCCTTCTGCTACTATTCCTTCCTTGTGTAATAAATTGGTCTTAAATACTTTTACCAGGGTAATGCTGATTGGGCACATGTCCCCGAGTGAGGCCGGAGGAGAGGAAAACAGAGGAGAGGCAAACTAATAATGAGCGCTCCAGAGATCTGTATACCTCCATCCCTCCCTCCTACAGAGTGCCTGAATAGTGGCACTGTATTCCATTTCTCCGGACCTAATTGCTACTTAATTAAACACCTCTCTGTGTGTGTGTGTGTACCCTTGGAGCCATGTGCAGTAGGCTCCCTCGCACACAACCACTTGGCGAGAACCTGCCAGCTCCCCCAAATTGGATCACAGTCTCTTCAATTGGAATCGGTGTTGAAATATCGAAGAGATTGGAAGGCTGTCAGGGAGCAGAATCAAGGCATTAAACATAGCATCTGTGCAGGTCCAGACCAGGCCTTCCCTATGGTAACAAAAAAGAAAGAGGGAGGACAGTGGGAAGAAGAAGAGACAGGAGGAGAGGAGGATGATGTGAGGCTAGGGGCACGTATGCCCGGTGCACACCATATGTGTATGCGTGTGTGTGTGTGTGTGTGTGTGTGTGTGTGTGTGTGTGTGTGTGTGTGTGTGTGTGTGTGTGTGTGTGTGTGTGTGTGTGTGTGTGTGTGTGTGTGTGTGTGTGTGTGTGTGTGTGTGTGTGTGTGTGTGTGTGTGTGTGTGTGAGAGAGAGAGAGAACTAGAGAGATAGAGAGACGCATTTGTCCTGTTTGACTAACATGAACCTGATAGAGAGACGCATTTGTCCTGTTTGACTAACATGAACCTCCACTTAGATTGGACTTGGACACCTGTCCACAAGCTGTCGTCTCTCCCTGTGTCAGTCTCTCCCTCTCTATCTCCCTTCTCTCATTCTTTCCCTCCCTGACTTTCTCTTGTTCTTTTTTTCTTTCCCTCCCTCATCTCTATCTCTTTCTCTTAGTTTTGTGTACAGCTCTGTGCTATGTTGCAATTTTTTGGGGTGTCTTCCTGTGGCACACTTGCCTTGTTGTCTTCAGTGAAATTGGTTTGCTGATGCCAATATTATCTTCAAGTGGGCTCCCTACCCTCCGGATAGGGAAATGCTGGGGAAATCAGTGGACATCCACGCAGCATTGAAGCCTTGCTTTGCTGTTGTCAACACAGATACAAAATCTGAGTCATGCATAGAAATCAGCTTACAGGCCCAAATCGTTATATTCCCCCCTTACATAATCGTCACAACGTATTGCACAGTAAAAAGAAAGTGGCGGTTCAAGGGGGATACAAGTGTTCTGTGGTTTGATCTGGAATTAAACAAGGTATTGACATGAGGAACAGTGACAAGTTTACTGTACAGCCTGCCTGCCTGCCTGATGAGGATAGGTGCATTGAGCTGTAGAGGATTCTTCAACCCGAGTTCCATTGTTGATGTGGTTTGCCAACACACCGACCTGCTTTGCTGTTCCACACAGAGACATGCATAAGAAAGCATGAGACTTCAACATTATGCTGCTGGGATTACCAGGGCCATCTGGGCTGAGCATACATACAGATATACATACAGTCAGAGGCCTCGCACACGAGTAGTCCCTTCGCATCTCATCCTCCTCATTTCTCTACCTTCCTTTCTTTCCTCACTTTTCTCTCGGTCACTTCTCTCTTTCACTCGGTCACTCATGCTCCCGACATTTTGTTTATCCTGTCATATCTACACTCATCCACCCCTATGTACCCAGCCTCTTGTTTGCCTCCTCCCACCCTGCCTCACTATGTCACCTTACACCCTACCTGTCTCTCACCTGTCTCTCACAAGTCATAGCTCTCCATTGGCTTTGGTACAGTGTCCTGGGTTTAGGCAACAGCAGATGGGGGTGAGGTGACTATATTAAGCAGGTACATACTGTACGTCCATGGATGACCCTCCACGCTAGTTCTTCCTCTGTGTGTGTGTGTGTGTGTGTGTGCATTCATGTCTGTGCGTGTGTGTGTATTCATGACTGTGCGTGTGTGTGCTGCTACTGCTGCCGTTGCTCTGTGTTTAGTTACCTGGCGTTACCGTTCACCGTGCAGCGAGGAGAGAGGGTAGCACTTTGAAGCCACATAGCCCCCCCTCGCTGAGCAAGCAAGATTTGTTTACTTAGTTTAAATATCACGCCAAAAGCCCTAAACAGACCTTCGAACACAGCTCCCCTCTGAAAGTGCCCCTAGTACTGTGGCATTGACTCAGGACACATGGTTAAGGGGCTGTGAAATCTCTCTCTCTCCTACTCTCTGCCACTCTCTCTCTTTCTCTTCTCGTCTCTCTCTCGCTTTCTCTCTCTCTCTGTGGCTGCTGTTGAGGGATAGGCCCGCAGTGTAGAGCAGAGCAGAGGGGGCCTAGTTTGATTAGGCAGGATGATGCAGACTACAAGGCTCTCAGCGAACCCAGCTGTCAGTCTGCTGTCTGTCTAAAGCCCGGATGACCCGGACTCTGTCTAGTCTGTCTCCTTATTCAGCATCCGATGAGTGAAGAGCGTTACCGGGAGCGTTGGTCTCATGGTTGCTCTATACTTAGCTACTTAACTTAAGAAGAGAGGAAATAAATGAGCTAACAGAGCAGGATGAGGAGAAGAGGTTTGCTATTGCGAGGAGAGGGGAGACAGGGGGAGACGGTTTCAAACGCGGTCGAGTCTTTGCTGGTTAATTACGTGTGTCGTCGGCAATTATTGGAAAGCCATTAATGTCAAGATGAACAGTGTGTCTGTACTTTATTCACCCTGGAGCATTGTGTAGAAGGGCTGTGCGAAAAGAGACGACAGAGTAATCTACTGCATCGATCCAGCAGCGCCACTATGCTACGAACACTGATTTGGGAAAGTTAAAAGTGATGGGAGTCCCACAGCTCATTTTCAAACAAACTAACATGTTGCAATCTCGGAATCTATCTTTGTTTACGGCAGGGGAAAAGTATCGAGAAGAAAGAACATACGCCTACGTTTTAAGAAATGTACAGTTGCAAAGATTACCTTTTGGGGGGGGGGGTATGTCGTCAATCGACATCAATAAGTCCATTTGTTTTTTCTTAAGGCTATATGGAAAATAGAGAAAACACATCATGTCGTGGAAACAAATTATTAAAGCAATCAAACTTTTTGTGCTCTAAGGTACCTTTCCTACTCTTCCTGAGAGGAAAAATGTCCGTTTAATGCGCTTTGACAGTATAGTGTGTTTGAGTCTTTACTATCTTAATGAGATGGAACTGTTTGCCGAAACTCATCAGCCGCTCTCCGTTCTTATCTCTTCCCTTCCTTCATTTCTCTTCCCTTCTGCCCAACTTCCCTCCTTCTGCCCAACTTCCCTCCTTCTGCCCAACTTCCCTCCTACTGCCCAACTTCCCTCCTTCTGCCCAACTTCCATCCTACTGCCCAACTTCCCTCCTTCTGCCCAACTTCCCTCCTTCTGCCCAACTTCCCTCCTTCTGCCCAACTTCCCTCCTTCTGCCCAACTTCCCTCCTACTGCCCAACTTCCCTCCTACTGCCCAACTTCCCTCCTTCTGCCCAACTTCCTTCCTACTGCAGCTGTTCCTGTTTCTGTAAAAAACATGAAATGCTCCAGCATGGTTCCGGCTCGCCTCTGGCTTCCTCTAGTCTGGGGTCAGAGTTGTTGTTGATCTCGGAGATGCAACGTACGGTGTCTGTTGTGATGCTACGGCGTGCTGTTCTTCCTCAAGCACGTCTCAACAGTGTGTCCTCATCTGTAATGTTCATCTTGGGAGTAGGAGAGAAAAAAAAGAGACAGACTAAAACCGAGTCAGCGCTACGGCTGTGTAAGCACTCGTCTCTCACGTCAGGGGAAGAGGTGCGGCGACGATGACAGTCGCAAGCTGTGGACTCCTCTTCCAGGGTCGGAGATTATCTGCTGCATTCTGGGTAGTCTGAGACAGGTACTGCTGGTGCTTTCCATTGTGAAAACGCCACCTATTTCCCCCGTGTGGCGAGACGTCAGTTTGATATTTGTTCTGGATGGAAGAGCAGGCACACACAAATAATCACAAACACATGCTTGTACGCGCACACACAGAAGTAAAGATATGGTAGACATTCAATTATTCATGTGCAGACATTCAAAACTTACATCCCTTTTTTCCACACGCACATACACTATATATACAAAAGTATGTGGACACCTCTTCAAATTTGTGTACTCTGTTATTTCAGCCACACCCTTTGCTGACAATTGAGCACACAGCCATTCAATCTCCATAGACAAACATTGGCAGTTGAGTGGCCTTACTGAAGAGCTCAGTGACTTTCAACTTGCTGCAACACGTTTCCAGTTTGTTAAATATCTGTCCTGCTAGAGCTTCCCGGTCAACTGTAAGTGTTGTTATTGTGAAGTGGAAACGTCTAGGAGCAACAACGGCTCAGCCGTGAAGTGGTAGGCCACACAAACTCCCAGAACGGGACTGCCAAGTGCTGAAGCGCATAGTGCGTAAAAATCGTCTGTCCTCGATTGCAACACTCACTACCGAGTTCCCAACTGCCTCTGGAAGCAACGTCAGCACAAGAACTGTTCGTCAGGAGCTTCATGAAATGTTTTTCCATGGCCGAGCAGCCGCACCCAAGCCTATGATCACCATGCGCAATGCCAAGCGTTGGTTGAAGTGGTGAAAAGCTTGCCGCCATTGGACTCTGGAGCAGTGGAAACGCGGAGTGATGAATCACGCTTCACCATCTGGCAGTCCAACAGACGAATCTGGGTTTGGCGGATGCTAGGAGAACGCTACCTGCCCCAATGCATAGTGCCAACTGTAAAGTTTGGTGGATGAGGAATAATGGTCTGGGGCTGTTTTTCATGGTTCGGGCTAGTGAAGGGAAATCTTAACGCCACAACATACGTTGACATTCTAGACGATTCTGTGCTTCCAACTTTGTGGCAACAGTTTGGGGAAGGCCCTTTCCTGTTTCAGCATGACAATGCCCCCCGTGCACAAAGCGAGGTCCATACAAAAATGGTTTGTCGATATCGGTGTGGAAGAACTTGACTGGCCTGCACAGAGTCCTGACCTCCACCCCATCTAACACCTTTGGGGTGAATTGGAATGCTGACTGTGAGCCAGGCCTAATTGCCCAACATCAGTTCCCAACCTGACTAATGCTCTTGTGGCTGAATGGAAGCAAGTTCCGGCAGCAATGTTTCAACATTTAGTGGAAAGTCTTCCCCCGAAGCGTGGGGGCTGTTATAGGAGGAAAAGGAGGGACCAACTCTATGTTAATGCCATCATTTTGGAATGAGATGTTCGACAAGCAGGTGTCCACATACTTTTGGTCATTTTATCAGATCTCAGGATAAGACCCAGATGCAGACAGCTGGAGTCACAGTTTATTGTGACAGAATAGCAGGCAGGCTCGGGGTCAGGACAGGCAGAGGTTCGTAAACGGGTCAAAGTCAGGCAGGTACAGAACGGCTCGGGGTCAAGGAAGGCAGAATGATCAGTAGCTGGGAAACTAGGAAACAGAACTTGAGAAAGCAGGGCGATGGGAAAACACGCTGGTAAGACCTGACAAGACGAACTGGCAACAGACAAACGGAGAACACTTGTATAAATACACTGGGGATAATGAAGAAGATGGGGGACACCTGGAGGGGGGTGGAGACAAGCTCAAAGACAGGTGAAACAGATCAGGGTGTGACACATTTAGTGTAATTGCATAATATTTGCATTTATGACAGACACATGAAAGTAAACATATAAACATGCAAATAAACACACAAAAACACTCACGTGCATGCATGTACACATATATGCAACACACACAGAACCACACATTGACAAACACACAAAGCCCCCCTGTCCACACACAGCCCGGACAAGAGCAAGCACCATCACCCACACACACAGGCTCAGGGTCACCCTTTATTTCTGGAGGAAGCAGTCAGAGACTAAATGCAGGTTGTCACTGAGGCGCACAATAAGCCAAAGCTCCTTCTCCTCCAGAAAACATTGCTTTCACAGAGAGGAGAGAGTGAGAAAAAGACGCCACAGCAAGGCATCCAGCCAGCTCCCGTCAACACCACGTGTCACTGACCATGGCAGAGAACAAGGTGACATAGTATCTTCATAGAAATCCTAATAGTCACAGACATCAATGCACACCACTGTGATTGTTTTTGAAAGCCACAAGGTTTTTAGGGTATATTACGGTAACTCAAATTCGGAAGACTTTCTTACGAATTTGAGTAATGATATTTAAGGCTTTTTGGAGCGAAACATCGAATGATGTTGTTTTTAGTTTTAAGTCAATTAAAGCGGTGTGTGTTGGTAGAGATTTGTTTTATTTGTTTGGGAAACACTGTGTGATTACGGAACTAAAACATTTGCTCATTCAATTATGTATGAACGGCGTTGCTGCTGAGTTGTGGAGTAGTTTGAACAGATTTTGTTCAAACTTCAACTAGAAGCAGACAGGGAAGCATCGGTATCCGGCTCGTCCTCTGTTTCTTCTGAGGGCGCAACCATCTGTCAAACACACCACTCTCTGTTCTCCTCTGTTACTCCAAACGTTCTCCTTTCTTTCCTCTTTTTCTTTTTGAAAAGCTATCATATCAAATGCTCTCTTTCCTTCCCTTTCCCCCTCTCCTGATCTCACCCGCGTTCACTCTCTCCCTCCTCTTTTTTCTACCCTTTTGTTTCTGTCATCTATCCTTGTTTTTCCTCTCGCTCTCTCTCTGTCCCTGCTGCTCTCCCTTCCTCTCCTTTTCTCTCTCTCAGTCTTCCTCATTTCTTCTCTGTCATCCCTCTTTGCCTCCCTCTGTGCTCATGTGTGGTAAGGGCAGGGTATTACCATGGTGAAAATCAAGCATTTCATCAAACACCTGTGTTTTCCACTGAGAGGCGATGGTTAGGCTGCATTTCAGCTCCAGTGCATTTTCCTCCTTCGGAAGGACAGGCATTTCTTGTTATTCATGAGATTCAGTGCAGGTTGCCTGTGTTTTTCGTCCAGGAGAACAATCCAATACCTATCTTAAGGATATCATGTAATGGCAGAAAAATAAGAGTAGGGGAGAATGGGGTAAGTTGAGCCACCCTTGTTTCTAGGAAACCATACACAAAATGTATAATTTGACCAAATATTTAGGAAGAAATCATCATTTCATGGAGTCCGTGAAGGAAGAAACCACATGACAGAAACAGATTTTCACCAAGTGAAATGAATTTATTGCGTTAGAGGTTTCACGATGCTTGTATCTAAACAAAATAAGATCATTTTAAGATTGTTCTATACATCAGTTGGGGTCTCTAAGCTTCAATGTGAGGTCCTAAACCTAGCATGAAATTGCATCTTTGTAGCTGTGTGGGGTAAGTTGAGCCAATGACCATGGGGTAAGTTGAGCCAATGACCATGGGGTAGGTTGAGCCAATAACCATGGGGTAGGTTGAGCCAATGACCATGGGGTAGGTTGAGCCATTGACCATGGGGTAAGTTGAGCCAATGACCATGGGGTAGATTGAGCCAATGACCATGGGGTAGGTTGAGCCAATGACCATGGGGTAGGTTGAGCCAATGACCATGGGGTAGGTTGAGCCAATGACCATGGGGTAAGTTGAGCCAATGACCATGGGGTAGATTGAGCCAATGACCATGGGGTGGGTTGAGCCAATTACCATGGGGTAGGTTCAGCCAATGACCATGGGGTAAGTTGAGCCAATGACCATGGGGTAGGTTGAGCCAATGACCATGGGGTAGGTTGAGCCAATGACCATGGGGTAGGTTGCGCCAATGACCATGGGGTAGGTTGAGCCAATGACCATGGGGTAGGTTGAGCCAATGACCATAGGGTAGGTTGAGCCAATGACCATGGGGTAGGTTGAGCCAATGACCATGGGGTAAGTTGAGCCAATGACCATGGGGTAGGTTGAGCCAATGACCATGGGGTAGGTTGAGCCAATGACCATGGGGTAGGTTGAGGATATGTATAGGGGTAAGGTGACTAGGCATCAGATTATATGAATAACGAAGTGGCAGCATATATGAAGATTGTATGTGAGTGTGTGTGTAGAGTCAGTATGAATGTGTGTGCGTGTTATGTGTGTGTGAGCCAATGAAGTGTGTGTTGGAGTGTCAGTGTGAGTGAGTGTGTAGAGTCCTGTGAGTGTGCATAGAGTCAATGCAAAAATGTCAATGCAGATAGTCTGTGTAGCGATTTTGTTAGCTATTTAGCAGTCTTACGGCTTGGGGATAGAAGCTGTTCAGGAGGATGTTGATGTCAGACTTATTGCTCCAGGACCGCTTGCCGTGAGGAAGCAGAGAGAAGTTGGTCCAATACAGATTATTGTATGAGACAATATAGAAACCTTTTTGAGAAAGATTTTATTGAGTAAACATATTTATGGGTTTATTTTAATTTAGAAAATGTTATTTGCTGTAAAAATCGAAATGTAGCGATTTTAAGGGTGTGTCTTTAGATTTGGGGTGGGGTGGCAAGAATTTTTTGCAAAAAAAATTGGGTGCCCAGAAATTCTGGTGGAAAAAATGGGGTCCCCGCTGAAAAAGTTTGAATAGAACCATCAAAGCCTAGAGTGCAGGAGGCCAATAGATTTACATGCGATTGGTTTTTTGATCGCTGTCGGATCTGCAGGGAACGATGATGTCACTTAGTGTTTTCAGTGATGCTGAGATGAACACTGCCAGTTGACTGACAGGATGATTCCTCATACATAATTAGCACAGGAGTCCAGGCCTCCCCCTCCTCCCTCTTCTTCTTATCCCTACTCTCCATCCCTCCACCCCCTTCTCCTCCTCCCTCTCTTTTCTGCTTCCCAGACCATGTTTCAAATTAGTGTGCAAATATGTCCCTTGGAAATGCTGCTTCTGTTTGAAGTGGTTTCTCTCTCTCTCTCTCTTTCTCTCTCTCCCCCTCTTTTTTCCAAAAATAATTCAGCCTTTAGCCAAAAGCTCATCAAAGCTGTCTTTATTCTCTTCCTGTTCCTGGAAAGGTGGAGTTTTGCTAGCCGTGCCCTAGTGAGTCATGCTCTCCTGTCTTGTGTGTCATCACTGTCTGCGTGGGCGATAGCCATTTTGTGATTCAGATCTCGGCTCCCTTAGCGCGGCAGCCATACGTGAAACTGGAAGTTACAAGGTAGAGATTGATGAGGAACGATGGTGGCTTCTTCTCCAGCTATCAACTTGGACAGGAAGAGACTGGAGTGACACGGGGGAACAGGCCCACTGACACGCCTTGACATCCCTGTCAACAGCAGGTGTGCTGATTTCAGGGCTGTTGTGTGAAACCGCAACATGTTGGCAGTGGCCAATGAGTGTCTTGGTATTTTTCCGGATGGACTATCTCTTACAAGGATAGCCACACATTTTTCAATTATAATTGAAATAAATACACAAATGATAAGTTATCATCTTTTGTCTAAATGGAAAAACCTCACAGAGGGAGAATGAGAGCACAAGAGCACGAAAGAGCAGGGGTGGTGGCTGAAGATGATGAATGGAGGAGAGAGAGGGACAAGGAGGAGGAAGAGGGACAAGGAGGAGGAAGAGGAAAAATGCTCTGGAGCCCAGGTCTCTAATGACTCATGGGTAGATTCGGCCCACGGAGGAACGCTAGAAATTCACAGTGATAAATGACTCAATTTGAACTGCTTCAATTAGAAAGTAAACTTTGCATGCTTATTTAGTGGAGAACTGGGATATCGCACAAAACACAACCAGAGGGAAAGACACAAAAAAGAGAAAGGCCTCACCTCCAGAGCAGTGGTTCCCAGACTGTAGGGGGGGGCTATTGTAATAGGAGAATGCACAAGGTACAATTACGAAATAGGGAAGTGCATCATCAGTTTTCCTCTTGTCGTGTTAGTCGTTGCAGACCTTAGAGAACATTGTATGTGTTGTCAGAAATGTCCTGATCAACTAGCCCATGTCAGCTAACATTTTGTAGCTAGGTTTTTTACCCTATTGATTTTGTTGTAATGTTTGAGTCATTCATATCACATGAACACACATAAGACATGGCAAAATACTGTATGTAGAATTGCAGGAAATTAGCTTTAAAACGGCAAAATGCTCCCTTCACCATATGACAAAATGCAAGGGGGGGGGGGGGGGGTGCAGGATGTTCCCCATTGTTGGAAGGGGGGCCTGAGTGAAAAAGTCTAGGAACCGCTGTCCTAGAACACTGTAATAGAGAGGGTTGGCTGAACGTTTAAAACCTTGAGAAAAACAATAGCTCCGGGTGTCCACTAGGTACAGATCTAGAATCAGCTTCCCTTCCCCCAATGCTATCTTAACCATTATTGGGGAAAAAGCTAAATCCAATATCAGCGTCTAGAGGAAAGTTCACCCTCCACCAATTCAACACAGCAGCTCCACGAGATTCAGCTCAGGGGTCCAAACTCATCTACATGTTCAAACTTGACATACCGTTGAATTCGGGAAGTTTACATACACCTTAGCCAAATACATTTAAATTCAGTTTTTCACAATTCCTGACATTTAATCCTAGTAAAAATTCCCTGTCTTAGGTCAGTTAGTATCACCACTTTATTTTAAGAATGTGAAATGTCAGAAAAGTAGTAGAGAGAATGATTTATTTCAGCTTTTAAATCTTTCATCACATTCCCAGTGGGTCAGAAGTTTACATACACTCAATTAGTATTTGGTAGCATTGCCTTTAAATTGTTTCACTTGGGTCAAACATTTTGGGTAGCCTTCCACAAGCTTCCCACAATAAGTTGGGTGAATGTTGGCCCATTCCTCCTGACAGAGCTGGTGTAACTGAGTCAGGTTTGTAGGCCTCCTTGCTCGCACACGCTTTTTCAGTTCTGCTCACAATTTTTTTATAGGATTGAGGTCAGGGCTTTGTGATGGCCACTCCAATAAGTTGACTTTGTTGTCCTTAAGCCATTTTGCCACAACTTTGGACGTATGCTTGGGGTCATTGTCCATTTGGAATACCCATTTGAGACCAAGCTTTAACTTCCTGACTGATGTCTTGAGATGTTGCTTCCATATATCCACGTAATTTCCCTTCCTCATGAAGCCATCTATTTTGTGAAGTGCACCAGTCCCTCCTGCAGCAAGGCACCCCCACAACATGATGCTGCCACCCCGCGCTTCACGATTGGGATGGTGTTCTTCGGCTTGCAAGCCTACCCCTTTTTCCTCCAAACATAACGATGGTCATTATGGCCAAATAGCTCTATTTTTGTTTCATCAGACCAGAGGACATTTCTCCAAAAAGTATGATCTTTGTCCCCATGTGCAGTTGCAAACCATAGTCTGGCTTTTTATGGTGGTTTTGGAGCAGTGGCTTCTTCCTTGCTGAGCGTCCTTTCAGGTTATGTCGATACAGGACTCGTTTTACTGTGGATATAGATACTTTTGTACCTGTTTCCTCCAGCATCGTCACAAGGTCCTTTGCTGTTGTTCTGGGATTGATTTGCACTTTTCGCACCAAAGTACGTTCCTCTCTAGCAGACAGAACGCATCTCCTTCCTGAGCGGTATGACAGCTGCGTGGTCCCATGGTGTTTATACTATTGTTTGTACAGATGAATGTGGTACCTTCAGGCATTTGGAAATTACTCCCAAGGATGAACCAGACTTGTGGAGGTCTCCAATGTGTTTTCTGAGGTCTTGGCTGATTTCTTTTGATTTTCCTATGATGTCAAGCAAAGAAGCACTGAGTTTGAAGGTAGTCCTTGAAGTACATCCAAAGGTACTCAAATTATGTCAAGAAGAAGCATCTAAAGCCATGACATAATTTTCTGGAATTTCCCAAGCTGTTTAAAGCCACAGTCAACTTAGTGTATGTAAACGTCTGACCCACTGGAATTGTGATACAGTGAATTATAAGTGAAATAATCTGTCTGTAAACAATTGTTGGAAAAATGACTTGTGTCATGCACAAAGTAGATGTCCTAACCGACTTGCCCAAAACTATAGTTTGTTAACAAGACATTTGTGGAGTGGTTGAAAAACAAGTTTTAATGACTCCAACATAAGTGTATGTAAACTTCTGACTTCAAAGTCCTCATCTCCCTAAACTCATTCATACATGCTCGGCATTCATACAAACCTGCTGCTGATTCTGTGTCAGTAAGGATTCCTCTTACTTATCCTAGTCTCTCCCCTAATACAACCCTGTCACTCTCAGAGTCTGACACTTATCGTCCTCAACCCCCTGGAGATGTGTTAGCTACTACAACTAGTGTTTCCACTTGTTATACATTACACTATTCTGCCCTGGGCATGTGTTGCCGCTATGCCACGCACCACACACTGCCTTCATGAAATCACCGACTGTACAACTGATTCTCAAACATTTCAAGTATTTCGACTGATTTCTCTAACAGTTAGATCCTACCACCTACTGTATGGGAGACCCATGTTCCCTTTATGAACTTTCTTGCATTACATGTCCTGGCAGTTATCTCATATCTTGCATCCCCCCCCAAGTCCCAGCCCCAGTCCGCCCCTCCCTTCCCAGATATTGATCAGGCATTGACTCGCAATCTGCAGAGAAGTAGATTGGGCTGAGGGAAAGGTCATGGCGAGGAGAGGACTCCGCAGCCGCTCCGCTCCGTTTCATTTGTCGAATTGGATCAATAGGGAGGCCAGCTGGATGTCACAACTATCGTCAACAGTCATTTATCAACACAGTAATTGATACCTCAATTTGAAACACCAGACACATAAGAAATGTGAAATAGAGCCTGTGAGATGGAATACAAGTAATTCAGAGACGGCTTGTCAGGCCAAAGTGACAACGATCTTGTGCCGTGAGCAATTCAATCAGAGTGACTCCAAGCATTTAGGTGGCAATTGCACCCAATCCGTGTTCTAAATATGATTGAACAATTGATGAATAGGTCATTGTGACGCGTGCCAATGGAATGGCGGAGAGAGAGGAAGAGAGATTCCGTCCCTCCAGTGGCCAGAGTTCAATTTGTGTTTGCTCAGTCAGACTCTTGGCTGCCCATTCCAAGTGCTTCCCTGCTTGTGTTGATGGAGGAGTGAATCACTTCTCCAGCAGCAGCTCACACGGCCAGGGTGTCGCCGACTCTCCAAGAGAGTAGGGAAAAAGGAAAGAATGAGTTGCAGATTCCTCTCGTAAATGTGACAGCAACTAAAGCCTCGGCTATAATTTTTTTTTTTTTAAAGCTCTGGAACCTCCAGGGAGACATTTATCTTGTGTGCTCAACAGCGGCAGGTTTCACGATGGAGAGCGCGAGAGCAAGGGAGGGAGGAGGGAGGGAAAGTGGGATTGGATCCAACTCCCAGTAGGCTTCCTCGCGGCCATTATTCAAGTGTTAATTCCCTATTGGACATAGATTTCAGCTGGCATACAACTCAAAGTGTCTGTAAGGTACAGTTTTTTGTCAAATAGTGATGGATGCAAATGCTTTATAATGAGAAGAATCCACAAAACAAACACACTCGCTCACGGGTTACGCACAGACACTTGCATACACACAGAGAGGCGAGAAACAGTGAAATAAAAAAACTCATACACACAGAGAGAATCATCTTTATATGTAAACTCAGCAAAAAAAAAGAAACGTCCCTTTTTCAGGACCCTGTCTTTCAAAGATCATTCGTAAAAAATCGAAATAACTTCACAGAATTTTTTTGTAAAGGCTTTAAACACTATTTCCCATGCTTGTTTAATGAACCATAAACAATTGATGAACATGCACCTGTGGAACGGTCGTTAAGACACTAACAGCTTACAGACGGTAGGCAATTAAGGTCACATTTATGAAAACTTAGGACACTAAAGAGCCCTTTCTACCGGCACTGAAAAACACCAAAAGAAAGATGCCCAGGGTCTCTGCTCATCTGCGTGAACTTGCCTTAGGTATGCCGCAAGGAGGCATGAGGGCTGCAGATGTGGCCAGGGCAATAAATTGCCATCTCCGTACTGTGAGACGCCTAAGACATCGCTACAAGGAGACAGGACGGACAGCTGATCGTTCTCACAGTGGCAGACCACATGTAACAACACCTGCACAGGATCGGTACATCCGAACATCACACCTCGGGACAGGTACAGGATGGCAAAAACAACTGCCCGAGTTACACCAGGAATGCACAATCCCTACATCAGTGCTCAGACTGTCCGCAATAGGCTGAGAGAGGCTGGACTGGGGGCTTGTAGGCCTGTTGTAAGGCAGGTCCTCACCAGACTTCACCTGCAACAACGTCGCCTATGGGCACAAACCCACCGTTGCTGGACCAGACAGGACTGGCAAAAAGTGCTCTACACTGACGAGTCACGGTTTTGTCTCACCAGGGGTGATGGTCGGATTCGCATTTATCGTCGAAGGAATGAGCGTTACACCGAGGCCTGTACTCTGGAGCGGGATCGATTTGGAGGTGGAGGGTCCGTCATAGTCTGGGGCGGTGTGTCATAGCATCATCGGACTGAGCTTGTTGTCATTGCAGGCAATCTCAATGCTGTGCGTTACAGGGAAGACATCCTCCTCCCTCATGTGGTACCCTTCCTGCAGGCTCATCCTGACATGACCCTCCAGCATGACAATGCCACCAGCCATACTGCTCATTCTGTGTGTGATTTCCTGCAAGACAGGAATGTCAGTATTCTGCCATGGCCAGCAAAGAGCCCGGATCTCAATCCCATTGAGCACGTCTGGGACCTGTTGGATCGGAGGGTAAGGGCTTGGGCCATACCCCCCCAGAAATGTCCGGGAACTTGCATGTGCCTTGGTGGAAGAGTGGGGTAACATCTCACAGCAAGAACTGGCAAATCTGGTGCAGTCCATGAGGAGGAGATGCACTGCAGTACCCCCCCCCCCCCCCCCCCCCTTTGTTCAGGGACACATTATTCCATTTGTTAGTCACATGTCTGTGGAACTTGTTCAGTTTATGTCTCAGTTGTTGAATCTTGTTATGTTCATACAAATATTTACACGTGTTAAGTTTGCTGAAAATAAACGCAGTTGACAGTGAGAGGACGTTTCTTTTTTTGCTGAGTTCATGTGCACACACTCACACATACACACAAGCACACGGGCACACATACACAGGTGTACACATACTCGCGCACAGGCATGCACCCGCACACACACACCCCTCCTCACCTCACATACTGTACAGTAGTAATAGATGTATAGGGTAGGTGAGTTGATAGTGAGCGAGATGGAATGCTCTGTCTGCAGCAGAGCATGTTATTGAGCTCTCTCATGTTCCCTTGTCTGGAGTAAATGGGGCCTTTCTGTAAAACAGTCTGCAGTCACTTCACTCTCACTCAGGTGTGACTGTGCACACACACACATGGCTACAAAGGGGCACACACACAAGCACGCACACATGTATACATGCAAGCTCGCAGACACACACACACACACACTAGTTGGGACCAACCCTGGTACTATTTTCACAAGTATGTGGTACATTTTCACAACTCTTAGTACAAAATTCCAAATTGATCACACTTGTAACATAGCCAGTTTTCTTTCGAAAACCTGTCATTCTGCATTCCTTTGGATTATTAACATCTCTCACCACACAACCATTGATTCAAAATATATGTTTATTGTGAAATGTAATTAGAAAAAGAAAAAAAAATCACCGAAACACAATAATATCTTTTCAATGTAGTTGTTTTATTTACCAGTTAATCCAATAGTAAACAACGCAAGATACGCGTTTCAAATCATTCTTAGAAGTGCTGAAAGTAATATGCTACAGTACTGTAAATTACACCGTTTTCACATTAGGCAGTACTTACATTACTCAACAAAATTGACAGAAAATCGAAAATGTCCATAATATCTATCCAATGTGTAATCAAAGGTGTGATTAATGAAGACAATCATTCATGCAAAAAAAATAAAGAATCAGGTAAGATTTGCAAGATGCAAAATGTTTTGTACGCATTAATTTGCCTCAAGCCTGTCTTGAGCATTTGGCCTTACATTGAATGTCACAGTGAATGTCCTTTTGGCATGGCAAATCCAAGCTTGACATTGGTCTAAATTGATGTCGTCGCATGCTTCATCAATGGCCAGAAAGAGTGTGGCATTTTCATGGGGATGGCGATCGTACATCTTCCACCTTCATGCTTAAAAAAACTCCTCAATAGGGTTGAAGAGAGGAGAGTATGGGGGCAGGTATAGGTTCACAAATCGAGAATGGGCCCAAAACCATGTCTGAACCACCTCTGCATGGTGGAACCTGACATTGTCCCACACAATGACATAGGAGACCCCTTCACCTTGACAGGCCTGCTCAATTTCATTGAGAAACACAATGAGATGTGTAGTGTTGTAGGATCCAAGTGATGGCCTACGTCCTACCACACCATCTTCAGGCCCTTGGACGGTTGCCTGGCCCGCTTCATCAACAAATATATACTTGTGATGGGTCACCATCACCCTCTAAAAATAAAATGTGGTTAGTTATTTTTTACGGTATAGTTCCAATATGATATTGTGAAGTAGCATGTGCATCAAATAGTAACAGTAATGCAGTATATCGTGCTGTACCTGATCATACTCGTCCCGGAGTTGTTTCACCCGGTCGTTGTTTCTCTCAAAATGTGTTTCATAGACACCTGGTGCCTATTCAAAAGGCGGGCGATTGTTGCTAGGCTGATGGATGCCACATTGGCAAAGGTGTAATCGCTCTCCTCACTGGCCTGCTGTATATGTCACCATTTCCACCACTGGCCACTCCTGCTGGTCGGTCAGCACACGGACATGGCCACCACAATGTTTTTTTTGTCAATTCAGAGGGTAGAACAGAGTATACTGTCAATAGATCATACTGGAAGAATACTGTAACATGTTTTGTGAATTTACATGCATTACAATAATATGTAATTTACTGTAATAGTAAAGCATAGTCCATGTCCTGTAGACTTACCGTTTTTCTTGGTGAAATGTTCTCATGATCGAATTGACAGTTGATGTTTTCAAATTGGGGTGAACTAATCTGGCAGACTCTGCCAAGGTAAGGCCTTTGTTTTCCACATGGTCAACGACGATGGCCCTGGCTTCATTAGACACAACAGTTCCCTGCCGTCTGCCTCCCTCTGATGTCCACCTCTTTGACGGGGTCCATGCCCACCTCTTTGACATGTTGCATTCCCACCTCTGTGACCTCTTTGATGGGGCCCATGCCCTGCTCTTTGACCTCTTTGATGGGGCCCATACCCACCTCTCTGATGGGCCCCTTGTCCACAAGCACTTTGATTTATTCCTCTCCCTTGCTGTCTATCCTGCATCATGCTGAAAGAAATTGCGAGTGTTCACATACCCCAATTGTGGTTACCACTATGTGAAATCAATAAGCAATAACGAGTAGCCATTATGTCTCAAAATCCATGTATAGTAGACAAACCAGTTTAAAATCTATAGGTTTACTAAACGGTTAAGTGGTTAACCATTAAGCGCAGTTGGATTAAGTGATGGTCAAACAAATGAGAAGATAATCTTATGAAAAGTATTGTGAGCATTGCATTGTGAAAGGAAATGATTTTATATGAAAGGTATTTCTAGATTAAATACTGTTTTAGGAATTAGGTTTGGTGAAAAAGTACTTGTGCTTACAGTTTAGGAAAAAAACGGCATTTTTGATGATCTGTTTTGAGTTTCTGTTCTTATGAAAATAGTACCAAAGCAATAAAAAAAACTGTAACAGGCAATGATACTCCTGGGAGTCACCTGAACTATGGAGACACGATTTAAAGTGGTTGTGTGTTGTGCATTGCAACCATAAAGATGCACTCTCAAACTTTTGTATCATTTCAGCCAGAAGTTTTGAAAGTGGTGCTCACGAGCCAAAACGTGTCCCCGTTTTTTGTGTACTACGTCATCCAATTGTGAACTACGGCATCCGTTTCCTGTGAAATGTGACACATTTTGCACTTCGTATGATATCATATGAATTTTGCAATTTATGTGATATTTTACAAATCCAATGTGTGCAATATGTTACGAATTTGCTGATTACGCAGTACATCTTTAAACTTCTTCTATTTTTTTTTTTACCTACCTGGTAAATACAATACAATATGCAATGAAGTGGTTGCGCCAAGCTACTACGTTTTTGTTTTAAATCCACTCAAAAACTATATTTTGGTATTTTTTCATTAGTGCATTCCCAAAATGTTTTGCATGTCAGCAGTCAACTTTTGAAGACATTGGACTTTCAAGAAGCAATGTGTTACTTGCCACATCATCATGATGATGCAGAATGCATCATATGATGCAAAACACATCATCATGGTGGACAGCTCTTGTGGACATTCATGCAAGTAGCCTGTTGGTTAGAGCGTTCGGCCAGTAACCAAAATGTTGCTGGATCGAATCCCTGAACTGACAAGGTAAAAATCTGTCGTTCTGCCCCTGAGCAAGGCAGTTAACCCACTGTTCCCCGGGCGCCGAAGACGTGGATGTCCATTAAGGCAGCCCCCCGCACCTCTTTTATTCAGAGGGGTTGGGTTAAATGCGGAAGACACATTTTCAGCTGAATGCATTCTGTTGTACAACTGACTAGATATCCCCATGCCAATTGCACAATCCCTCAAAACTTGAGACATCTGTGGCATTGTGCTGTGTGACAAAATTGCACATTTTAGAGTGGCCTTTTATTGTCCCCAGCATTATTATCTTGGTAAAGGAGAAATGCCCACTAATAGGGATGTAAACTTCACAAAATTTGAGAGAAATAAGCTTTTTGTGCGTGTGGAACATTTCTGGGATCTTTTATTTCAGCTCATGAAACATGGGACCAACACTTTGCATGTTGCGTTAATATTTTTGTTCAGTGTAATTCTCCGAAGGGCCTTAATATTTGTGAATTAGCCTGGCTAACCATTAGCATCCGCCGCCAAAGTCATGATGATGCTAAACGAGGGCAGTTGCATGACCATTCTACATGTTGAATGGAATCTTGTTAGCTAACTCTGTTAGCCAGGCTTATTCAGCTTAAAACTAGACTGCATTTTATTCATTAAAGACATACTCTTTAAAGCATTAATGGTAATTTTCTAGCCATTATATCATTTATTTAAAAGTAAAAAAACGGATTTGCCCCAGATTGCCCCTTTAAATTAGAAAATGATGTGCCATTGATGTCATTACTAATTTAGTACTGAAAAAGCCACAGTCTGTTTGATATATAATTATATATTGCAAGATTGATTCATTATTCAAAAGCTGAATTTATAAAGTGCAGCCTTCAACTTAAGTTGAATAATAAAAATATATATGTTTTGACCACCTCAGATAGAGAGAGGAAGAGAGGGAACTAGAGAGAGAGATAGGAGTAGAGAGAGAATTAGAGAGAGAGGAAGAGAGGGAACTAGAGAGAGAGAGACAGGAGTAGAGAGAGAGAGGAAGAGAGGGAACTAGAGAGAGAGAGAGACAGGAGTAGAGAGAGAATTAGAGAGAGAGAGGAAGAGAGGGAACTAGAGGGAGAGAGGGAACTAGAGAGAGAGAGACATGAGTAGAGAGAGAGAGGAAGAGAGGGAACTAGAGAGAGCGAGATACAGGAGTAGAGAGAGAATTAGAGAGAGAGAGGAAGAGAGGGAACTAGAGAGAGAGAGGAAGAGAGGGAACTAGAGAGAGAGAGACAGGAGTAGAGAGAGAATTAGAGAGAGAGAGGAAGAGCGGGAACTAGAGAGAGCGAGATACAGGAGTAGAGAGAATTAGAGAGAGAGAGAGAGAGAGACAGGAGTAGAGAGAGGAAGAGGGAACTAGAGAGAGAGAGAGACAGGAGTAGAGAGAGAATTAGAGAGAGAGGAAGAGAGGGAACTAGAGAGACAGGAGTAGAGAGAGAGAGGAAGAGAGGGAACTAGAGAGAGAGAGGAAGAAAGGGAACTAGAGAGAGAGACAGGAGTAGAGAGGGAACTAGAGAGAGCGAGATACAGGAGTAGAGAGAGAGAGAGAGAGAGAGAGAGAGAGAGAGAGAGAGAGAGAGAGAGAGAGAGAGAGAGAGAGAGAGAGAGAGAGAGAGAGAGAGAGAGGGAGAGAGAGAGAGAGAGAGAGAGAGAGAGAGAGAGAGAGAGAGAGAGAGAGAGAGAGAGAGAGAGAGAGAGAGAGAGAGAGAGAGAGAGAGAGAGAGATGTGTGTTCATATCTGGTGTGCGTGTGTTGTAGTGGTAGTGATGATACTGAAGAGCCCAGTAAACTCTTGTGGCACCACTGCTCTCCCATTGGAGTTTTTGTTCTCTCTCTCTCTCTCTCTCTCTCTCTCTCTCTCTCTCTCTCTCTCTCTCCTCCTGTTTTCATTATGCCTTTCTCAGCAGCATTGTTCCTGCCTCCTCTATTCCAACACGCCCTTACTTGACACCCACATTACTCTGGCAAATGACTCTGCATCACAGCTCTGCTTGCCACTCCATGTTTCACCTTCCCAACTTTGTGACAAGAAATCCAGCGGTGTGAGCCAGTGCAAGGCACGAGGGGGCAGACAGGCAGGCAGTAGGGGAAGGTGAAGGGGGTGGGGTGGGGGGGGGTTGTTGGCCAGGGTACACAGCCCCGGAGGTCCGCTTTTAAAATAGCCTGATCCAGCCAAGAATGCACACCGCGTGGTTCTCTTCCTTTAAGATGAGAGGAGGCTCTGATGATGCACAGGGACACTGGTGTTGTCACATATGCTTGATGATGTGTCTGTGTTTGATCGTGTCTGTGAACAGGTGGGTGTGGGAGTGGGTGTTTTTCATTGTGTGTTTTTGGGTGGGTGGATGTTTGATTTTGGGTATGTGTGTATGTGTGTGTGTCCGACGTGCCCATTTGTGTTTGTGTGTCTCTGTGGGTATGTGCATACATACTGTACCAACATCGTACGTAGGTACTCCGGTTGTGCTAGTCGGTGTTATAGTAATTAATTGCCTGGTTGTATGCCATTGCCACAGTATTCGCACAGTCTAAGAATATTGCTTTAAATGAAGTGGAAGGAATGATTATTCACACTGTTTCAGGATGGTAATTAAAATGATGAAAGAAGACATACAGTAAATGCTGTGCCTGTCATTAGTATTCCCCCCCTTAGATTTCTTCACAATTTATTGTTACAAAGTGGAATTGAAATGGATTTCATTGTACATTTTTGGTAAATTACATCAAATGTAATTTTTGGTAAATGTCTTAAAATACTCTGTAATGTCAAAGTGGAAGCTATTTTTTAAATTATTATTTTGTATCAATGAAAAATATTACACTAATATACCTTGATTAGAGCAATATTCACCCCCCTGTGTCAATACATGTGTAAAACTGATGTTTTAACTTGTTTTGTACATAATGTTGCTGCTACCGTCTCCTATGATCGAAAAGAGCATCTGGACATCAGAACAGTGATTACTCACCTCGAACTTTAACGAGCCCGATGTGAAGGATATACTGCTTTCTCGAGACCAGGCCCAAACCCCGATCATTAGCGTGAAGAAAAGACAGAGAAAAATGGTTCGAAGGTCAGGCTGCCTTCTGACAATTTGTAGGCGAGTGAGTAAACTTCCACTACCATCTGTACTATTGGCCAACGGGAAATCACTGGAAAATAAAAAGTGTGATCTACGATTAAGAATATCCTACCAATGGGACATTAAAAACTTTAGTATCTTATGTTTCAACGATTCGTGGCTGAACGACGACACGGATACTATAGAGCTGGCTGGGTATTCCGTGTATCGGCAGGACAGAGAAGCTACGTCTGGTCAGACGAGGGGCGGGGGTGTGTTTCTATTTGTAAATAACAGCTGGTGCACGATTTCTAATATTAAAGAAGTGTCGAGGTATTGCTCGCCTGAGGTAGAATACCTCATGATAAGCTGTAGACCACACCATCTACCAAGAGAGTTCTCATTTATATTATTCGTAGCCGTCTATTTACCACCACAAACCGATGCTGGCACTAAGACCGCACTCAACGAGCTGTATAAGGCCATAAGCAAACAAGAAAATGCGTGGCCGGGGATTTTAATGCAGGTAAACTTAAATCCACTTTACCAAATTTCTACCACCATGTGCAAGCAGAGGGAAAAAACTCGAGACCACCTTTACGCCACACACAGAGACGCAAACAAACCTCTCCCTCGCCCTTCATTTGGCAAATCAGACCATAATTCTATCCTCCTGATTCCTGGTTACAAGCTAAAACTAAAGCAGTACCAGTGACTCGCTCAACACAGAAGTGGTCAGATGACAAGTATGCTACTCTACAGGAGTTCTTCTAGCACAGACTGGAATATGTTCCGGGATTCATCCAATGGCATTGAGGAGTATACCACCTCAGTCACTGGCTTCATCAATAAGTGCATCGACGACGTCGTCCCCACAGTGACCGTACGTACAGTACATATCCCAACCAGAATCCATGAATTACAGGGAACATCCGCACCGAGCTAAAGGCTAGAGCTGTCGACTTTCAAGGAGTGGACATTAACACCCTCAGATGAACAATCAAACAGGAAAAGCTTCAATACAGGACTAGGATTGAATCCTACTTCACCGGCTCTGACGCTCGTCGGTTGTGGCAGGTCTTGAAAACCATTACAGACTACAAAGGAAAACCCAGGCGCAAGCTGCACAGTAACGCGAGCCTACCAGACGAGCTAAATGCCTTTTATGCTCGCTTCGAGGCAAGCGACACTGAAGCATGCATGAGAGAACCAGCCGTTCCGGACGACTGTGTGATCACGCTCTCGGTGTGAGCAAGACCTTTAAACAGGTCAACATTCACAAAGCCGCAGAGCCAGATGGATTACCAGGACGTGTACTCAAAGCATGCGCGGACCAACTGGAAAGTGTCTTCACTGACGTTTTCAACCTCTCCCTCACCAAGTCTGTAATACCTACATGTCTCAAGCAGACCGCCATAGTCCCTGTGCCCAAAGAAGCGAAGGTAACCTGCCTAAATCATCACCAGCCTATAGCACTCACGTCGGTAGCCATGAAGTGATTTGAAAGGCTGGTCACGGCTCACATCAACACCATCATCCTAGAAACCCTAGACCCACTCCAATTCGCATACCGACCCAACAGATCCACAGATTACGCAATCTCAATCTCACTCCACACTGCCCTTTCCCACCTGGACAAAAGGAACACCTATGTGAGAATGCTGTTCATTGACTACAGCTCAGTGTTCAACACCATAGTGGCCACAAAGCTCATCACTAAGCTAAGGACCATGGGACTAAACAGTTCCCTCTGCAACTGGGTCCTGGACTTCCTGAAGGGCCGCCCCCAGGTGGTAAGGATAGGCAACAACACATCTGCCACGCTGACACTCAACACTGGGGCCCCTCAGGGGTGCGTGCTTAGTCCCCTCCTGTACTCCTTGTTCACCCACGACTGCATGGCCAAATACGACTCCAACACCATCATTAAGTTTGCTGACGACACAACAGTGGCCTGTTCACAGACAACGATGAGACAGCCTATAGGGAGGAGGTCAGAGATCTGGCAGTGTGGTGCCAGGACAACAACCTCTCCCTCAATGTGAGCAGACAAAGGAGCTGTTCGTGGACTACAGGAAAAGGCTGGCCAAACAGAACCACATTAACATCAACGGGGCTTTAGTGGAGCAGGTCGAGAGTTTCAAGTTCCTTGGTGTCCACATCATCAACAAACTATCATGGTCTAAACACACCAAGGCAGTCGTGAAGAGGGCAGGACAGAACCTTTTCCCCCTCAGGAGACCGTTTGTTTTATGTTATAAAATAAGATTTGGCATGGGTCCCCAGATCCTCAAAAAGTTCTACAGCTACACCATCAAGAGCATCCTGACCGGTTGTGTAACGTCAGGTGAATGATGGGTGTAGAGTCAGGCGCAGAGAGAGCAAAAGTTTACGGGAACAAAACGCTTTAATGTCCATATGAAACAGGAACAGGTATAAAGGGGTGACGCCAAAACACAGGCGTAACACACGACCCACAGACCACTGTTTAAAAATGAACTGGACAGCGAAAAACCCACCAACAAATAATCCACACCCGAACGTAACATGAACACACAAAATAAGCCCGCACAAACACTAGCGGGCGAAACTAACCTAAATAGTACTCCTCCCAAAACCCCAACAAGAAACAGGTGAACCCAATTAGACATACATAAACGAAAAGGAAAAAGGGATCGGTGGCAGCTAGTAGACCGGCGACGACGACCGCCGAGCGCCACCCGAACGGGAAGGGGAGTCACCTTCGGTAGTATTCGTGACAGGTTGCATCACCGCCTGGTATGGCAACTGCTCGGCATCTGACCGTAAGGCGCTACAGAGGGTAGTGTGTAGGGCCCAGTACGTCACGGGGGCCAAGCTTCCTACCATCCAGGACCTATATGCTAGCCGGTGTCAGAGGAAGGCCCAAAAAATTGTCAAACACTCCAGTCACCCAAGTCATATACTGTTCTCTCTGCTACCGCACGGCAAGCGGTACAGGATCACCAAGTCTAGGACCAAAAGGCTCCTTAACAGCTTCTACCCCCAAGCCATAAGACTGTTGAACAATTAATCAAACGGGTACCCGGAATATTTACATTGACTCGCCCCCCCTCCCTTTTTCTGTTTTTATACTGCTGCTACTCGCTGTTTATTATCAATGCATAGTCACTTTATCCATACCTACTTGCACAAAATAACTTGACTAACCTGTACCCCCGCACATTGACTCGGTACCGGTAGCCCTGTATATAGCCACGTTATTTTATTGTTACTTTTATTATATTTTTTTACTATTTTTACTTTTGTTTATTTATTAAATATTTTATGAACTCTTTCTTGAACTGCATTGTTGGTTAAGGACTACACCCTGTTGTATTCGGAGCATGTGACAAATAAAAGTTGATTTGATTTGATTACAGGTTTTTTTTGTCTGTTGAGTCTTCTTGTGTAAGTCTCTAAGAGCTTTGTACACCTGGATTGCACAATATTTGCCCATTACTGTTTAAAATTCTTCATGCGCTGTCAAGGTGTTGGGGAGCATGGCTAGAAGCAGATTTAAGTCAAAACTGTAACTTGGCAACAAAAAATTCACTGTCTTCTTGGTAAGCAACTCCAGTGTTGTAGCTTACTGTCCTGCTGAAAGGTGAATTCCTCTCCCAGGGTCTGGGGTAAAGCAGACTGAAGCAGGTTTTCATCTAGGATTTTGCCTGTGTTTAGCTCCATCCCGTTTCTTTTTATCCTGAAACACTCCAGTCCCCAGTCTTTGCAGATGTCAAGCATATAACATGATGCAGCCCCCACCATGCTTGAAAATAAGGAGGCAGTTACTATACGATGGATTTGCCACAAAAGGCTTTGGTTTTAGTTAGAATTTCTTTCCTTTGCCATGTTTTTTTTGCAGTATTACTTTAGTGCCTTGTTGCAAACAATGTTATTGATCTATCCTCAGTTTTCTCCCATCATTGCCATTGAACTTTGTAGCTGTTTTAAAATCACAAATGGCCTCCCTGAGCAGGGAGGTGACATCCCTGAGCAGTTTCCTTCCTTTCCTGCAGCTCTGTTCAGAAGGACGACTGTATCGTCGATGTGTCTGGGGAGTTTAATACATCATCCACAGCATATTTATTAACTTTACTATGCTTAAAGAGATATTCAATGTGCAATTTGTTATTGTTACACGTTTACAAATCACTGCCCTTCTTTATGAGACTTTCAAAAAGCTCCCTGGTCTTTGAAGTTGAATCTGTGCTTGAAATTCAATACTTGACTGAGGCACCTTACAGATGATGTATGTATGGGGGACAGAGGAAGGGGTAGTCATTCAAAAATCATGTCAACCCCTATTATTTCACATGGAATGAGTCCATGTAACTTATTATTTCATTTGTTATGCCAAATTTGAATCCTGAACAAATGTATGCTCGCCTCAACAAAGGGGATGAATAATTATGCAACAACTATATATTGGTTATTTTATTGTATTCATTTGTAAAAACTAAAATCTTCTTTTCACTTTGACAATAATGGAGTATTTTGTGTAGCTCAATGACAAAAGACATCCCAATTAGATATATTTCAATCCCACTTTAATACTTATGATACCAATTGCATGAGCCCCTGCTTTTGCTACTGTCAACTGATTATGGCCAACAACCTTATTACAACAACCTTATTACACCGTAATAATCCTATGAACTTTCCTTACTCAGAATGGTAATGTATGTCATTACTGTATGTCCTCTTTTACTCAGTTTGAAAACTTTAAATAACTCTCTCTCTCTTTATCCCCTTCTCCCTTTCCCTCCCTCCCCCCCCCCCCCCCCCCCCCTACCCCCCCCCTTCCCTCCTTCTCTCACCCTCTGTGCAGCCTGTGAGTTGATGAACAGGGGGATCCTGGCGCTGGTCAGCTCTATCGGCTGTATGTCAGCGGGCTCCCTGCAGTCGCTGGCGGACGCCATGCACATCCCGCACCTCTTCATCCAGCGGGCCACTGCCGGGACCCCTCGCTCCAGCTGCCCCCTCATCACCACCCGCACCCGCCAGGACGACTACACCCTCTTCGTGCGCCCGCCCGTCTACCTCAATGACGTCATCCTCCAAGTGGTCAGCGAGTACAGCTGGCAGAAGTTTATCATCTTCTACGACCAGGAATACGGTAAGGCTTCATGGGCGGACATGTTAGGGGAAGTGGGGCGAAGCAGACTTGGGTTCAAATACTGTTTGAAATCATATAAAATACTAGATCTGGGCTTTAATGAAGCCGCCTTTCGCAAAGAAACCAATAGAACGGTCCCAAAAGTGAAACCCCCGACCACTTGGCAATCCTGGCAGGCTAAAGCAAACGTTCAAAGATTTTAAAATATTTTGAGTAGTATGTGAACCCAGGTATGATGGGAAGTGGGGTTCAGAGAGTAGGGAGTGGAGAGGGGGGGGGGGGGTACTGTAGTTGACATCCATAGGGAAGCATTCAATGATGTATGAAGATATGGGTTGGAGATCTGGTAGACTCGCCGCATGGCAGACATTAGCAAGCTAATGGATAGAGGCCTGAACTCTGCAACCCTGCATTCTGGAGGCCCATAATTAATGCATGAACATTGTAAATGTTTCCCACCATCTCCATCAACCATCATTATACTGGATTGTTTATGTACTGTATGTGACAGAAAGAGAGAGAGAGAGAGCCTTTGTGTGTGTTTGTGCATGAGAGAAAGGGTCAGGCAGACAGAGATTATGTTCATCACTGGATGTGTATGGGTGTATGTGAGTCTGTCCTGTGTCTGGCATTGTCTCCACTCCCCATGTATGTCCCTATGGAGCCCATGTCCCATAATTCACTGCAGTATGTTAAAAGTATCAGGGATGGCTAAATAAGTGTGGCTCCCAGCAGACCAGCCAATGGAGGCATTTTGGGTCTCACTGCCAGTTGCACTGTGGTGTAGTGTAGTGCTATAATGAAGCTCTGCGGCTGCCAAGCCCACTCACCATCCTTAAGCCCCAACATGGTTTTGACCAGCGAATCAGAACATGGGCCTGCCAGGTATTAACCATACCAGTCTCTAAGCCCGAGCTCTTTGAGATGTAACAGTGTTCTCTCATACATCGCTTTGTCTTCTGAAAAATGGCTTTGAGGACAATAGTGTGTATGTGTAAATTGAATTGGGTTGCCCACTTTCCTCTATTTTCAGGTCTAGTGGTGCAGTCGGAAGACTGAAAACTGGGGGAGTTCAGTGTGTCTGTATGCAGGGGGATTTAAGAGTTCCCTGAGCTGTCGCTCCTATCAGCCTATCTAGCCTGGGTTCCAGTCTGTCTCTCCTCTTTTGCCAACTCCTTGTGAAATTATCATGCCAAATAAACGTGATCTGTGGAACAAAAAAAAAGAGACACAATTCCCAGATTTACATGAACCCGGTGATTGGAAGGTAACTGTAGGGGTTATTGAATCAGGAACATTCTCCTCTGTCCTACTGGGCTCAAGACTTAATCTAGTTGGATAGCATATATAGAACATTTCCCAATAAATGGATTGTATTATGCTACGACGCTGGCTGCAGATACTGACTCTCATCTGGGGAAAAAAGGTGAAATGAACACTGTCTTGTTCCCCCTGCTTGTGTAATGAGAACTATTCATTTCGAGGACACGTAAAGCTGATGGTTTCTTATTGAGAACACGCAGGTGAAATCCCAGTTGAATGCTGGAGCCGCTGTGGGACACACTTTGAGATCCTAGAACCGAGACCATGTGCAGATAACACAGTGGAGGCGATTAAGTAGGCCCATTGTGGTTGATGGCGGGGAAGCAGAGAGGAAGCACAATGTTTGCATCCCAAGTTGTGCCCTACTCCCTATACTTTTGACCAGAGTTCTATTGGGCTCCTTATGGCCCCCTGGATGAAAGCAGTGCGTAGCCAGAGTCTCTTTTACCACCATAGGAATTCAAAGCAACCTTCCTATTCGTTTAGCATTGACCCTACTTTTGACCAATCTCTAGCCCCCTTTCCGAAACAGGAACTCCAGTGGATTTTGAAAGTCAGAGCTTCTGCTGTGCATGTATCACTCCCGATCGAGTTTGTCCACTACGACTACTGTGCGCTCATATGAACATATTAGGCCGAAAATATATTGATTTTTTTAGCCGTCTCTTTATTATTTGGATGATATTTACATAATTATTTGAATTGATCAAAGATAGCTAGTGTCTGCTCTTTTACATAGCTTGATATTTGATGAGAGAGATGATAAGTCTAGCAAATATAAACGTACGTGCAGTAATGTAAGGTGTTTATTACGTATACGGCGGTGCATTAAAGTTCATCCTATCCTATAATTGGTGTAAGCATCTCAGTAAATGTTGACAGAGAACATATCTCGAAAGAGAACCAGTACGTTCATCAAGACATCTGGTGACATGTGCAGGGTGCCAGTTTGACAACCCAAACCTATGGATTGTAGAACATTACAAACATGCCAAACATACACGATCTGATGAAATCAAATGATTTATTACCTTATTACATTTAAAATCGCAACATACTCACAGAACATTTAAAATCGCAACATACTCACAGAACATTTAAAATCGCAACATACTTACAATTGAAGACATAAATAAAATGACATAAAACAAACGGTTGGATTCTACATAGGACTCTTTGGGAAGGTCATTCCAAAACAGCCGTCAACGGTTAGTTCCTGGTGAGCAGCTGTGCTCCTCAAGGTAGTAAAATAATAATATATGCCATCTAGCAGACACTTTTATCCATGCCACTGAATGAATTTAAAAATATTGATGGGAGACTCTGTTACGGAGGAGTGTAAAATGCTTTTTTTTAGGCTGGATCATGTTGTTGTATTGTATGTTTTAATTATGTCATGTATCGATTGTTGCTGCCTTCTTGGCCAGTTCTCCCTTGAAAAAGAGACTCTGGGTCTCATTGGGCTTTTCCTGGTTAAATAAAGGTTAAATAGTTTGTTTCTTACATTCGTGCGTGCATACATTTTTAGTGCGGGTGGCCTCAGCGGTAATCGAATCCATGACCGTTGGAGTTGCAAGCACCAGGCGCTACCAACTGAGCCACACAGGACCACATCCTCAAGGTGGCTGTGATCTGAGCCTCAAATGTGAGCCTCCGTACTTCCCCATCTTAGTCTTTCATATTTACAGGGAGCCCTTTCTTTTCCAAGGTGTTGGAGAGAGATTTATGGTGCGATGTAGCCAGGTTTGTTTTTGAGCTCTTTGTAGTGCAGGTGTGTTGTGATGCGTAGTAAAAGCATTAGCCACAGAAGAGATGCTGCAGCTACTCTGGGATTGATGGAGGCAGCCCAAGAACTACATCTCACTCAATCAGCATAAAGGCATATAGCACAGACACACACACACACACACACCCTCACACACACACACACACGCACACACACACACGCTTGTGGTTTGAGACACACACATAGGGGAATGAGAGTAGTAAGGCTAATGCAGATAAATCAAGGATATATTGAATTTGGTTTGGCACCATTGGCTATGAATTGTAACAGCTCCCTTGATAAAGACAGATTAAGATAGTTAGAATAGGGAGACAAGGTTTACTGTTATGGGTGCACAACTCACTTGAAGTTGTTGTATTGTGCGGGGGATATGGTTAAGGTAATGAAGTGCTGTAGGGACTGAATGTAATATGGGAGAGGCTAAGACATAAACAGACTCAGTATCTTGTTACAGTCTGTTGAATATTGATTGATATGGTGCTACAATCACAGGCTTAACCCAGAGAGTCCAGGGACCACATGTATCAAGCATTTCAGAGTACGAGTGCTGATCTAGGATCAGGTCATCTCTTGTCCATGTGATCTTATTTATTATGATCTAAAAGGCAAAACTGATCCTAGATCAGCATTCGTACTCTGAGACCTATTATGAATATGGGCCTAGGAATTTGAACTGTCATATTCTACGTAGAATAATAGTGAAGACATCAAACTATGAAATAACACATTTCTGAGGGTGGTAAACTCTAATGAACTTATCCTCTGCAGCAGATGTAACTCTGGGTCTTCCTTTCCTGTGACGGTCCTCATGAGATTCCTTTTCATCATAGCGCTTGATGGTTTTTGTGACTGCACTTTAATAAACTTCAAAAGTTCTTGACATTTTCCGGACTGACTGACCGACCTTCATGTCTTAAAGTAATGTCTTAAAGT